>NC_086242.1:11947500-12281666 GCF_036321145.2 Pelmatolapia mariae
TACTTGTACAATGATGCACTTAATCTGCTGTGTCAGCATTTCCATGTCAAAGTCCTTTGGTTACAACACCATTCTGGACAGAAAGACCAAAGCGAAACAAAACACATATTCTCAGTTTTCTCTGTGAGAGGAAGCACAATGGCATGGTAGTTTAGGTATAAGGAGGCTTTTGAGAGAGTTAGCAGCCAAATTTACATCTTTAACAATTTCTTTTGCTTTTTATAGACACAATCTCAAACTCTTGTAAATGCTGGATTTTTAAAAAAATGTATTGTAGATGCTACTGTATTTATATATCTCCTCTCACTGAACACTGTTTTTTTTATACTGCATTCACTTAGTGTAAACTTGTGAGTGCAAGTAAACACAAATAAATTTGACTTAGTGTAGTTTAATTGATTTATTTTTTTACTGCCCTATAATTCTTAAAATTGGGTGGATTTAGCAGTATTGCCTGTTTTAAAAGAAAAAAGTATACTACCTTTTTTAAAAAATTTGAATTGACATAAAATACCAATTGACCAATAGGATTTGTTGGAATAAGAAAACAGACATCACCGCCAGGGTTCATAAGATACCTTGAAAAGAAATCTTCAAGGTTATTGGGTTTGGGGGGAAAGGTACAACATTTATAGAAAGATTTATTATTTTATGTAATTATTTCAGGTATATTTAAGTATAATTTTGTTATTTTTTATATATTTTTTAATATTTACAGTTGCTTAGAGGTTGCTAGATAGTCTGTGATTATAACGTTGTATATGTGTAATAGAGAAAACAATACACATCTATCTTGACATCTTACATCACATGTTGATTTCCTGCCCTAATTTTTAGTTTCACTTTAACAGTTTGTAAATACATAAACATAAATTCCAATTAATTTTTATTATAATATAACTGAAGCTGCTCATATTTTTGAAACTTGCACTTCTAGTAGTTTAGATTGTTCATTGTTGTTAAATGACTAATTCTTGCTTACAGAGTGTGTGTTTAACTTTTTTAAGGCTATTCAAAAGTTCAAAAATGCTGCTGTGTCTTCGCTCTAGCCTGCCTCATTAGCTGATAACCTTTAAAACTCTGCAGTGAAGAGGGGGAGGGAGCGAGATACTCACAACATTGCTTGCACCGTGCCTTTATTTCTCTTCTATTTAGATATTTAAATGTAGGCATATTTTGATACTTTGACTACAGTAACTTTTTTTCATCCCCGTTTCACAGTGGTTTCCTCAGATGCGAAAGTTGCAGTCTTTTCACAACACTAGGCCTGCATCACACGCAGGTTAACCCACAAGGTCTTATTTCTTAAGAATAAAAGCTCACTTCACCTGCGATTTTAGCTTCTTACATCAGGAAACCACAAGCAGTGTTCGTGTGAATGAAAGGAAGCTCAACGGGAAGAATCGGAGCCAAACCTGATGTTTTAAAGCATGGACTTTCAGGGCCTAGTCATGTTCAAAACGAAATGGCATAGTACTAGGGACCACTATTGCATTTGAATTTCAAGGTCTTAGCTCAGTAGAATAAGGTGTGCTAATGCAACTACATATTATTTTCCAAGTATATGTGGGCATAGATAGAACATAGATCTCTTCCTTTTTGCAGGTGCATGTATTTTAAACAGAAGAGTTTCCTGCACAAATTAAATCTATTCTGCATCAATCTGTGTTTTATTTGTTTGATTTAAAACTGCTTTAGCACAAATGGAATTGTAATTCTGCCTCATGGAAACATTTGGCTCTCAGTTTCTTAGATTTTCTTTTCACTTTTAAGTTACCTAAGCAATATGTTGTTTTCAAGCTGCGATCTATTTTCCCCAGCTATTTTCATTTATTGCATCTTTTGCCAAGTCAAGCCAAGCCAGCTTTATTTATAAAGCACTTTAAAACAGCAAGTGCTGACCAAAGTGCTTAACATTAAGAACAGAATAAAAATGCAAAACCATTAATACAAAAACAATTCAAAACAAGTAAAAATCAACTCTCATACTGTGGCTAATGAAAAGAGGTAGGTTTTACAAAATTACTTAAAAATGGATTGTAAAGAAGTCCTTCTAATATTCTGGAAGCAAGGTTTTGGGGGAAGTTGATCATTTACTTGATTACTGATTACCTCACTCCGTGGAATGGCATGGAAAACAGATCTTCATTCATTTCCCCTGTAAATATACTATTTGACGCAAACTTTTGTCAATCAACCATTAGGTACGGACTGAGATTAATAAGGAAATCGAGGCAGTTAGCAAGGCAGCTGATCCTCTGAAGATTCTTGCCAATGCTGATACTATGAAGGTTCTCGGTGTCCAGAGACCCCTACTGCAGGTAAGAGACACTCACCATATTCTAATCAACAATTAAATGCTTGGTAATAGCATTTAACACTTGTAAATGTACTGATACTATGTATGTAATGGAAATGAACGTGGAGAGTATTGCCAACACAACTCAACGTCACAAATTGTTTTCCTTAAAAATTATCATCAGATTAAATCAACAATCTTCTCAGTGTAAAGTGGACACCTGAACACTCATGGACTGGACAATGATTGTGCAAAGGGTGACTGTAGGTAGGGTGACTACCTACAGTTGCAAAGAAATCATTTGATATGTTTCATAAATACCTAAAAGAAGAAAAGTATTTGTGTGTTATTAGTTCAAACAGATTGTTCATAATTATCACTTCAATGAGGAAAAGCCTGGTAATTCCATAGGGTTTCCAAACTTTTTACTGCAATTATCTACCAGCTTTGATCAGGTTTGTCAGCATTTTTGCTTTATCTGGATACTATGAGCTTTGCATTTGAAGTACCTTGGACTTTTTTGGTGTTAAAAACCTCACAAACCTGTGTGCACCCACAATATGCGAATAGCACATGTCTGGATGCATGCAGCTGTTTACGTACATTCACCTCACTGTTTTCTGTGAACTTTTCTTGGTTTAGTTTTTAGACAGACAGATTCAGAATCCCTTCTCCCTCACTTTCTCTTTCAGATCATTATGTTTAGCCTGCCAACTATCTCACAGGATCATAATTAACCCTGAAATCATGCTTGATCTTTTTGGAGCTGTTTCTAAGTGGTGGTTACAGTGTGTGACACACATGCACATATATGTCGTAGCACTTATATGTGTCTTTCATGGGCCTTTTTATGCAAAAAAAAACACATTTTTGATAATAATGGCTGACCTTCTAAGGGTTTTGTGGCTGAAATTCACTCTGTGTCCATGACACACACACACCAGATGACTGTGACACTTCATGGCTGCTGTATCAGAGAGGAAAAATAGCTTCATTTTTTAGATGTTTCTTTTTGTTGTGTCTATGTGTGCAAGTGCAGCTTTCTCTTTAGGTGCCCTAGTGATTATTTCCTGTTCACCAGTCAGTGCCCGTGCACATGCATGCACATAGTTGTTTTGTTATTGTCCTGATATTGTGATATCTACCTCTGCTTTATTTTGTCACCTGAATACAAGGAAGATTAATTAAGTTTCAGCGCTCAAAGTTCAATTAAACAATAAGTGCCTAGAAACCATCCAAATGAAACCAGTCTACCTTAGATTTACAAACTATCGAATCAACTCATTGTGACTTGCTAAAACACTGGCTCACGTGGTTGATTTTTGGCAGTCTTTTTAATTCAAAACAGGCTCGTGGCAGGTTGAGGATTATAACAATGCCAAAGTCAAGATTTAGACAGTTGGCAAGATTTGTCTCAGCTGTCAGATTCTCAGTGTTTAGTGGGTATGGCTGTCTGTGTCTCCAGTATTGTAAAAATGTATGTTTTGCATGCACGCTTTATTTTTTGCATATCAGTCTATAATATGCATGTTTGTATGTAAGTGTGTGTTTGTCCACGCAGTTGTCAAGGAAGACAGTGTCCCAGAGAGGTAGTTTGTTTTTGCTGTGGGTGTTTGTGCGGCAGACCTTGGATATGAGTTGTCAGCTCGTGTGTACGCGTATGAGTGCGTGTTTTGCTGTGTGTGTTTGTTTCTGTCAGAGCCTTACTGTCTGCGCGCTTGGTTTTCTCACAGGGAGGGAACAGCGGTGGCAGTTCATTACAGAGAGAGAGACCGTGGGCGTTTGGAGTTCAGCGGGGTTTGTTTACGGCTCGGGCCCCTCCTTAACGAGGAGTTCAGCATCTTGCTAATTATGCTGCTGTGGCTAATGAGCCTTTCTGCTGATAGTGGGGAGTGCAATAAAACACTCCTTTTGTTTGGGCTTTTTGCCTTTTTTAATTGGGCTGAATAAAAGACCCTTCCCTGCTTCTTCTCTTGTGATTCACATTCTAGGGTCAGGATGGCATTTGTGTGTTTATGGTACGTTTTTCATGTGTGTTTTGGTAGCAGTTGTGTATGTTTTGCTACCTGCGTGTGATTTTGTTTTTGGCCTCCAATTTGAGAGCCATCCTACTGTTTTCTTTGATGGCCTTCATCCACATGGCCACTGTTATGACAGACTGCGCTCTCTCTTTCACAGTGTGGAGTTTTTCTATTCACTTAGTTGTCATGAGAGCTTTTGATAATGGGGTTTGACACCTTTCATCCAGAGAATATATACTAAAATAGGTTTTTGAACTGGTTCTGCATAAAGTACTTTGTCAGGAACTTCTATCTAATCATATTGTGAGCCTCTGTGCTTGCACTAGTTAATTAAAGATTAATCAGATGTGTCTTTGTGTCTACATATCCACGGTGTTGGTGGACATATATGTACTTTATGTGCCCCCTTTAAGTCCCCTGGTATTTTCTGTGCCAGATGCTATCAGAAAGAAAGAAAGACACAAACTGGCATCAGAACCAACACGGTTAGAGGAGGGGGAATAGCCCAGCATTGCTACACAACATTAAACACCCTCTCTTATACACCTTGGCTGCAGCCACATACAGCAAACCATAGGGGAGCACATTTTATAGATGCATCTGCTCTCTGCAACCACTGAAGCAAACATTTATGTGTGCAATAGTTTGAATTGGAAGAAGATATTAGCATTTGGGGTTTGGGGTTTTGTATGGTGCAGAATTGCGTCGCGGAGGTAAGAGCCTAGCGGCACGCGTACATAGGCCATTGGTCACTTTTAAAAACCTGTGTATACACAATAAGGCATAATTGGTCTATCTTTGTGTTTCATATATATACACATATACATCGAGACAATATGTATGCTATCCTATCCTTCTGACCCTCTGTGATACAATATGTGGTGGGGTTACCCATGGTCTTTTTTTTTTTATTGCTCCCTCACATATCATGGGTAGAATATTTATGAATGCATTTCCATGACATTAACTTTTGGAGTGGATCATAGTTATTAAATATATTTATGTTTTATGAATTATTTGACCTTTTGTTAGTGATATCTCTGCAGGAGAAACAGACAGAGTGACTTTGTGGAGGTGAATATCACAGCTTATGTTTGCTTAAGCAGCCTTTAATAAGCAATAGACATTCAGCCTAGGCATAGGTTAATAAGTTATAATGATAGGGGCAATGGGTTTCCTATCACTAGGTACCAGCGGTGTCAAATACTGTTTTTATATATCATGTATATGTATTCATCATATTGATATGATTAAGAGGTGACACTGGCTGTATATTGTCCACTAGGAGCATGAGATAAGGGCTTTCTAGGGCTGTATATAGCTCAGTGGGAAAGGCTAATGTCCATTCATGCGTCTGTGTGATAGCATAGCCAGGGCTGATAAGTCTCCAGAACAGTGTTAATGTTTAAAAAAAAAAAACAAGAGCAGGGTAGCCAAGCTACCGATGTCTGCCTGTTTAAAAATTCTTTCAGTTTTTCTGGTGGCTTTCTTTCTTGCCTTGTCTTTGTTGCTCTCAGCCACTCATTTATTGTCACCATAGTTATTCCCATTTCATTCTTGTTTTTCTTTCCTTTTTGCAGGGTCTAAACAGCAACTGTAAAGCAACACACAAACATACACGCTGGTAGCCGCAGCAGTGTGATGCTATCTGTCCAGAGTGTTGCCACTGATTGATTCATTTAATTAGAGTTAGATCGAGGGAAAGGAGTATAGACGGAGGGAGAGATGGGGAAGAGAATAGAAGAACAAAACAGGATAGGGAGGGTATGGTCACTCTGCTGGATAGCTGTGGAGATTGGCTCCATTAATCTTGGTAGAACCCCCCTAGTGTCCCCTTTACACACTCACTTTGTGACATCCTAACATACAAGAATACACAGTGCACACATGCGGAGACACACAACTGCAATGAGACCAACCCACCAGACCACATTTCTCTGGCCCTGAAGACCGTGATGTTGAGCCACCTGGCTGGCCACTTGGTGCGCTTGTGTTTCTGAGAGGGTCTGTGAGTGCAGATGAATTGTTTGTATTGAGCTTGTTTACTTCATTAGTCAAGACCACATCAGAGCCATAATTACAGTACACATCAGCCCTCTCTTTCCAGCTAAGTATCATTCAGCTTGGTCCCCAGTGTCTGCGCACAATAGCCGCTAACTAGTCCTTTTGTATCTGCATGTTAATGGAGTAATTGTCTGTGCATTTGTTATTCATATGTGCACCTATTTGCATTTTTTGGGTGTTTGTCTACAAACATAACTTGTTCTTGAGCCAGATGAAGACTGATTTCATTCACTCGCCATCAGCTGCCAGAGCGCTCATGGTATTGCGGATGTGTTCAGCGGCCAATGGACTGCTAATGATGTTGACCTTTTAGATTTCATATTCACATGTAGCTTTGTGAGAGAGAGAAGGTTGGAAGCAGGCACACATGCAGGCACATACACGTGTTAATTGTGCATGCACACACGCTTCCATCTCCAGTAACTGTAATGACACTGACCTTTTTATTTGCGATTATGTGTGTAGGCAATGTTTATTTGTGGAGGGTTGATCGCTTCTTGTTGATTGGCTCCCTGCTTTCCACCTCACCCCCAACCCCAATCGCACCCTTGCGCACACACATACACAGTGGAGATGGTGGTGCTGGTGGTGGTGGGATTCTCTTTATTAAGGAGACTCTCAGCTCCCCGTTCCCATCAACAGACACAGCAATCACAACACAATACACCTGTTAGCTGCATCAGCCGTGCCCTGTAATTGTGGCACAAGTGGGGGTGGGAGGTAACAGGAAGGAGGGTATTAGGGTAGTTGGTATACACACATGAACAGTAGACACACACACTCATTTACTGCCTCAGCACACTGGGAGATGAACAAACACAACCATCTTCACCAGAAGCAAAACCATCAGACAGTCCCACATTTATTAGTAAAAAGTTTGTCAGGGGAAAATGCTCAACAACCATTTTTATTTGACCAAAATAGGCATTTTCACAGAGAAATAAATAATATAAATGCTTTCCCATTTCCCAACATTTTCTCCTGAATGTTGCTTGGAACCCTCTACTACATTATCTGTCATGAAAGCGATTGTGGCCAAGCATCCGGTTGACAATTTTACAGCTATTAAGAATTATCGAGAAATAAAGCACCTTACCATTCTTACCCGCAGCACTTTTGGCTTTGCTTAAAATTAGTCCCTTCAATCTTTTTTTTTTCCTCCTCGACCAAGAGACACGAAGTTGTAATCACTAAGTCTACATGGTGCTCTCTAGAGATTGTGTGATCTTATGTTCTCATCTTGGTAGTAGCACCTTCAGTCTATCTTTAATATTTAATTAGTGCAGAAGTTTCTTTTTATTTTTCCACAAAATGAACACTATGACTTTCTTCTGAGTTTGTTCACCTCAAAGGCTTATTTCTCTTCTTCCTCCTTCCTCACTGCTGAAGGTCTAACAATACCTGCCACCCACCTTTGTCTGGTTATCTCACACCAAACACATGTACTCCTGAGGCTCACACCCAGCTGCCCTGGGCCAATAACCTGCCACTGCCATGGATATGTGACACAGCTGTACTTTTTTTGGTAGTATTTTTTAAAATATATTTTCGCACAAATATAATAGTTATATATTATTAAAAAATGTGTGTGGTGTATTAGAGAGAGCCTTTAAATAAACCAAGAAAACACCTTGAACAGCCCTGGGTAGTGCATGTTCACACCACGCATTGCTTCCACAGAGTTTCTGTGTGTAACAAGACATAATCTTTGCCTTTGGACTGAGTCAGTTACAGAAGGAGAAGTTAAAATGTCAGCTCAACCACAGACATGCCCTCTGGTTTTAAAGAAAACAGGTTTAGGCTGAAGGCTCCTGATAGAAGGTTTTGCTTGAAATTTTAAAAGCAAGTTCGGTCCTCTGAATCTGCAAATGAAAATCTTTGTGTTCTGTGAGTATTGTTTGTGTTTTTACATGTAGACCTAATGCTACACAGAAAACACATGTATTCCCCCAACATAAAGCATTCAACTGCGTTATAAAATATAACTTTCATTCACCGACATCTAAACCGAGTTCTTGTGATAAATAATTCATGGTATTTGCCAATATGTGATAAGGTGGTTGGGGGAACAAAAACACACACACCAAAAAACTGGGGGATTATGGGGTGATTACTAGAATGGAGTTTGGGGTCACAGTGGAGATTCAAATGGCACATTTGAGCTCCTGAGTGATTCCCAGGATTAGCATGTGCAGAAGCTCCATATTTTACCCCGCATTTGTGTTTGTGTGTGGGCGTAAATAGGGTGTGTGTAATGTAGAAGCCCATCTGTAATCATTCAAGTGTGATATTGCTCCTCATCTCTCAATTAAAACACTTGCGAAGCTTAATGCAGTGTTTGTATTAAAAGTCATGATTGTGGTGGTGGTGGAGGAAAAGATGCATTCTTTTAATAACTCAATTTGTCCACCCGCAGGTTGTGTACAAGCATTTATTTTATAGTAGCTTATTACGCCTTACTGTGGCCATCATAGTTAAATCCGTTATTTTCCATTTCTCATTTTAAAAATATCCAGCCTCACATAAATATGTGATTTAATTTTCATAATTTTGATGATGAGCTGATTTTACCAACGGTTCTACAATGTGAGCATTTCATTCGATGGCACTCAAAACTACATCTGTTTTGCCATTCTCAAAGATTTCATCTGGAGTAACTGAGTGTTCGTTATGTTACCGTTTTAGATGAAAGGTAAACACAATTATGTTTACTCAAAGGTTATGAAAAGATTCAGGCTGAATAAGTGAAATCAGTTGTGGAAATAGATTGCTCAATCTCAAAGCTGCTTTCAAAACTTCATAAAGAATTTGCAGAATATTTGCTTTTGAAAAAGCTGTGACATCAATAAAACACAATGCATTTCACACCTTTTTTATCTCCCAAGTACATCTTATGTTTCACAGTTCTCTCAAAATCGTCCAGTTCAGTTAGTTTCTCTGTTTTGTGTATATGCAGTCTATTATAGGAGTGATTGCTTGTACTTAATTATAATTGATGGAGGGAGTTCATGTGTGTTTGTACAATCATCTGAAAAAGACAGTTTTCACAGTTTTTGGCAGTCGTGTGAAAAACATAAAAAGACGCCATGATTCAGCAACTTTCAGAACCATCTTTAGTTGCAATAACTTGAAGTAATTGTTTTCTGTACAACTTTATCAGTCCCACATACTGTTGTGGAAGAATTTTAGTCCAATCATCTTTAAATTAAAGCCTTTATTGAGGTTTGCAGGCATTCATTTATGCACAGCTCTCTTAGAATCTCACCACAACATTTCAGTTTGCGGTCTGGACTTTGACTGGCCCTTTGCAACACCTTGATTCTTTTCTTTTTCAGCTGTTCTGTTGAAGATTTGCTGCTGTGCTTGGGATCATTGTTGCATGGCCCAATTTATGCCAAGGTTTAGCTGTTGAACAGATGGCTTCATATTTGACTCTAGAATATTTTGGTACAAAGAGGAGTTCACGGTCGACTCAGTGGCTGCAAGGTGCCCAGGTCCTCCGGCTGCAAAATAAACCCAAATCATCAACATCCCACCACCATCCTTGACAGTTTGTATGAAGCATTTGAGCCCATATGCTTTGTTTGGTTTTTGCCAAAGTTAGTGCTGTGCATTGTTAGACATCAACACTTTGGTGTCATCTGTCCAAAGGACATTTCATTGTCTGTTTTAGAGAGTTTGCTCCTGCAATAAACTAGTCATACCTGTTCAGTATTTTTCTAACATAAACATTTGACATATTAACTGAGGCCTATAGTGTTTGTGATGTAGCTCTTGGGTGTTTTGCAATTTCTCTGTGCATTGCACAGCCTGACTTTGCTGGAACATCCACTTGGAAGACTGTGTTGCAACACACCTGAATGCTCCAAACTTCCGCTTTTATAGAGGTTGCTTACACTTGGCTGTTCTTTAGTGCAATTGATTAGCAACACCTGGATGCTACTTATCCCTCCTATGAAAGCAGCCAGAGTATAGTAATTTTTCACAGAGTCCAGGGACAGCTTTCTTTTTCACATGTTTTTATGTGTATATGATAAGTGGGAAGTATATACAAAATGTTTGAAGTCCTTGAGTGTTGGCATTGTAAAGTATTTTTTTTCTAAATAACAAGCAACAGTAAATCACAAAGGTGGTCTTCTTGGTCTGATTTAAGCTGCTCCCTTTAGTGGTCGCCATGGCAGATCCTCTGCCTCCATCTCAGCCTATCCGTAGCATAATCTTCTGTCATAACCCTCTAGCACCCCTGTACATATCTTCTCCTTTTCTCACGCTGTCCTCTCATATACGTTCTCCTCTTCCTTTGTCTCTGGCCAAAAGTAGCACAGTTTCCACCGTCACTCTGTTGGCTAACAACACCAGAAGGGGCCATTGTTAATCTGGGCCCTGACCTTTTCGTTATGGAAATCTTGTTTTATATTATTCGCTTGTTTGATTTGGCCACAAATTTGTGGCAAATGCCCTTCCTGGCCATTTATCCAGGCTTAGGACTGGCACTAGAGGTACACTGGCTTGTGGCACAAACTAATTTAAAAAAAGACATTATTCACACACCTGGCATTGTGCCCCTGTTTAAGCTTGACTTTTTAAGCTTAAACAAACTCAATTACAAACTACACACTCATTTACATGCATACACATTAGAAGCAGCATGTGTTGCAGTTAAGCAGGCACAACCATGAGACCCATCCGGTGTGTGTCAGGGGAGTCTTCAGAGACTGGCTCTCCTGTGACGTTGATGAATGATCTGTCAAGACAATGTCCCACTCATGCCCAGTTCTTCTTTACCCAGGAGAGGAGAACAGCCTTTGTTGGGGGGAAAGGGGGGCAGCCAGGGGTTATCTTTGTATGTGTCCCATTTGGTGTGTGGGTGTGTGTGTGGTTGGATGGATGCACGCGCTGCTGAGGGTGTGTTATTTTATCAATTCGTGGTCAGACATGAATGGGATGGGAGAGGCATTACACGAGTGAGTGGTTTTGGGTTAGAGCATGAGTGAAATGGCAGAGACCATAAGGTTAAACACTCTGACCTCTGCACAACCTCAAGGGGTACCCCCTATTTTAATGGGGTAAATCCATGATCCGTTTCCGATTCAAACCTGAGGCCCTCATCTCTCGCTTTCTCTTCTCACAGTCATCTCCGAAAACACATTAGAGAAATCGCATGAAGCTGTTATTTAGCCACAGCCTGTTATTGGATTTTCCTAGTGAGCTTCAGTAAATAAAATCTTCTTATTCCTTCTACCTTCAGTTTTTTTAAAACCTGATGACACGTTTAGTAAAACAAATTCGGCTAGCGTAGGGAGTTTAGTGATTGCATCCCTGTTTTCTTACTGTAGTAATGACATTCCCTGTGCTGTGCTCTTTTTACTCACTCCACTAAAGGAAACGACTACTTTGAGGGTGGTTTCTGTTGTGATGACCATGCATTGAGAGATTTTACCGCTGAGGCGCCAATCTGAGTGCTAGCTCTGCCTTCATTAAACCACTATAGCTGTGGCCTTCATTTCCAAACAGCAGTTTACCCCAGCAAATTCAAGATCCATTTGCACAACCCAAGTCTAATTTTCTGTGATGACTGTGTGTTTATCTAGTAATGATGTAAAACGAGTAGCGACAGAGTGCAACCATGTGCAGCTTTAGGGTAATAAAATACTAGGAAGTAGAATTGCACAAGAAATATGGGTGGGTTAGGTTTTTTGTTTGTTTTTTTTCTCGATACCACATCATGTTGACCTTTAAGCTTGAATCATTACACAGAGGGAGAGCGTAAGATAGACATAGATTGAGAAGCATGTCTACTCCTGTGTAACAGTCAAGTAAGATGGAGGATATGTAGCAGAACTGGCTTTCCCCTACCACTCTTACTCTCTCCGTCTAAGCCCTCCCTTTCTCAATCTGTCCCTTGATTACTTTTTAATGATTGCTGCTGCCTAAGACAAATGGCTGTGTTAAATGAGCAAATTAGACAAGGGAGCTGAGTGCAAGAGCATTTGTTAGAGCAGGAGTAATGGATCGGGTATCCATTGTTTACTCTTCTCCATTCACCGACTTGGCCTGCTCTTCAGCTCTTTGTCCTTAAACCAGGAACAGGATATCATTATGATTATGGCTGCACAAGAACTTGTTGAGAATATCAGATTTCTAAACCAAAATTTTACCTTTTCCTCACTTTGTTTAACTTTTTCCCTTAAGTTTACATTAATGCAATTTTTTTGTACTTGCTCAGAGACGTTAATATTAATCTGTGGGGGGGGGGGGGTTCCTGTTATGTTGCATTTGCCGGAATACTGCACTTTTATATCAACTGATCATCACTTGAGAATATAGAACCTTATGATGAGCAAGCAAGCCATGTTTAATTTTTATCATAGTCATACTGGCACTTGTCTTTTAACAATTAATAGGTCTTGCTACAGCAGCAGCCTATTTTTACAGAAAAAAATCTTTGTTTTTATGAACTAATTAAATCCAAATGACTAATAATTATGAAAGTACTGACTTGTTTAAGTTTACCTGACCTTACCATACAGCTGACCTTACAACCAGACCCCTGGAGAAGGCAAAAAATTCTTATTATGACAACATTATCGACATAGTCACTGTAACAGAAAGTAGCAATGATGAAATTACTTTTTTCATCTTCTTATATAATCCAATTTACAGTACTAGCAGCCTACACAATGGAAGGAAGGTAGCGGCTGCCTGAACTACACTAACAGCCACCTTTCCTGCAGGGTCTGTGTAATTCCTTCTACCCTGGCAGGCTGACAAGGGAGTCAGGCATGGACAGTAAAGGGTGCTCCCTTGGCAGAGATGAGGCCTTGGTTAGCACTCCATGGGTATGGGCAGTGCTATGGATCATTACCTCCCTCATTGGAGTAGCTGCTGTTTGTGTGTGTGCATGTGCATGCTCGTCTGCATGTGACAGAATGAGCGAAGGGGAAACTGAACAGAGAAAGAGCTATTAATATTAATATCATTTTATCACATCAGGGGTTCTTTCTTCTTTTTTTTTTGATGATCAATTATAGTCACTACTGCCCCCTTTAGTCTAGCAGCCACTTAGTCATACCAGATAGTTAGTGACCTCAAATGTAATGGAACTTTTTTTTTTTAATGTATTACAAATGGTAGAATAGTAGATATAATACTTGTACATGGTAATTACATCTTTGAGATCCAAGACGCTCATTGATACCATAGCTTATTTGCATACAGTACTGTGTAAAAGCTTTGAGCCACCACTCATTTCTTTATATCTTACTTTCAAGTAATAGTTGAGCAGTAGTTCTCCCGGCTTTCTGAAGGTTTTGTAAATGTTTTCTTTGGGCAGTGGCTGTTTTTTCACTCATTATCAGTCAAGTCTTTTTACCCGATCATTTTCAAAGGAATGTTTTTCTTGTCTTTTGTTTTTAAGACAGCCACTTAAAACTAACCATGCATGAGAATGGTGCCAAATATAAAAGTAAAGACATACAATTCAACACTATTGTCATGGATTGGCCTCCCCAGATCCTGGGCATCAGTTCAAGCAGTGTGGGATTATCTTGACAGAGAATGCAACAAAAGGCAGCAAACATCCAAAGAAGAGCTTTAAAATATCCTTCAAGAAGCCTGGAGAACTATTCCTGAATACTACTTAAAGAAACTACGAGAAAGCTTGCCTAAAGGATTTCAAGCAGTATTGAAGAATAAAGGTGGTCAGATCAAATTTTGATTTATTTTTTTTTTGCCTTATTTACTGTATTTCCATGTGTGTTTGATTTAATGCATCCTTCCACCTATTTTCCATTTTCCTAGTAAAATATGAAGAACCGATGGATGGCTTGAGACTTTTACACAGTGCTACATTTAAGGTCATAGTAAATAAATGTTGACTTTGGAATATGCTGTCTGCTTGTATATGACATTTTGGTAGACAGCACTAAAAAACAAGGTGCTATACTACTCTTGCAGCTGTTTGTACCTTGAGTAACGCAAGTCATTTTTCATTTTATTAGTTTTTTGCAAAAAAATTTAGGTTTTCTATTTCGCACCTTCACTTGAAACTTCATATGAAATTCACATAGTCAGAGAAGGGATACGAAGAGAAATAGAAATCATTTGTTTAAGATTGGCTTTCTGTAAATGGTCGTAGGGGATTATTCTGCACTGCACTGTGCTACTCTTGTAGTTTCAGAGTAGCTGCAGCAAGGCTATCACCAGACTAATAGTGAGTTATCACTATTATTACAGATGTAGGCTAGGATTGGTTAAGTGCTGGGAGCAGCAAACTGGAACATACAGAGTTGTAATCTTATTTAACAGCTCTCAAATTGCTCAAAGGTGTGTGTTTTGAAAAAGTTTGCTTGATGTGTGTAAGTGTGAGTGTGTCTGGGGATATGAAGCTGCTCTGCTGTTCCCGGGCCAGCTATTAGTCACGCAGGAGTGGCTAATCTGTAATGGCTGCTGTCACAGCCCTGCCGTGGCTCCTGGTGATGGGTGCACTGTGACAAATGCGCACACACTCACTTTAAGCCTGAGAGCACACACAACACAGAAGTTCAAAACACACACGCACAAAAATATGTGCACTCACGCTGATGCACTTACATACAAAGAATCAAACATTTCACTAATAGTCTTAAGACTTCTGACAAGTTTCCCTGCTTTAGTCGTCAGTCCAGCCTCAGGTGAGGGCAAAGCAAGGGAATTTGGATTACTCCAATTACATTGCTACTCCAGCAGACCTGATGTGAAGTGACATCTACATAAATATTAGTCTACCTTTACCCTTTTTGTTTATTACTGAATTTCATTGTTTTTTTTTCTTAAAGCTGAAGTCAGAGATTTTATGTTTAGAATTTTAAAAAAAAGAAAAAAAAAAAGCTAAAACTATTTTTCTTTCCATTTAGAGCACAGTGGTGGTGGAAAAGGCCATCCAAGATCTGATGAGCCTGATGCAGGACCTGAGTGCCTACTCCAACCAGTTCCTTGAGATGGTCTGCGACAAGCTCAAGGAGTACAAAGAAATCTGCAACACAGCCTACAGGTAAAAAACACAGAGAAGGCTGGCAGGAAGCTAAAATATAACGTTAATTATTATGGTTTGATTTATACATTGTTTTAGAAATTCGGTTATTGCGTTTTCTTACAATCACACACACAGACACAGTGCTGTGAAAAGCTGTTCATCTGTGGCCTCTGGTACCATGTAACACCTGGCTAGGAAAAGAGAGGACTAGAGGATATGGAGGGGGTGATAAGCAGGGCAGGAGACACAAGAAAGGACTGACAGACTGCTGGGAGTCCATCTGGACCCTGTCACAGGTCAGCCTCAGTCTCACTGGGGCCTCCGTGTGATAAAGTGTGTGTGTTTGTGTTGCTGAACAGGTCTCTGTCTCCCGCAGCCCCACTTATGTGTGTGGTTGCAGATGTGAATGTGATACCCCGGAGTGCTTGGGGTATTAGTAATAATTGCAGAACCAAGCAGTTTCTCCAACATAGGCACAGGCAAACAAAGCAAATAGATACTGGCACTCTGCCACAGATTGTCCTCAAGCCAACTCATGGCTGCTGTAATTTTATTTTATATGTCAGTAAAGATGGTCGTAAATCACATTCACAACTCTCTGATTAGCTCATGTTCTGTTTGTTAGTACTAAACAGATATTATTTAGCTGTACTTGCTGTATGGCTCATGCACAGCAAAAAAATTATACTGGAGTTTCTTTAAAACTAGAGGTAGGATCAAAATATTGATTTAGAGGTTTATAGTCCGAAAAACCATTTTATGATTCTTCATGTTGGCCCTTATAAGATGAATAAGGGTAAAGTTAACACGCTATTAGTGAAGAAGACGCTCGCAGAGGGATATGCCCAAAAATGAAAAACCATTAACTCAGAAAGTTAAAAATTGAAAGGCCACATTATCAGCTATTTAATAATGCTAATACACACACAGTGACAGTTCAGTGCAGTAAATGCAAATCACTGTATTGTTACACTGTCGTTATAATTGAAAACTAATAATAATATAGTATGACATCATATGCCTTTTAACCGCAAATCTCATTCAATTTTTTACACTAAGTTCTTTATCTGTTGGTAAGATGAAAAAAAAATGAAACTAGTTTCTTGATATTCTTCCAATATTATTAACAGTGTGTTTCTATTTTAGGAGGAAGAACTTAAAAATACTTTTTTACAAATTATTTCTTGCCTAAGTTTGCATTATTATGTCTGTTTTCCCTCAGGGGCATCGTCCAGTGTGAGGAAAAGCTGACCATCAGTGCTTCCTGGGCTAAAGATGAAGACATCAGTCGTTTGCTCCAGTCCCTCCCTAACTGGGCAAATATGGCCCAGCCCAGACAGACCCGACAGAAGAGAGAGGATGAAGAAGACTTCACCAGGTACAAATTATGCACAGTAACAGTATGCAAATGTACACATGCTCATTCATATGCATTATGTATGTGCAGAATTAAATAATGTAAGCACAAGTAGAATAGCACATACTCACATTCACAGTAGACACACAGACAGAATCAGACGTGGATATACTCAAGCACACTTGAGCAATCACGCACTTAATCCCTCCCTCCCATTTTTGCGTCTTTGTTCACATATGTTTTGAACCCCCTCTTGTTGACTAAGATGCGCCTGTAAAAGAAGTCATGATTGCTCTTTTAAACGCCCTTTATCTGGAGGAAGTGAGGAAACGAGGGAAGAACAAAATAGGAAAATATAAGGAGAGCAGACAGAAGCAGGGAATGGGGGGGGGGTCAGTCTTATCGAAATTGCCTTTGAATGTGCACCCTCTTCAGGGAACACTGGAGCTCATCGGAGCGGAAGAGTAAAGTAAATAAATAAATTGGTTATGTGGCCAGAGAAAGTCAATCTGTTGTGTGCACTCTCTTCCTCTCTCACACACTCCCTTTTCTTAGTCACACACACACGCGCAGAGAGCACTGAGATAGCAAGAGGGAGACCATAAGGCTGTTTGATTTGAGAGCCGTAGATGTTTTCATCACTATGAAAGGGGATTAGCTTCTGCACGACTCTCAGCCCAGTGCTTTAATAAAGCCTCATTAATAAGCCACACATGCCTGTGCCCAAGTGAGAACGTATGAGCTTGTGGGTTTTGTTTATTTTACCCATCTGTTGTTCAAAGAATCTTGATCTTGCGGGTATCCTGGTGACTCTGGAGGCTAGCTGACATGTCGTGTGTTTGCAGCAGTACAGTTTTGATTTTAAGTTATCCAGCTTCCCAGGTCTCACCCTATGCTTCTGCAACCACAAGTGCTTGAACGCCAAATGCATCTCTGTGTGTTTGTTTTGGCCACTTTTTAAATCTCTGCCTTGTGTTTGGCATCTTTTTCTAAATGTTTTCCGTCACCTGTTTTTCTCTCCCACCAACTGTTGAGCTAGTGGAAACATCTTCTTTTTTAAATATCTGCACTCATAAAATTGCTCACAGTTTCCCCCTCCACTCCTTCTGTGTTTATCTCTGTATCCATCCAGCTTTCAGCCCTTCTTATTTCCCTTGTGTGTGAGTCACTGTAAAGGTCAAAGCAATAATTGAACCCTGAGATACTGAGCA
The DNA here is from genome assembly GCF_036321145.2 of Pelmatolapia mariae. NCBI lineage: Eukaryota > Metazoa > Chordata > Actinopteri > Cichliformes > Cichlidae > Pelmatolapia > Pelmatolapia mariae. Next base: position 11,965,466 of record NC_086242.1, read on the forward strand.
CATAAGCATAAGATTATTATAAAATTTGAGCTATTTTCAGTTGAACGCATTAACACACAGAGGAGACGTGTGCACATCCATTCTGTTCGACAATCCATTATTTTATTACTTTAAAAAATTGACTTCTATTATTGCTTTTATAAAATCCACTCAGTGTCTGCAAACCAGACATTTTGAGTCCAACCAGGAACCCAATCACTGATAAATTCCTCCAAAGAATGTAACACTGCGGACCGATTAAAGTGTCTTTCACAAAGTCGCTTCTGAGCTACGTCAATGCTTTCACAACTTTTTTTTAATACCAGCTATTTTTTTTTATTTTAAATGGGTATTTGCCACTTGATTGATGGTTAAATTGTGTTTTTCGTTTGCCAACAATATAATGTGCCTGTCATTCTAACCATACACTCTTACATCCCTCACCCCGTCCATCATTCAGGGCTGCTTTTGCTAAGGAGTCAGAGGTGCTGACTGGGAACCTCGGAGACAAGTTAATCCCACAGAATGAGATCCTGCGTGATGTCAGTGACCTCAAGGCACTGGCCAACCTTCACGAGAGCATGGAATGGCTTGCCTGTCGCCTCAAGACATTCTTCGTCACACTGCCTCACGCATCCAGTAAGTTGTGTAAATGTGAAGTAAACAACAGACTTAGTTGTGAACTTCCTTGAATAAGTGTATTTCTTCCAAACAAAGTAAAACCTGCACATCATAATTACAGTCGATATCTCTGAAGGTGTTATTTTTTTGATGAAATAAAACGAAGCTAGCACAATGATATTTTTGACACAAACAGAGACATATGCAGTGAAATTTCCACCTACATCTAGTACGATGACGCCAACGCAGACATCTGTTGCTGTTTGCTGCTCTTTCTGCAAAACTCAGTTTTTTCTTGAATACATGAATTTTGCTTGTGGAATGGTTGCATTTGACCAAAAGTAAGATGATCTTTTCTGTCAGTTTCCTTTCTACAGTTTGTTTTTTGTTTTTTTTGTTTATTTTACTTGAAACTGATAAAAAGGCTCTCATTGCTCCAAACTATAACTATAGTACTGTTTTAGGAAAACCTGAATATATGAGGTGTAATTAAAAAGTTTTGGAAACTGGACCAGATTTGAATTTGCCTAATCTTACCTGTAGCTGTTTGGCCCATGTCTGTGTGGATCCAGTGTCTACTGGATGTTCTCTGATGTGTCGGACCTGCCTCCCTCTAACTTGATTTTCATTTTGTTAAAGTCACAACGTGCCAGATCTTTCAGAGATTGTCGCTTTGTCTTTTCGATGCACTGTGTGCCGGCACATAATGGCAGCAACCACAGATGGGGCCGTTTATGCTGAACCCTTCTCCCTTGGATGCCAGGACATTACAAGAGACCCAAAGGCTGTTCAATTTATGGCAAATATCAGAATCCAAATTATTTTTGGTCAGTGCTGAGATAATGATATAGATAAAGATTTAACATAATTAAATTAGAAACGAGTGGATTTGTTGAACTTTACAAAAAGTCACTAAAAACTGTAATTATATGTCAAAAAATTTATATAAAATAAAATAAACTAGTGAATTTGAACTGAACCAAACATACCACAGGGAGTAAACCTGGGCTTTTAGGGTGAGGCGAACATATATTAAGTGGATGTGCTGCACAATATTTACTTCACAACAAATATACTGGGCCTTGGAAGATATGAGTTCCAAGGTTGGCGAAACATTTGACCTTGATCTTCATTGTTAGCACTCAAGATCAATGTTGACCTTGAAAAAAAATTAAAGAAGCCATATTATATGAAAGGGCATGGAGTGTCTCTGTATTTATCTTTAGTTTTTTCCTAAAATTGAAATATGATTATCTATTATATAATGTGGCACACAGCAGCTGACAGAAATGTAAAGGCTTAGTATAGAAATAACTATACAAGCACTCTAAACATGCATCTTTGTCATTGTACACCCTCTGCTGTTTGATATATTGCAGTACGGTGCTAAATTAAAACACCGGTTTGTATTCCTAAAGATGCTGCCTCCAGTGCCTTGGGTTATTAGGTATTTATTGATCAGAATGCATAGAGATTGAACGCATTGTCTGGATGGTTTATGTACAGTAGGATCACAATCAGAGATTGATGAATTTTCCTCATCTTTGCGTTCTGTGCTTCTGTAGCAACACTTCATACCTGTGCCTCATTAAATTCTTGTTTGAGTGTATTATCACACACTCATTACCTTCCCTACTGGAGTTGTCAAAGAGCACTTTATACACACACACTCATTATCTTTGGTTGTGCTTCTGCAAGTGTGGGCGCATAAACGCGTGGCCTAATCAGGACTCATGAAAGCATTTCCTACATTCCCTGCTCAGTCATCACTTTTGTATCATTAATCACTGATAAAAGAATGAAGAGTCTGTGTGTGTGTTTCCATCCAGCAAAGACTTTATGTAGATCTTATTAATCACTTATCATTAGTTGTGTTTTTTTCTAATCCCTGTTGTCACATGTCAATGTTTAATCGCCAAGATTAAATTCTAGCATCTTATAATATTCCTCTTCAAGTCCAAATCTTTTTTTGTTAGCAACATTTAATGGCAGTCAGCGAGTTAGTGCTCCCATTAGTACTCCCACTTTAGAAATACCTGAACACCTGCTTGTTCATGCAATTACCCACTTAGGCAGTAGTGGAACAGAAGTCTAAATCATAGAAATCCTGCATATTCCAGTCAGGAGTTTTAGTTATTAAACACTTTAAACATTGAAAAAGAACTAACAGTGACAAATGGGCTGCTTGGTGCAAAAAAGCATACAGAAATCAGCAAATAGAAATCCGTTGTTGAAGAGAGAGGTCAGAGGCAAATATACAGATGGTCTGACATGACAGAAAGGAAAGGGTAGGCCATCTTCTCAGAATGCACAGCAGATCTCACTTTAAAGCGATTACAATGACTTCCAGTTCTGTCAGTCAAGAACAAGTCTGCTCAGGGCGCACACGAAAGCATAGCTTGGTCTGTGTCTTGATTTGTGCTGAGGGATGCAAATAGTCCAGTAGGGTCGCAGTTTGGCATCAACAGCCTGAATCCATGGACCCAGCTTGCCATGTGTCAACAGGCCATGCTGAGTGCGGCAGGATAAGAATAAGTGGATTTTTTCCCGTGGCGCTTCAGGGTCTTGATGGCTGCAGTTTACCATCTTTTAATGACTACTTTGAAATTGATAATGTCTGCCATGTCTGCCAACTGGTTTTAGGAACATTACAGTGAGTGCAGTGGACTTCAGTGGCCTCCCCATTACATCACAGAATCCAGCAAAATTCCCTTCCATATTGATGTATTGATGTGCAGCAAAAAATCTTGCAGCGCAAGAATGTCAGCATGGATTAGTATCTCAAAGGAATGTTTTTAGCATCCAGTGGAATCCACACCAAAAAATATGTCAGGCTGTTTGACAACGAACAGGGGCCCTGAACAGCATTGATCTGGTGTTTCCTATGAAGTGTTTATACAATAAATGTGCATTAAATGTGCATAAAATCTTTTCCCTAAATCATAAACAGACTCCAGACTTTACATTGTCAGCCTCAAGCAGTAGTAACATTATTAAAGATGTCATCAAGCTGCACTTGTTGAGTTTGATTGGTGTAATATTATTATCAGTCTTGAGGAGATGGAAAATTCCCTTTGTATAAAAGCTGTTTAATTTCCAGAAAAAAATAAGACAACTGCATATTTGATATCCATTTTATTGATTTTATTGTTACTAAGGATTTATTTATCTGTTATGCTGACTGAGATTAAACAACATAATAACCACATTTTAAGATTAAAAGTATCTAGATCTTTTGTCACCTTTTACAGCCTTCACATTTCCAGTTATTGTGTTGCAGTACTTCTGAGAAACTAAGCTGTGTTCACTGTGGTATCTTGGGGCTTCTGGCAGAGCTGAGGTAAATTATTCACCTTTCTTGTAGGCATAGAGAGGGCTTCAACCTTTATCAGCCATTGTCACAACTCCCTGGCTTCAGTCCTCTGATTGCTCATTGAACTTGCACTTATTTTGCCCTTCCATATCGCAACTTTTTCTTTTAGAAATAAAATAATTAAATGAGAAATATTCTTATTTAGGCTCGACTTTGTCAGTGCAGTATCTTCCCTTCCCTCTCACTCTGACGCTAGCTTCCTTCGTCTATTCATAGATAAGAATTCAATAAAAGTACGGGAAGGGACGTGACATAATTATCATTAATTCTGGCGGGTGGCACTAATGGGAAGGATAGGGCAGTCACTTATCATGCTGGGACAGCCTCCGTATTGTTCATTATTTAGTGTTTGGTGAGCTGATGACGGACTACGTGTGTGATGGTATGGGTGCATTGTGTGTGAGTGTGCGCGCGCACACGTGTGTGTACATAGCCGTGCACTGTATGAGATGGGACAAGGGTACAGCAGGGAAAAAAGACCCCACCTTATCTCATCCCCCACCCCACCCCGCCTCACGTCTATGCCTCTCCAAATTGGATTTTATATTACAGAAGCAGTCAGGTATGAACAACTCATTTTCCTCTCCCTGTTTTTGCTTTTTCTTTATTTCATTTCTCTTTCTTGCATTCCTGCTTCATTCCTTCTTGGCTTTTCTTTCTTTCTGTCTTTCCTTCTTTCTTCCTTATCCAGCAAGAGTGAAGGTTCTTCCTTTTCTTTTTTGTCCAAGTGCTAAGGATCTGGTAGATTTTGTCCACGGCTCAGTAATCTCTGCAGTGGCTTGCTTTCATCGCTTTTCCTGAGGCTTAATTCGACTGGATGTGTGATTACATACACAGCCGTTAAGGTCGGAACAATTCTTCCTATGTACAATATTACCTCAATTTTGGGCGACTGTATTAGTCCAGAGCTTGTTTCGTTGAAAATAAACTCATTTATGTTCATATATTTCACTCTTAACCTGAATATTACCACCAGAAATCTCATGAGACTAGCTCACTTCAGTCACCTCCCCATGACCAACTAGCATCAGTAACATAAGCACATGGCTAATTTGCATATTATTACATAGTGAACTGTTGAAGCTACTTCTCAGCCCCTGTTCAACCTATATTTATTAATAGAGGCTGTTTACACAAATGGACAGCATGCTCTATGAAAAAATGGTTAAAAATATGCAGAGTTAAACTGTACATTTTACTACAAAGCTTGGCTAACATATCAGTAGTGTCCCTGCAGTTAGCTACAGCAGTGATGCTTTCCTGTAACATATTTATCCTGATGTAGATTAGATTCAGTGCGCATACTTGCAGATTTAATCATCTTTGAATATCTCTGTGTGTCAGAAGATGTCTGAAGTAACCTTGCATGTGTGTGTCGGTAAGGTAATAAGGGCTATGTGTGTATGTGTGTTGACAGACTGTCTGCGGAGGTGTCCACAGAAACGGTCTTATCGCCCATCTGGTTGCAGCACTGGCCATCTAATCCATTCTGACAATATTTACCTGACAACACACACATGCACACACGGCTGAGAAGCAATGCCAACCACTTTTTCTTCTTGACCTGGTTTATTAAGTAGACCTGCTATGCTAATTTCCAGCGCCACGTTTTTGCTCTTGGACTCAATTTGAGTAACTTAGAATGAGTTACTTTTAAAAATTAGTTCTTATTTGTCCCCTCAGTTCATCCTCCGTTTAAGACAAGCCTCTTTAAATGATGTTCCCTGTCTTCTGATTGGTTTGACCACTGTATCTTAGGCCCAAGTAAAATACCTTAAATGAGCCACTGTATTTGACAGCCTTGTTAGATCTTCTGTTGGTCAGTCTTCTCGAGCAATGCGGTATATGGTTGTGCACAAAAGTGTGTCTTAATGTTGGAAGTCTGGACATCATTAGGTAGGCGTAGATACAGACCTTTCTAATCTAGCCTGCAGGGTTTCTAGGCAGTAATCATGTGGTCTCCCTATAGGAGGAGGCTCCTTCTCATCTCAGTGGCTCACCTTAACTATGGTGAGTGCAGGTCTTTCCCCTTTAGCAGTATTTTTTCTTGACTTCATTTAACAAGGGAACTTGACTGAGAAAACATTCTTATTCACTGCAGAGACCTGGGGGGGTTAGTTTAAGTGGGAGATGGTGGTGATGTTTTTCAGTAATTGGCTACATTTTTATATAACTCCTTTCTACTCTTATTGACCACTCAAAGTGCTTTGAACTATAAGCCACATTCATCCGTTCACTCACATTCTACATTTACATTGTTTCCTGTATTTCACACATACTCACACCCTTTACTGCTTGGTGTTCAATATCTTGACCAAGGACAATTTGATGGATTGTAGGAGCCAGGGATCGAATCACCATCTGATTAGTGGAAACCCAGTCCAACCAACTTCTAAGTAGTCTAATATTGTATTCTGGTCAATATTACAGCACTCCTCACTATTACTGTCAAAACTTTAAAGCATGAACTTTTGATTCCTTCTCATTTTAAAAGCATTTGAAACAATTAGATGTCATCAGACATCAAAATCTTTTAATACCATCATTATTTTATATCTCTCTCATGCCCTTCCTTTTCTCTATCTCTGTCTCTGGACCGAAGTTTAGATCTCAGTGTGCAGATGTTCGTCCTATACCAGAGGCAGCAAAATAATTAATAACTCCTTTCTTACTGAGTCATTTATGAATCATTCATCACTCCAATCCTGCAGGATACTGTCCTTTGCTTATCTCACTCCATTTTCTTTTCCATGCTATGCTGTGGATTTACAAAAAAATATGATTTTCATGAACTCTTTAGTGAGTGTGGTTCCACAGGAAATATCATGTCCTGTTATTCCTCTTCTTAATGTGTTGATTATGCTCTTATTGGCAGTGGGTGCAGTGAGTCTAAGTGGTTGTGTTAAGATGAACTGTCCGTTTATGTAGGCGCATGCATTCTGTGTGTGTGTCTGTGTGTGAATTCCATCACTGATCTTCTCCCTTAATGTCTGCCACCCTCATCCACCACATTTGCAGATGGCAAGCAACAGACGTTTCCCTTAGATGAGATTTGAAAATAATTGGATAAGCACAAAGCACACGCACGCATGCCTATACATGAACGCATAAGTAGATGCATGACATGCACATACATATCTTCACATTTAATAATGCACACACAAGAACTCATAAATAAGAGATAGGAGGAATTTAGTTGGAGGAAAAGGCAACCAGAAAAGGAAAAAAGAGAGCAAGAAAGTTGTCAGTCAGGACAAATGAGTCGTCTCCTTTTGCCCGTCTGTTCCTGACTCTAATGGTGCCCCCCATGCTGCGACGCCTCCCTCGCATCATCAAAGCAGCGCAAGGCTCGGGGTGGCAAGAATCCGAGTGTGTTTTTGTGTACGTGTCCGTATGCTTGTGTGTCTCTGGTCGTGTGTTTTTCACAGACACCCCCCAGAGAGACCTCCAGCAGTGTGTGCCACAGTAAGGCCTTTTTTTCTGCTGTCAGAAAAGTGAGCGAGTGAGTGAGCGTAATGCACATGAGAGGAAACAAGCCTCCGAGTCAATTCCTGCACATATACAGACAGTTAGTGGGAAATACTCCCACAGGCAGAGCATGTGCAAGACTTTGGCTCTCTCGCACCTGTAACTACACGCTAAGAGAAAGAGATAGACGCGCTCAGAGAAAATTAGTCTATATTTAAGTCTTTTGGCAGAAGCTTTAAAACATTTTTGTCTTAAAATTGTGCTTTTTATTTTAGGAGACAGTATTGTGTTTTAATGGTGGGTTCTGTATCTATTAATGATCTCAAAGTTGACCAGGGAGTGTGAACGGCATCAGCTTCACACAATCAGGTGAAATTAATTAATGTAATATCCTCTACTCTCTTGAGAAATCATTGTTTTTCTTTCATTAAAAGCAATCTTGTTTGTTGTTCCGTTGACTCTTAGCTAGATTAATATTGGTATCTCTCAGCTGAAGATCTAAGCCACAAGACCCCCCCACAACCACCCCCTGCGGGGTGAGGGGCAATTCAATATTATAGATTATTAAATATTAAATTATTATCATTACATATAGTAACACCGATGCTGATTGCCATTTAAACAAACAAAGTTGAGCATAATTAATGTGTAAAGTAGTCCACTTACTGAAATCAAGTTTTGGTTCTTAGGCCAGTTCAAAGTAAAAGTAACAAAGTAACAAAAATACATTTTTAGTAGAAGTCTACCATGCAACATAATTCATTTCTAGCCTTATTTCCCATATACGTTATTGCTATTAACTGCCTCTAGCTGAACTAACCATACTGTTAGTTCATACATCCAGAACGTTCATCACTTGCAGACCTTTAATAAGAAACATAATTCCAAGCTGTTATCTCTGTATGTCAGGTACACAGGCCATAAGAGCAACTGTCACCAATGTCACATCACAACCCTGACCGTGTTTGCTTTTCTGATTGGACGGTCATGGTGTATACCTGACTGCTGTTTGCTTGGAGCAATGCGTTCTCATTTTCTCAGAGATAAATTTAAAGTAACTACAATGCATACAAAATGTGCACTGAGGACTAGGAGGACACAAAAGCACAACCAATGCAAAGCAAAATAGATTTCTTTTGATTTAAGTATAGAGAGAGAATCAAAGAATATAGGACTGTGCAAAAGTCTTGCATCACCCCTCATTTCTTTATATTTTGCTTTAAAGGAGTGAAAGTTTGTAGTTTTAAGTGCTCTTGAGCACTTTCTGGAGGTCTTTCTACACTTTTTTATATATTGGCTCCTTTTTCATTAATTTACATTCCAGTCCTTGTACCTTACCATATTCAGATGAATATGGTCTTCTTTCAGTCAAACAACAAGGGATGAACCATTGTTGTCTACACATAACACTCAACCTAGCAAATAAACAATTTTAAATTGCATTTTTAGGCACTTTGTTACTAAAGATCTTGTTGCAAAAACACTAGACTACACAATAGACATAAAATTGTGTTTTTGCAACAAGGTGTTTTCCAAAGCACCATTAGCCAAAAACCTAGCATATTCCAGCAAGATGTGTAGTGTGTCCTTAATAAATTTGAGGAAGCTAGATGAGTGGATGACAACAAAAGAAGTTTTAGGCTTGAAAAGTACAGCAGATTAGCAATATGTTAAAGTGATGTAAGATTCTTAAGAAATAGGCAAATTTCCAGCAAAGAGTTGACATAGGACCTGAGAGATGCATCTGGCCCTTCTGATCTATCTACTGTTCACTGAAGCCTCATCAGACATGGTCTCAGTGGAAGGGTGGCTGTCAAGAAGCCATTCTTAACAAAGGAAGGAGGGAGAGAAAGCTAAGGTATGCCAAAGGGCTGGACTGAAAGTCAGTGCCAGCAGTTCTTATAGAGTAATGAATCCAAATTGTAGATTTTGGTTTCAAATTGTCATCGGTATGTGCGGTAGAAGTCAGGAGAGAGGTACAACAATGAGTGTCTACAGCCATCTGTAAAACACAGTGGAGTCGTGTTTTTGGGATGCATTTCAGCCAGTGATGTTGAAGATCTTGTCAAAATTGATGGAATTATAAACACAGAACAGTACTGTCATATTTTGATCCATCATGTAATAGTATCTGACTGGTAGTGGCTTCAATTTTCAGCATGACAGTGATGCCAAATACACTTCCAGTGCAAAAAAACACAGTGGAACACTGTCGGTCATGGATTGGCCTCCCCAGAGCAAAAACAAAGAACAGAGCAAAACTGGAACAAAGTCCAAACAATAACTTTGAATGTACTTCAAGAAGCCTGGAGAACTATTCCTGAAGAACACTTACAGAAACTACAAGAAAGCTTGTCTAAGAGAGCTCAGGCTGTGTTGAAACATACATTTCTAAGCAGTCTTCTGAAAGGAAGAAATTGCAGTTGCAGATTGTTATTACATGTTCTATATGTAGGCTAGTGAGAACACAGTTAAGGCAGACATGGCTTTTTTGGTGGTATAATTCAAAAGAGTCAAGGAGAAGAAAGAATAATCATCACTTAATTGCAGGCATAGTTTTGACTTACTTACTTCTTTGTTCTTAGCGGTGTGTATGCATGCATGTGTACCAGCTTGCATGCATGTGTGACCTTCGAAAGGGCAGGAAGAATAACTAGGGAGCTGGTTTTGACTGCAGCACATCGATCGTGGACCCCTGCATTCTCCTGCTCAACAGTCACTCTTTGTAGACACACCAACACCCCTCTCATGGACACACACACACACACACACACACACACACACACACACACACACACACACACACACACACACACACTCGCCTCATTGACCAAATAGACTTACATATGAGTGACGGGGCCAATTTCTCTCCTTTTCCTCCCCTTGTTAATTTATGGCCATTGATCTATGCTGAGCTGAATTTATATACACTCATCATGCTCTCTGGTTCTCTCTCTTTCACACACACACACTCAGGTCTTTTGTGTGGCTTACAATGCAGTGCAGTGACACATGCTCTTGCTGCCTCAGCACAAGTAATGGGAAGAAAGTACAAGAACATGCTGAAGGACTCAGGAAGTGTGTGAAGCTGAACTAATGAGTTTGCAAATGTGTGTACCATATGAGCTAACGTTATTTACAGAACTTGATAATGTCAATATGGAATGGAATACATGCTTATTACTGCAGAGTATAACAAAACAACACATTAATAACAATCTTAGGACAATGTTTGGGAGCTCAAGGGCAGTTTAAGAAAAACACCACGGGCAGGCAGGCCTTTCCCTAGCTTTTAAGGACTTTTCAGCAGATTCCAAACCTTAAAACTTTGTAAAAAGAGTGACACTCTAGTTGAATACTAATCTAGCTGTACAATGCACAAGTAGCCTGCTGGAAGTCATTTTGTAAGGTTCTAGCAGTGCTCCTCCTGTTGCTTCTTGTACAAAGGAGAAGATACCAGTCCTGCTGTGGGGTTGATGCCAAATATGGACCTGTCCACCTGTCCTTATGTAACCCATGTAGCCCATCTCCTGCTATCTCACCCACATTCTTGAGACTGTGCTGGGAGACAAAGTAGACCTAGGTATGGATGGGCCATGACTGGAATAAACAAACTATATGAGCAACCTGAATGGGCTGTAATTACTCTCTAATGCTGCCAGCAGTGACAGGGCACTGACAAAAACCAAAATTAGAGAAAAACTGGTCAGGAGGGATAAGAAGAACGCAGTGGTCTGTGGCCACCACCTGCAAAATCATTCCCTTTTTGGGGATTGCCTTGTTGTTGCTTCTCCAGTGCACCTGTTGTCACTTTGATTTGCACCAAAGCAGCTGAAATGGATTCACAATGGTTCATGCTTCCTAAATGGACGGATCGATGTCCCTGAAGTTTAACTGACTTGTGATATGTGTTGATTGAATGTTCCCTTCATTTTTTGAGCAGATTAGTTTGTTGTTATTTTCTAGTCTATATAAGCTAAAATGGCATGATTTCTCCTCATATATGTTACCCATTTACCCACTGTATGTACTTACAGTACTTATTCAGATTTGTTTTGAGTGCTGGGAACAGACAGCACAGTAAAAATACAATACAATTCACTGCAACAACAATACAAATACAATATCAACACAGTACAATAAAATGAAATAAAAACAATATATTGCAGTACCAATACAATATGTGCAGTAAACTCATTTGTTCTTGTTATTATTTTAACATCGTCCTTCTTTAAACAGGTTATCATACTTGTTGTTTTCCCTATTAGTGGGTGAATCAATAATAGTGAATCAATAATACCTGGTTAAGAGCAAAATAAAACATATTTTACAATTGAAAGCCTCAAAAACTGTTTATCTCTGACTGATTAACCCTGTTTTAACCTTTGTCTGTGCAGTGTCGACCAGCATGCAGACGTTCAGTGTGTGATGTTCAAAGTTATAGAAATAGTTCTTATTGAAAAATAATTAATTATAAGTAATCTCCACAAAATACAATAAGCATGAAGTAACAAAGACAAGACAAGTGCCTTTGTTCATTTATACATTTATTTTTTTTGCACATATTTTAAATTTTGACATTAAATCACATTAACTGAATACTTGACTCATCCCCAATTGAGCCTTTGTTATGTTTTAAAATGCACCTGTTAAATGCGCGTACGCACACAGCCTTTCAAATAGCTGTAACACAGGATGCAGAAACCATTTACAATGGTCCTTTTACTCACTTCAACTGCTCCTGTTTGCAATAATTGAGTTTTTCTATGCCTATCGTGTGTTCTCATCCTCCTACATCTCTATGATCCCAACAGACAGCCAGGTGGTTGGAGAGAGTGAACGCAGCAGGGAGCAGATTCTCCAGACCCTCAACGACCTGTCCAGGGGCTTCCAAGATATTGCAGACCGTTGCCTCCTAGTGCTGCATCTGGAGATCAGGTATGCAGGAGAAACTGCCCAACTCTTCACAGGAGGGATATAAACGTTCAAGGATGTTTTATGTTGTCCAGATCTTATGGCTCTCCTTTATGCAGTGATATGACTAAAGCATATTTAATTATTTTATTTATACAAATATTTTTACAATACATATTTAATATAAAGAAATTGGCCATAATAGTTGATCATTTTTTAAAGCAAGTCATGAAAGTATAAACAATGCATACACAGAAAGCATTAGACTCTAAATGCAGAGTTAAAAGCAGGTTGTGTCAAATTGAATTATACGAGCATGGTGATGTATTCACCTTAAGGTAATGAGTTTTTAGCATAAATAGGTTTTGGAAGACAAAATGTTTTGAAAACAAATAATATCACTGGGAAATTCTATTGCTTCAGCTATCATCATTCACTGGCACGGTGTGACATGCAACAAAACAACTGCAGTCATTGTTTTCCAAGTCTGCACGCTGCCACCGTAATGATTCATGTCATTGCATGGCAATGATGAGCCTCAACTCATCAAGGTCCTCCTGCACATATTATCTGCCTGATATTTTTATGTGAATATTATTTGAAGCACATCAAATAATGCCACTCTGCCTGTGCGTGTTGCACTTCCCTTTCACCTTCTTCCCAGGAAGTCTGTAACCACTGCGTTCATAATATTCATTTGCGTCACTGAACAAAAAAGCGGAATTATACTGCCACTGAAAAGGCTGGGGTCACTTAAATATCTTTGTTTTTGAAACAAAAGCTTATTCCCCCCATTTAAAATAAGATCAAAGTAGTAAATTGCCAGATTTTAGAAGAAGTATACTACTCTTGTAACAGAGCAGTTAAAAAACAGACAGAGTTGTACATCAGAGTTGCTTGTTTGAGAAAACAAAGAGTTACTGGTCTTACTCAACAAGCAGCTTTGTAAAGTGGTATCCAGAAGACACGTGTTTTACCATGAACAGTGAAGAAGTGACTCCTTGATGCCGGCTTTGGGACGCGAATTTAAGACAAACTTGCAAAGACAAATCCATGTGAGACTGGGCAGTAGGAGATGAAAATTGTGATTGTCGAACAAACATAGACTTGGGGTGGGGGGTGCTAGCTTCCAAACAGGAGGACAGTGACCAAAGCAGTCACTTTGACAGCAAGTTTCGATTTCGTTTCTAAGTTGTATCGTTTCTCAGGGGCTGATCAAATAGGCGCATCTAACCATATTGCATAATGTGCATGCATCCAAACTCGTCCCACCTTTCTAAATTATTTAGAACTTACTCAGTTCTGATTGGCTCTCGTCTCTCAAGGATAATTTTCATCTAATTTTTATTTGTTGACAAACTTGTCAGTACACGTCATTGTCAGTTACATTTTATTTAGTTATCGTCTTGTTTTTGGCAAAAAATAAAAGTTCACTGATGAAAATTACTGGTCAGCGAAATGAACAGTGAACCAAAGCACAGGTCCAAACTGCTTAAAGAGGAAACAGTCAAATGCTGTTGTCTCTGTTATGGTGTGGCCTGCACAGTCACTGGAACACAACCCGATTGATGTTGACAACTTGATTATATGGTATGTAAGAAGCAGCTGTCAAACTAATACAACTTGTGAGAAACGCTTTGGGAAACATAGGGTCAAATTTCTCTGGAATGCCTCAGCAAAATGCCAAAGGTCTGCAAGGCTATGACTGCTGCAGATGGGCAATTCTTTGAGGAAGGTGAAGTTTAAAGGACAAAATGTTTATTTTACTAAAAATGTCTGTCAATGTCTTGGCTATATTTCCTTTTACTGTACAAGGTCATTCAACGAATACAAGTGCGAGTTATGAGAAACATGATGTTTTCTCAGTTACCCCAAACTTTCAAGCAGTGTGTATTTGGTTCCTACACACAACATTGCTCAGAGCACGTGTCATTAAATCAGATGAGTTAAAAGAACCAGTGGCATCACATGCATGCCCTGAATGCACGAGTTCAGAAATGTATCTTCAGCGTGTGTTTTGAATGTCAATATCTAAGTTAATTTACCACACCATATACTTTCTCACACCCACATCCTCTAATAGTCCTCCATCATCCCTCCCCATTTTTTCCATCCATCCATGTACTACTATTTCCCTCTAGACCATTGTGTAGCTTATGCAATATTGTTGATGATTCCAGTAGAAAACCCTCCCTGAGGCTGATGTCTAGCTATATGCTACACTCCATTGACTCTCCCCATCTAGCAAATTTCCCTTGATAGTGGTACCAGCTAAATGAAGCCATGAGCAAGAAAGAAGAAGGGGTGGGTGGGGGGTGGATGAAAAGATGGAAGAGAGATGAGTGAAGTTAAAGTAGGAGTGGGGGTTAAAGAAGAAAGCTAGAGTGGGCTAAGTGGGAGAAATGATTGAATAGAGAGAGAAGGAGGTCGGATGGAGGCTTTGAAAATGCTGTGTAGTTGTTGGCTTTGCCTTAGGGAGGAAGAGAAATTCACCCATATAATTTTATACCCTTCAGCTCTGGGCAGTGTGATTATGGAATTATAAAACTATTGACTTTTTAAGTCTAGACAGAAATTAGCTTTCTGTGGACCTCAAAGACCTCATACTAATTTATAGGTCTTTAGGGAACCTGAAAAACAGAATGTATTGTTAAAGGATAGGTCAAAATCCACCTGCTCTAACTATTAAAATCCTAAAAGTATTATTAGATGTCTGTACTATGGGCTGGAAATATTTGGATAAGGTTGAGATTAAAGGGTTGGTTTACTTATTATCGGTATTTCCACTTAATAATCCCTCTAAAATGACATTTTTACATAACAATAATCAAAACTTTGAGAGCGTTTCTGATATTTTAGTTTATTTGTGGCATTTAGCTATGAATCCATTAAAAAAAACGGCTCAAAAATCTGACTAGGAAAAGGTGAATACAAAAACTCTTTGGCAAGGTCCTCAACCCAGTTATTCTGCTATAGCTGGGGGCTTTATTGCCATTCTGGTACAACAGTCTTCCTTTAACTACTGCCTCTAAAATACTCAAGATAAAATATGCGAGGAAATATACACAAAACTATGTTATAGACATAAGTGTGCTTTCTACAAATTAAATAGTTTGAAAGGACAATTTACCTTAGTAGATTTATTAGACGTGGCATTAAGTATATAAGCAGCTCCATTTAAGGTTTAATACTCCTCAGAAGTGCACAGCATATTCAACAATCTGCTCTACAGCACTTTGCTCAGGTGACTGGTATCCAACAGTGATGTAGTGGTAGTTGTACAAGTGGATATATTATGAGTACTCTATAAACACAATGATTTCTGTAGAAATTATAAGTATTGGAGTAGGTTTAGTGGGGCTTGAGGAATGAGAACACTCTGTGCCCGCTAAAGTGCCTTCTAACTATGTTAACCTCCAAAGCACAGAGAATAATACAGTTCATACATATTTCCTGACTCACCACTTTTCCTTGTCGTTCTCATGTTGGACACTCAGCATAGTTCATAGTTTATTTCGGCATATCAATACATAGTTGTCAAAGAATTTGGATGGCAGAATGTTCTTGACAAAGCAGAATATGTAACTTTAATTTCCAGACAGCAAAAGGTGAAAAAATGGGAGAAAAAAGCCTATGAATTATCTACAGCATTTAATTTTCTCTTTTCTTTCCCTGTTTTAATCCAGGGTGCACTGTTTCCATTACCTGATCCCCCTGACCAAACAAGGAAATTATGCCATTGTGGCTAATGTTGAGAGCATGGACTATGACCCTCTGGTGGTCAAACTGAACAAGGACATCTCAGCCATAGAGGAAGCCATGGGGGCCGCCTTGCAGCAACACAAGTTCCAGTATATTTTTGAAGGTCAGCAGCCCCCCTAGGGTGACGTTTAAGTAATTGCCTCTAAAATACAGCTCTCTTCAACTACTTTCAAAGAACCTAAGAGTCTGAAAACATTGTTAAAATGTTCTTTCTTATTCCCAAATTTCCTTAAAAATAAAAAGAATTGTATATCTCTTTCCTGATATAATCACATATCCTTCATGCCTCTTCTTTTCTCATCTCTTACCAGGTCTTGGTCATCTGATCTCCTGTATTCTGATCAATGGGGCTCAATACTTCAAGAGGATCAGCGAGTCTGGCATCAAGAAAATGTGCAGGAACATTTTTGTCCTCCAGCAAAACCTCACCAACATCACCATGTCCAGGGAGGCAGACCTCGACTTTGCCAGGTTAGAGTCCTTTTCCACATTTTGAGCATGGAGAGGAAAGCTAAGCTAAGAAAGCTTCCCTGGAGCAGTTTCTGTGGTTCAGTAGCTGAAACAAGCCTTCCACTCAGTGCCTTGGACATAACTAGCAACCTTTCACACATTTCCACTAATGTGTGTTTATGTCGTAGGGATTCCAGGTTTATGTTGTCCAGTCCATCTGAATCTATGCTTTTGAGCTTATCAATACAGCACTATATTGATAGCATGCATTTCTGCTAGCTGAGCATTGCAAAACAGTTTTAATTGGTTCACTTGTTTGCAAAGCTATCAAAATCCACCCACTATAATGCATAGTGTGTGGCATAAACAGAACAGCAGAGCTGCATGGGTGCTGCTCATGCTACCTCTTAATCTAGACACACCGTGATGTTTATTTCCCACTTCCAGCATGCAGAGAAAGCAACGTTGTCTGTGTCAGTGGGAGAACAATGACTCACACAAAATCTTCTTCACATAAGTGAAAATCAGCTGAACAACAAGTGAAACAGTATTAAGGGTTACGTTTGCCTGCTTCTTTTGCACCTTTTTAGCATCTTTTCCAGTTCTACCAGAGCTCACGAGTGTTTCCTATACAAGTGTAACAGAGAGAACAGCAGGCTAATTAGATAGCTAATAGCTAATATTTACAGGTATAATAAAAAATAAATATCAACTACTGCATTTACAAACAAGTGCTCCCCTCAGCCAGTCCAGTTATTCTTACTGCTGGCTGTAAAGCTTTTCAATGCACATTTTATTTCTACTCTAGCGTATACTGTAGTTTGGGGAAAGTGCAATGAATTGATAATTCTGTCTTTTATCAGGGTGAAGGCACTGACCTGTAGGCAGTTTTCTGTTCAGGCTTTCAGGCTTGGGCTGTTCTGTGTAGCCTGGGGTAATATTGCGTTATTGACAGTTGTGAAAAACTGTGTAAGTCTGCTTCTTTAAAGAAGAAATCTGATCACAGGTCAATGGAGAAAATCAGTAAAGAATCAGACCAATAAGAACACTCGATAATGGGTCTAGTATCAATAAAAGCTTATGAATTTCCATTTCTGTTTTAAAGATTGATAGCCTTTAACAGGACAAAGAGGAAATGGATATTTTGTGCAGATATTGAGTTTGTGTAAACTGTAATGCCATTTTCTTGCCAATAGTTGCTTTTTGCCCCATAGGTTTTGCTGTTTTAGTGGTAAAAAAGATATCATGCCACACGACTAAAGATAATAGGACAGTAAACACACATTGAATTTTTACTATGGCTACTCAAGTTTGAAGAGCCACTATTTGCAAGATAAATAAATGGTAAAGATTAAGTGGCGTCATCATAATAACCAGTTCTGTTTAAAATTAGTCGGTATACTGGTCCAGCTTTAACTACACACCTGCACAGACGCACACAGACTCGCACAGTGTTTTCAAGTTCAGAAAGCAACTATGTCAGTGCGTGAGGCTGACAGATGGTCAAACAGATTGTCAACCACACTGTGTATCTGTGTCCACGCTGTTGTTGCTGTTTATTTTCTTATTCATACATTTAAATTTTGTGACTCTTAACTGCTGTTGCCCAGCGCTGCTCAGCCCTGACAGGCATAAGGGAAATCAGCACCTCAGACATCTTTGCGAACAAGATGGAGAGAGTAAGGGAGGGAAGAGGAGGTAGGAAAGAGAGAAGAAGGTGGAAGAAGGAAGAGTGATTCATTGTATTCATATGATTTTTTCCCCCTTCTTTGAGAAGCCTGTGTCCTTGACAGCAGAGAGTATGTGAGAGGAAGGGTGATGGAAAAGATGGAGAAAGAAAGATGGCTTGAGGGGAAGAAAATTGAAAAACTAAGTAAAGGGAAGTTGTCGAAAAGGCATCTTTGAAAGGAAAAGCATGGAACTGACTTGAAGAGGGCAGCATGGTTAGACAGTATCTTACAGTGGAGATGAACACAAGAGAGAGATGGGAAGAAAGTAAGAAGGAGAAAATGAGTGTATTAGAAAATGAATAACAGATTATGCTTAAACAACTTGAGTTTCCGCACATTTAGCAGGACCAGCTATTCCTTTTAAGGTGACTTTCGCAACCCTGTTTGTTTGCATTTGATTCTCATTGTACAGTAAAATGTGTTTTCCTGTGTCTGCCATCTGGGCATCTTACAGTATGTTATAAGTTTAATGAGCTTCTCTTGTGTTATGTGTTTGAGTGCTTGGGTCTTTATGCACTGGCAGAGTTTGGGCTTTTCTATTGTTTGTAATGTGCCAGAGTGGCAAGCCAAGTTTCCCCTGAAGAAGACAAAAAATAACCAAACAAATAAGTAAACTGAAATTACCTGAACTGTACTGGATGTGGAGGACCATTGATTAGTATGTTATTTCTCCCCTCTGTCAACTTTGATTATGGAGACATGCCAGTGATGGCTTTTCTGTCTTTTCTCTCTTTCTCCCACTCTGTCTGATTACAAGGCGTGGGTGGTGTGGAGGTGTTGATTGGGAATTGCAGAGCGCATTGTTTACACATTCATGGCTTTTTGAATTGGCCGGCCTCCGGCTCCAAGACACACCAAGTCTTGCAAACACATACAGACACACACAAACTCACACACATACAGAATCGCTTACACACATCTCTTATGTATCGGGTATGCACAGATACCTAAGCCTATCAGCTTTTTGAAATAACCTCATTTACATGGACTGGGCATTAAGTAAACTTGTGCCTCCTAGTGGAAGTGACCATCTTGAGTGGAAGGAAATAACTTACAGTGATGTATATATGGCATACAGAAAGCCACAACTGATGTTTTAATGCTTCTCAACTACCCAGATCTTCCTTTTTTAAAGACAAATATGCAATAAATATGCAATACGTATTCCTATAACAAAACTGTGCATAGTTACAGATGTGTAGGTGCACTTTTTGCTGATTGTATGCCTTCAGTTTCTTTTAAATCAACAGCAATTGCTTGAGTTGATAATATCTTAAGAGTGAAATTCTACCCACCTCCAAAATAATAAGGTAGAAACATGTCAATTTAAACGTTTAGTGTACTACAAACATTTTATGAATACAAACACCTTAGTGATTGACAGAGTGAATGGTTTAGTAGCTGGGGCCTATATTGAAAAATCCTTTCTTTTTTTTCTTTGTCTTTAATTCATTTATGTATACATGGCATTTAGTAAAGTCTAACAGTTTTGTTGTAAAGATTTTGAGAAAACTAACATGGTCTGACCCGAGTCAGCAGTGAAGAAGCAGTTTGATAAAGAGGGGTAAAAGTAGGATATTCATCAGTATTTTATTACCACCTCCTGAGAAATAAGAGCAAAACTTAAAAAGGAAGTAATCTCAGCAGGAAGCCTGCTTTTCAGAGAAACTGCAGATGCTTCCCCTTATTTTCCATGTAATTTTTTTTTTTTGGGGGGGGGGGGGGGGGGGGGGTTCTTAGGTGTGTGAATGCTTGTTAATGCATGTGTGATCTTTGATTATTTTATCTACATGTGTGTACTTATATATAGGAAACAGGTATGCCTGGACTAATGCGCCATAACAGGCACCAATGTCAGTTAAAAAGTAAGGTGAGGCCGGTAGAGCAGCACTGCAGAAGGCGTGAAGACACACACACACACACACACACACACACACACACACGCACACATGCATGCACACACACAA
Source organism: Pelmatolapia mariae (assembly GCF_036321145.2). Taxonomy (NCBI): domain Eukaryota; kingdom Metazoa; phylum Chordata; class Actinopteri; order Cichliformes; family Cichlidae; genus Pelmatolapia; species Pelmatolapia mariae. The sequence goes on from NC_086242.1 coordinate 11,985,730, forward strand.
GAATGCACACTTGCCTTTTTGCTCTCTCTCTTTCACTGTGCAAAAGGATGGGGGAACAGTGCCACCTTGTGGTTCAGTCCATGTTTGTATACAGTATAAAAAAAGTGAGAAAGCCTACAGTATGTCGATCGCTCATGTTGCACAGGGTGAAAAAAGTCAAATGTGTGCGTGTGTATGTATTTGTGTGTATGTGTTTGTGTGACCATGTGTATTTGTATGGTCCTGTAGTGGCCTCTTGTCTCTCAGTCAGAATTTGGCAGCAATATCAACTTGACTGTCAAGGTCAAACACACACGCACATACACATATCGAAACACCGGCACAGAAGTGGACACACACAGACCATCTGCTCAGGAAACAGTTCTGGGGAACATGCTGCAGACCTGTGTGTCACTGCAATGTCACATCTGTGTGTGTGTGTGTGTGTATCGGTGTGGGTGTATTCACTGCATGGTCAACCGTGCCAGTCCACTGATCACCTCTCATTGTCCTGTGTGTCTACCTGTCTTTCTCTCTTGCTGTCTTTATACTGTGGTCTCTTGACAGGGACAGAAATTAGATAAATATGTGGAGCTGTTGCTGCATCTTTTATTTTGAAAAGACCAGAAGCTACAATAGTTGTACAACTAGAAAACTTTCAAAAACACTTAAGTGTTGCTTGGCAACAATCCATTCCAGCCTATGAAGACATTTTTGCTCTTTCCCTGACAACATTTTTACAAACCTTAAATAGAGATCTAATATAATTAGCCTTTCACTGGGATTTAATATCAAAGTAAATAATGGTTGCTAGGTTGTTTAACCTTTTGATTTCAACACTAGAATGACAGCAGAGGAAAATGATCATTTTACTATCAGGAAAAAGAAACCTCAAATCTTCTTCTTGTGAATCACATTTAAATCACATTTACAAAGCTAAAATGCAGTTTCATTATTAAATTTTACACACTGATGGGATCAACAGCACTCTGTCCTCCACTAACAGCAGGAAGAATGACATGTGGTTTGTTTGATAGGGTTTTTTTTTTTAATTTGTTTTATTTGATCTGTCTTAAAGGTAATATTAGCCCTTTATTTTTGTTACCTACCTACCGAGGAACTAATTTAAATTGTATTTATATCTGTATTTCTTAGAAGAGGAAACGAAACCAATCAACAACAAAAAAAAAATGTATTTTAGCATTTCTCTTGCTGTCAGTGAAAAACTATTTCTATGTTTCTTTCAGCAAAATTTTGAAAAGAAAAATATCCAAAGCATGTGTTGGAACCAAAGAAGAAGAATTTAAACCTTTTTTTCTGAATAATTTTGACAGAAACATGGTATTTGTTTGTTCTGCTGTTCATGTTGTGCTAAAAATCAGACAGCAAAACATACATAGGCATTACTCTCTGCTTTTTTTGGAAGACCCTTTAAAGCTCAATATAATTAAAGGTTTAATGTTGTAACCTGCTTTAATTTTCTTCTATCTTCCTTTAAAATTGCTGATTAGTCATTTAGCTAATCAACTAGAAATGAATTGTTTTGGCTTCAGCTCTTTCAGATCAGACAGACCATGAATTCAGTGTCATATACAGTAGTTTAGGACTTGAAGCTTCTCTATTATAGGATCATTAGAAAACTCCTGTGACTTCATTCAAATTAACACACAGATTGATTCAGGACAAAATTACCATTCTGTCTCAATATATTGCTATTACAGAGCAAAAGTAAACATCTCTTATAAATCCGCACTCACTTTAATGTAAATATGTTCTTTGTGTGAACCAACGCTATTTCGGCTATGATTTTTTTCATACACAGACTGAGGCTAGATCACAAACACACACAGTGCAGCATTGTGCTGCCCGCTGACCCATGTAGGCAGCTCTGTCATAACATCCCTAGCAAACTTGTAAGCCTCTGAGCCCATAGCAAGGCTAAACACCAGTATGACAGACTCGGTGCAGAGATGCCCCCGAGTTCAGACCATCGCACCCACCTGTCTGCTACTGGAAATTACTAGAGTGCGAGGGTGTATTGTACAAGAAGCTATGTCCTGTCCTGCAGTGTACCACCACGATTACTGTGCACCTCTTAGAACCGGTGTGCTGGTGAATAAACTGTTGTTGGTTTTGTGTGTGTTTCTAAACCCTGGTGTGTTTGTGTCAGGGTGACAGGCTGGTGTATCTACAGAGAATGTGGTAATAAGTACAGTTGACGGCCATGTCAGGAGGTAGTGGGTGTCAACAGATAAAACTGTTTGTATTTAGGCCTGGTTTCGGCACACTGTCGCTTCTGTCTTCTTTTCTTCCCCTGTCACCTTGCGTCTCTTTCTTTAGCTCTCTCTTCCTGTTCTCCCAGTATTTTTTTTCCCTTAAATATACTATCATATATGTATTTCTCTTTCCTTCCCTCTTCCCCCAGCCCCACCCTTCTTCTCCCATTTTCTACGAGCATGTGCAAGACTCTGTTTGATGAGACTGGTCTTTGCTGATGAAGCCTGTGCGTGTGTTTATATATGTGCACCTCACAGCATGATGACACTCGCCTTTGCTGATGAAGCCAGTGAGAGCGCGTCTGTGTGCGTGCTCTTATTTGTATGTGTTTGTTGTGCACGGTGCAGCATGATGAGACCGGCCTTTGCTGATGAAGCTTCAGTCTCAAGTCTCTGCAGACCTTTCCTCATTACCAGAGGAAAGACAAATGCACTGCTCTGGAGGGAGGGAGACCGCAGGAAGGGAGGGAGCCTGAAAGAGGCAGAAGAGTGTATTAAGATTAAATCCACACTAAGCCATCTCACTTTTGAAAACACTATTTATATGCGAAAATGACACGCATCAGTGCTAGCATTCACAGGTTGTTTTTGTTAGGATCCATTTTCTTTCACCCTTTGGCTTGGCAAGCTTAGATACTGTATAGTTCTAGTGTAGCTAAGACTGGGCAAGACACTTCATGGTTGCCAGCTGTGATACTTACATGACATGGTTTCCGGCTCACAAGTCTGCCAGAAGCACTGCAGTCAGAAATTACTGCTGTCAGAGCAGTGAGGGGAAGATTTACAAAAGAACAACATAAAAGAAGTAAAACCGACTTGGCTTACAGCTTTTCCTGTAGAAGGGAAGGGTGCTGTCCTACACCTGAATGCCTCATCTTGAAAGTTTACCGAGGAAAAACAAAATCACTGTGACGGGTTCCTGAGGTTTCAAAAAGTTTGGGATCCACCAGTGTATACCACCTGAAGAATAGGGCGAGATTTTCTTTTTTCTTTTTCTTTTTTTGTCTAGAAAACTGCAGAACTAAACCAACATCTCGTAAGAAATGGGAAAGATAGCTGAAGAAGCACAAAAATAATGACTGATGTCACTGATCTGCTGCTTTGATCTTGAGTCACTATTATATTTATGTGTTGTTGGGGAAAAAACTGATCTTTAACACATGTGTGGTGCTAATGGCATATTAAACAGTTGGATCAGTGGGAGCAGAAAGTTGCTGATCCATACCTGAATGCCAAAACAAAGGAAAACATGCATTATCTATTTAAGTGTGGAAGTACTGTTAAAGACAATAAAGAGGATAAGAAAGTCAAGAAGCCCCGTTGTTGCTGTCAGAGGTATTTGTTACTGCAGCAACAAGCTTTGGATTCCAGCTTATTCAAAGGTTGATCCACAGACTCTCCCATTATTTCTCCTCCTCCTCCTCCTCCTCATCATCATCATTCCCCTTCTAACTAATGTGTTGTTCCAAATGTGCTGACAGAGGCAGCCTGTAATGGCCTTAATATTGTGCATGCTAGAAATTAGGGGAAACGAATTGTGCCAAATCCTTTCTTTTTCTCACTTTTTCTTCTCGTTTGTCTTTTTGTTCTATACACCCCCACCCCCGCCACAACTCCTGTGCCATTGACATACATATCTCTCTGTTCTGTTCTGCATCTCCACATCGTAAATTGAAGGAATATTCGTTGTTGAGGAGGGGGAAGGGGAAGTTAATTAAAATTTAATAGAGCACACTATAGAGGGACGTTGATGCTTACACACAGACACACAAAAGCTACTAAAAGCTGATTATAGCCCTTATAGATGGAAGTTCTGGAGGAAGCAGGTGGAAATTGGTGAAAGTAAATGTGTGTGTCGAGGATGGAGCCCATAAAATCTTTAACGATAATGGCAGTCAACATGAGAATTTACTTTGGTTTTGTGTGAAAAAACAAGAATGCTGGTTTCATTAACTGGTTTCAGACGAGAGGAGAAGGCAAAAAATGTGTTTGTGTGTGTGCGTGAGTGTTATGATGTGTGTGTTTCACTAGGGGTTCTTTCTTGATGGTGGGGCACTGAGAGATTTTAATCTTATTAACAGCCCTTACTCTGTTTGGCAAATGGCCTTCCAACTGCTTGGGTAATGAACTGTTTGAAAGTGTTTTCAGCACACACTAACATACATCACTCAGACACATGGGTAGATAGACACACGTGCAGTTACACACACACACACACACACACACACACACACACACACACACACACACACACACACACACACCTTAAGCTTTCTCTTGCTTAGCCCAGCCCGCTTCCATCTGCACTGAATAGAGACCAGAAGCTTTACACACACTCTGAACAGCCAGCAGACATTTTAGCACTGGGATTGTTTTGATAATTAGATGGTACAAAACAGACATCAAAACACTGTTCACCAAAAAGTTGGGAAGCTATTGACTTGCACAGTATTTAAGCAGGTTTATCTGAAAATCGTATAAGGCAACATGTCAAATGATAAGACAGAGGAATGAATTTTGCTTCTTCTTTTTTAAAAGAATGCTAAAACGAACAAACAAAAATGTCTGGAGGAACATGTAACAGCTAATTAGATTAATTTGCAACAAGTTAGTAATATGATTTAGTAAAAGAAGAGCACGCTGGAAAGGCTGAGTGTTTGAGGAGTGGATAAGCTAATTAAGTTAACAGATTCAGAAAGTCCAAAAATGTTCTACAGAGGGGATGAGGCTGAAACCAGCTTGAAATGCCAGTGATCTTCATGGATGTCAGACAAGAAATTAATGACCACATTGTCTGGGCTTGAGCTCTTTTAAAGTTAACTTGGAAAATGGTTCTGTGGTCTGTTGGTAGGAAATCATAGATACTGCTTGCCAATGCCTAAGACCATGCTGACTTGTTATGAAGTGTTAATACTGTAATGCCTAGCTTCTATGTTCTTTCAGCCTGCTAGTTACACTGATAAGTCAACCGCCGGTGTCCTGATGGTCACTCCTGGCTGTGCAGGCTTGACTCAGTCAGGTTAACTAACGTTAAACATCAATCAAAAATAAATAATGCGCTAGTGGAAGGCACATTAAGTGTATCACTCCCACAGATAAGGCTACACTAGCAGTGCTTAGTTATTTGCGATTATATTATCTGGCCTGCCCACCACTGTCTTGCCACCCCCCCCTCTTTTTTTTCTTCTTTTTTTTTACCAACCAGAAGGACAACTCCTCTTCATTTTATTGATTCAATTGCTTTGTTATCATTAGGCTTGTTTAAACATGCATGCATGTAATGGGAATGAGTGTACATTTTGTCAGCCCTAAGAGGCCCCAGCACTCACTGACCTTCGCCTCCCCAAGCAGTTGCCTGCCTTGCCTGGGGGCATGCCTTGTCTTTAGTACTAAATGTTTTAATTATTCTGCATTCATCTACTAGTCAACACATTTTCAATGGGACCTCTTTTTGAGTAATCACTACAAAAGGAATAGCAGTTGCTATTATACTGTAATTAAGTCCGTATTCACGGCGTCGATCAGATTGTTTTCAATTATCTCTTGTCAGCTGCTACTTAAATGGAGAGACTCCATATTTGCACAGCTACTTTTGCTGTTGTATCAGACAATTGGTCTTTTAGACTGAAGAAAAATGTCCAACAAAGACTTAGAGTTTTCAGCAGGGGTGCTGTTCATCTCTCACTGCATGTGGAACTTGTTACTGAAGTCTACCTGAAACATTCTCTTAATTAAACTATACAGAATCACCACATACTGTTCTGATAGACATTCACATTACCGAGTAAATTACACCCTCCACTCAGCTTTACCTCTGTGTCTTTGGAATCATGTACCATAGCAAATAACTGTGTCTAAAACTAACAACATAAATGTTTACTACACAGACGTTTGCAGTGGTTATGTCTCTGCCTCTTTAGGAAATTACACAGAGACAATTTCAAGCAGTCAGGTGCAATTTCTGCTATTTTATTTTTTCTCTGCTCTGTTCAGAACAGTTTGGTTAATCAGATCTGCTTTCCATTTGGACTTAAGGATGGCGGTTTGAAAGAGAAAAGCCTTCTGTTCAAAGCGCCTCCCTTCAACAAATAAAAATGTGCATATTTATGGTTATATTTGTTTATCTTATTAGATCAAATAATGAGGCGATTTGCTTCAAGTGCGTCGTTAAACACTGGCTCTAGAGAATGAAATGGGATTGCTCTTGAGCTAATGTTTTGTTTCAGATATTGTATAGATAAGAAAATGAGACCCGTTTTCTTTTTTTTCTTTTTTCATCTGTCTTACCTCCATTTAAGGAGTGAACTGGTGTTACTCATCAGTGTTGACTAGCTTCTTTACTAAATGAACTTAGGGATGAAAGCATGAAAAAGACTTTAAGCAGGATAGAGGGTGAGACAGTATGCAAATGCTTTGACGATCAAGGCCAACGCCTGCTGTGGAAGGCCAAAAACAGACATTATGCACCCCTGCTCTGCATTCATTTCTTTAGTCGTCTTCCTTTTCCCTCCGTCTTTCAAGCACTCCCTCGTTCGTTCTAACCTTTCCATTACTCTTTCCAGGTCTTTTTCTTTTGTTGAATATCCAAAATGACAGCACATAAAACACCTTGGAACAGAAGCTCCCTAAGTGCTCATTAACGCCTCGTTAGCATAGCAAATGAACATCTCAAGAAAGGAGTGGGTCTGGGATGGGTGGTGAAGCTAAACAAATGAGTCAAAGGATCTTTTTTTGTCTTTCTACTGAGCCATATCAGAAATATCTGAATCCATTTACTTCCAACTTCTTCTGGCACAACAGAGCTTAACCCTTTTTAACCACATCCACATTTAATTTAATTTTCATCAAGGCCACACAAAGAACGTTCAAACATCGGTGGCTCTGACATTGTTTGCCTAGTCGCAACACCCCCAATGCCTTTCACATGCTTTTCTTCAGCAAGACATTACAATGTCAGCCTTGTAATTATCTCTCTTTACTTACAGCAGCAGAAGCCACTGCTGTTGACTGACCATCACCTGTCCTTGACCGAGATATGTTGTGTAGTAAACAGTCAGTTTTTATTCAGTGTATTAATGTACAACACAAACCCAGGATGTTGCTGCTTGTGTTGTGACACTGGGAGCTCCAAGAAAAACTTGGTGTTGAAACTAATATAATTGAAAGAGAGACAAAGCATATTTTTCACTTGTTTGATCTCATTTATTTCTGTATTAAGTCATGGCTAAATGTTCTGCTACTAAAATCCCTGTGCTTTTTTTCTGCCCTCTTGCTCTGGTTGTATCTACAACCATCGTATGAAAGTGTAACATTTGTTGTGTCTTTAGGATTCCTGCATCTTGGTCTTAGACTCATTTTACCCCTGACCAAAGAAAAATTGTGTGTCCTGCTTCCACAGATTCCTGTGCATTTGCTTACCTCCAGGCCCTCTTTGTACAGGTATCTCTATTTTGTGTTCATGACAAGCTAGACTCCTACTGAAATCCATATTAATGGCCAAGTACTGTAAGTTGATGCTAATGAGTTATACAGTCTATGGTCACACACCCACAAGAGGTCAACGCCTAAAACAAATCTTAAAAATGCTGTGCTCAAAACGTTCATTGCAGTCTCTCTTCACTTGTGTTTGGTATTTTTTGATCTGTATGTGTATTGTTCTTGTCAGCAGGTGAATGTGTGTTTTATTCAACAATACTTGCTCTCCTTTTGTGCTCCTGCATTATCATTGTGTACTTCATGGTCCTTTTCAAATGGCCCATTGAGGTATTCAGTTCTGGTTAAAGAGCTATTAATTCTGCGCACGCCTCTTTCCGCTTTTGGCTCTGTCAACAGCATTTCATTAGAATAGTCTCAGTAGTTTGTAGCTGTTGAATGGTTTCCCTCTACCTTCAACTCCCAGTGGCAGGAGGTTGAGGTCCTTGAAGCCCTTTTTAAGAAAATTGCTGCTGACAGCAACAGCAGTAAGTGTGGCTTCTGTGTTTTCCCTTTGTTCTTGTTGTTCTTTTTGATTCAGCCCTGGAAAAATGAATAACAGAGGATTATAAAGTGTTACTGTTGCATGTAGCTTTTTCTTTTTCGCTCTCCCCCCTGCTTTCCCTTGATTACGTCCTCAAGGACGTTATGTATTCAATAGCGTTTGTTTGTCTGCTAGCAGGATTAGAAAAAACTGCAAGGTTGATATTTATGAGTGTTGGTGGTGAAGCGGAGCGTGGGTAAAGAAAATACCCATAAAATTTTGGTGTCTACAGTTCAGACAGAGCAGCTGTACCATTACTGGGTGTCGTGTGTGTTTATTAATTTAATGTTTAAACCTTTTTCCAATTTTTACTAACTGGATGCTTTTGGACTGACACATTTTTATAATCTTCACCAAAGTTGGCACAGATTATCTCCACACCAACCCCAGAATTTTTTTTTTCCACAATGGATTTAAATTCAGTGTTAAAGTTCCCAAACTGTTTATCATTTAAAATAGATCTGGAAATACATTGACATTTTATTTGCAAACTGACCTCTGATAGAAGAGTGAACAGTTACCTTAGAAGACATCTACATACTCTGATTTCCTCTCTTGCATCCTTTTCTTTGCTCATTTTGTCTTTCCAGTTAATTTGAAGATTTACAACCTTCCCTTCTTCTTTCAGGCAGTACTATGAGATGCTGTACAACACTGCGGATGAGCTGCTGAACCTGGTGGTGGACCAGGGTGTCCGCTACACAGAGCTGGAGTACATCAATGCCCTTTCCTTACTCCATCGCAGTCAGACAGGTGTGGGCGACTTGAGCACTCAAAACACCCGGCTACAGAGGCTGAAGGAAATCATCTGTGAGCAGGCCGCCATTAAACAGGCCACCAAGGATAAGAAGATCACCACAGTGTAATGATAAAGCAAGGACGTGGCATTCAGAGGGAGATGACCATTGAAAGGGAACAGCGATACATTTTTCAGTGCGATGAACTCTGTCTGGCATGTTTTTGTTTCTTTCAAATTTTTGTTGCACAAATACATGTGATGTGTTTTAGATTTGAGATTTTGGTTAGAAAACCCAAAAAGATGTTTGCTTTAGACACAAGATTGGGAAATCTGTTGATGGAAAGTGTGTCATCTACATTTCATACTTCCTAATGATGATGAAACACACTCTAGTCAAGTTTTGACAAATAGATATGGATTTTTTTTTACTTATATGAGCTTATGTAAACTGACTGACTCTACATGGGAAGGGAGGTGACAACTTACATAACTGCAAGCCTTGCAGGTCCATTGGTCCATGTATCTATGTCACAAAGCAACCTATATTGTCAATTTCCGCTATTTAAATCACATAATAAATGCAGCGCACACGCCCGGACTCTTAACAGTGCTTTGCTCACCATGACTGCATCTCCAGATAAAGGGCGATTGTCTTGGACACTCACCCGAACTTAGTCCCCATCTCATCTCATTTTCCTATTAGATCTAAACTGCTGCTCTCAATTACACCTCTATCTCTCCTCTCCTGGCAGCCCCATGGGCCCACTGATTCTGTCTGCAATAACAGATGCCAGATTAGACTGTCTGAATGAGGCCACATCTTCCGCCTGCTGCCAATTTTGGTTGGTCCCCTATGATTTCCCTAGCTGACGATTGTATCATAGCTATGGTTGTTAAAAATCTGTTATCTTTTTTTTCCTCATAGTTCGTGCAGTAAAGTTGTGCGACTATTGTGGAAAGTTGTGAGTCAATTAACATATTATTTTGCAAATTGGACAAAGAGACCACAGTGGAATAACTCTGCTTTTTTGTGCTAAGGCACATATGTGGCTGTACAAACCAAAACTATGCAATGCTGAATCTTTATTTTGCCATCCAAACTGCATGTGCTCAATCCTATAAAGTGAGCTAAACATATAAACTCGAGAGACGATCACAAATCATTCCCTTCCCCACAATCCTCCTTGTTTTTAGTTCATTAACTTGGGGGAGAAGTACTTAACAAGAGGGGGAGAGGGAAATGGGAGCCTTGTCAATACACTGGGCCCAGCGCTGGTCTCCCTGAAGCCCACAGAGCAATCCATCATAATGACACATAGGCTGGGATCGATGGGAAAACAACTGCGGAGCTGCTGAGTGGTTCGCCTACCACTCTGAAACGTACACTTGGTGTAAAATCTAAAATCTGCTCATTCATCTGTTCACTTCAGAGTTACTTTTATAATGTTATACATGGAAAACTTTATTTCAATGCTAAATGACTCTGTCAGGGCCGTGCCATTCACAGATGCTGTTAGACTACTATTATGCTGCACAAACATAGCCCATAAAATTCTGGAATAATGCTCTTATATGTATGTGATAACCACTCCTGGCCATGCTTTTTATTCATGCATTACACTTGCAAAAAGGTTATTTTACTGTTACTCATAGCTCACCTGCTTTTCTTTGCAATTGATCTAAATTGTGCACATCTGTTTATAGAACTGATTGTATGTTTGGCATAGAAATGCATTGAATTCTGGCTTTAGTGGTTACCAGGCCTATTTGTTTATCTGGTTCTGAAGTGTCATAAATGCTCTGAAATGTATCTATTCTAAATGAAGCACTCACAATTTGACAGTGCATACACTAAAAAAATAAATTCTTCAAATTCCAGTCTTTGTCTGTGTATGTTTCTTTCCTTACATGGTTGTAAAAGTCACATTTTCCACTTTTATATGTTCAGCTGCTAAGAGTTCATACACACATTGACCTTCTGCACGTGACAGCCTGTCACTGTTTTGAAGCAGTGAGGATGTTTCTGCCATGTATCATACAAGTGAGACGGATCCAACACACACACGCGAGGATTTACTTAAGCTGACAGGTGTGATGTGTTGTGTGACATGGCTTTAAGCACAAAGTGCTAAAGTGTATTATATTGGAATCAGAAAAATAAGTACAGACAACATACCATCTGAAGGCTTTGTTGTTGTGGGCATTTATCCATATCTAGTGGACTCTTGTTGGCACAGGATGATATTTGAAAAGGCTAACTGTGTTATTAGCATAGCTCTGAATGAGTCCTGGCTGATGCAAAATCCAAATGCAAGGGAAAGGGTAGACGATACAAGTCTACATTTAAAGGTTGCATAATTTAAGTAATTAAAGGTGCAAACAGATGAAATGATAATGTAAACTTCTAATAAAATTCAGCACTTTTTTTGGTAAATTTGATCAAATTTGTCAAGCATGAGGAGGCTCTCATAGAAAAACTTGTATTTATTTTGTAATATTCTGAAGTCTAAATGCCACGGAAATTAAAAACTCTGCTCCTGTAACCTATATTAAATTTAAGCAGGTGTTCATTGATTGCACAGACCAAAAGGTTACCTGCTATTACTTATAAAAACCTGTTAAACCAGGGATTTCAAATGAATTTTACATCCTGGGCCCCACACAGCCCATTGTGACCAATGAAACTTAGCTTTCTGTTTAAGAAAAGAAAAAAAGAAAAAAAGTAACATTTCAACAGCATGTCTTGAGTTTTTCTATATGATTCAAGATTCTTTACTTGTCATGTTTGTGATAAAGTAGCAGATGACAGAAATCTATCAGCATGACTCTTTGGGTTAAATAGTAAAAAAAGATTTTAACTTTACAAAATAAAAAGCCATTGGAAAAAAAAACAGGCCATTTTCTCTGAATTCAGTGTTAATCTACTACATAGTTACTTTAGTGCAGCAAGAATTACCCTGGAGGAGGGGTTTATCAGTAGAAAAAGCTGTAAAACCTATGAAAATACAGTGAGAACTTCAGAATCTATGCCTTCCTTCACATTTTGGAGTCTTTGGCGGGCACTCTGGCCTTATATTTGACATCCCTGCTGCACACTTGACACACCATAACAGTCAAAGAGGCACAATTTTTGCTACATGTGTTTTTTTAATTGTTAAGCTTCATATTTTTTTCGGGGGGTGTTTTTTTTAAATGAGGCTGTTTTTTTTTTCTTTGTGCGCAAAATAAGTATCAATGAGCATACATTAACGCTTGGTTGAAACTACAGGACCCATAATGCCATTCACTTCAAACTTGTCAGCGTTGCCTAGCAACGCCAGTGGACCTTTCATGTGAAAAGCTAGCTAGATAGACTTTTTTTAAACTGTAAACGTCTTCCCTTTGACTGCTAACAAGTTAGTCTGTCGTCGAGTTCTTTTCTTTTAATGAAATAATGAATGGAAAAACCGGCGAACACTTTCCTTCCGCGTCGCTAAGCTCCTGCCCCCCAGGGTCCCTCACTGACGCTGCTTCAGCAGAGACCCCCACCTGCACTGAGCTGAAGGAAAACGGAGGGATGGAGGTAAGGCTAGGATGCTATGTCAACTAGTAAAAACTTTTTTTTAAAGCAACATATAGTTTGAAACTTAATATATTCACTTATTGAAATTTTATGGTTTTCATAACAAAAATGTGGCTGAACGTGTCATTGCGCGAAAGCAGAAACGGTGAGTTCATTGCGCAGGTTGAATAAATCCTCGTGTTTCTGTCACTGTGCAACAGGTAAAGCAGATGTCCTTGTACAAGAGGTCTGGGAAAATAAAACAGCACAGCAAGGTCAAATAGTTGAATGCTTGGTATTTGTGGTAGCTGCATCAACAACGGAGCTAAGCAGAATCTATTTGTGTGTGTGTGTGTGTGTGTGTGTGTGTGTGTGTGTGTGTGTGTGTGTGTGTGTGTGCTGCATGAATATGTGCGCTTTTGCTTTTAGGCTCTCAGGACTTGGTCCTGTTTTCAGTGGCCTCTTGTCATATGCATGATGTTATCTTTACTTTTATGGCACTTTGTAATTCTGTACCTGCTGGGTTCACTATTTTAATTAAACCTTACTTACTTATTGATCTTATTTACAGAAGGATGGTGTTTTAACCGCTGAGATGATTTCAAATAGTATATTTCAACTCGGACGCTTTGGCACTGGGCTCCAGCACTCATTCTACATCCTGTCTCTGCCTGTGAGATACACATCTTAATTCATTCATTCATGTTACTGGCTGTTTAATGAAGACCAAGGCTTTAGTAATGGTTTGACATTGGGTCATGATCTTTTGCTGACAGTTATAAAATAAGAGCACACTTGATCATGACAATATAGCACAAGTTAGTTAAATTTAAGGGATATGAATCTGTCCAGCTAGGAAGTATAAACCATTGTGAATCAGTTTCATCTCTGTTGGTGCAAATGAATAGGACAACAGGTGCACTGGAAAGGCCACAACTAGACTGTTACATGCCCAGTGTGAACCTGCTCTCATCTGTGAGGAGAACAAGGCGCCAGTGGCGGACCTGCCAGTGTTGTCTGGCGAAGTCCATTTGAGCTGCATGGTGGTGGACTGAAAGCATGGGTCTCACTAAAGGACGCTGGAACCTCATGTGATGCTCATTGAGTCTGTTTCTGACAGTTTGGTCAGAAACATGCACATGAGTAGCCTGCTGGAAGTCATTTTGTAAGGATCTGGCAGTGCACCTTCTTTTCTTTCTTGCACAAAGAAGCAAAAACTGGTCCTCTTGCTGGGTTTATGCCCTCCTTTGGCCCTGTCCAGCTCTCCTTGGGTAGTGGCCAGTCTCCGGGTTTCTCTTCTACACTTTTAAGTGCTGGGAGACACAGCAAATCTTTTCCTCCATCCTGGAGGAGCTTTGAAATATGAATGCACTGCAGATGTCTTATCCTAACACTCATGACAAGGACACTGGCAAATAGCAAAACTAGAGACAAATCAGTCAAGAAGAATAAAGATGGAGCAATGGTCTGTGGCCACCATCTGCAAAATCATTCCCTTTTTGGGGATTGCCTTGTTGTTGCCTCTCCAGTGCACCTGTGGTCAATTTCATTTGCACCAAAGCAGCTGAAATAGATTTACAATGGTTTGTGCTTCCTAACTGTAAACACTGAACTTTAACTGACTTTGTGATACTTTGCATACTTTAATGATCAAGCATCCCCTTAATTTTCCCTTAAATTAAGCAGCATAGTTTAATTTCAAGCCAAAATGAGGTTAAATTAATTTTGTATTCTTTGCTCTAGAGTCACAGTCTCAGCGACATATCTGTGCTGTGCAGTTATGTCCATCTTCAAAAGCTGGAACTGCCACACAACAAAATTCAAGGTGACTTTTTTTCTTATGCCAATATTATCTTCCTGTTACACAGTGACATCATTCATAAAATGCCATACCATGATGTGATTAAAGCACATTTATTTGCATGTAAATATTTGCTGTCTTTGTTGTTTTTTATCAATTTTCATAACTTTCCCCAACTCCTAGATTTATCCTGCGTGAGCCACATGCCCTACCTTGTCATGCTGGACGCTTCCTATAATGAAATCTCAAACTTCTTTGAATTCCAGCCACCCAAGAACCTAAAGGTAACACGGGTGGTCCTTGAGCTGACAGGATAAGACAACATTTGAGTGGTGGCTTGGGCTTCACTCTCAAGCACTATTCCCTCAAGATAGGGCTGGATTTCCATAGCCCATCTGTAGTGGGTTAGAATATGCTTACAAGGCATTTACTGCCCTTGAATGACAGTGAACTTTAGTAAATTATTTTCCATACTCTGTGGATTTAGTGGAAGAATTTCTTCACTAAGATGTCCTGAAACTTTTTTGACTTTTATTAACAGTGTGCTGCTATTTTCAGGAGGTGAACTTCTCCCACAACCGTATGACTAAAATGAGGGATTTGTCAGCCTATGCATCGCTAACTAAACTGGTTCTAGACTGTATCCTCACTGCAAAACATTCTCTCTCAGACACATGCTCTGTGATGTATATATAAAAAAAGATTTGTGAACTGCATATTTTTCCTGTTGTGTATTATTCTTAACATGCCTCTACTCAGACAACAGCTTTAGTGAGATCAGTGGTCTTGCGCAATGTCGCAGGCTCACCCATCTCAGCCTGGCACATAACAAGATCTCGAGGATCAGTGGCCTGGGTGGTTTGCCTCTCACACACCTCTGCCTTGTAGGTTCTTCTTTATATATATAAGGTGGAACTTCATATGTAGATATTTTATAAATATGTATTTTAAACTGAACTCTTGTGTTTTCCTTTGCTCTTTTGGCAGTACTTCTGTTTACATGTATGAGATTGCCTGCTGTCGTGCACACATTGTTGCTGCTTGTGTATATTTTACACATGTATGCTCCGTTTCACCTGTTTCTTTTTTCCTCTTTTCTCTCTCCCTATGTGTTCTCTTTATGTCTCTGTTTTTGGCCTCGCTTTTATATTCAGTAAAACCTTGGCCTCTTGTTCGAGAATCACCATATGGTCCAACAGCAGGCCCTTTCTCCCTCTCTCACTCTCTGCCTCTTTTTCTGCTTGCATGTGTGCACACGTGTCCTTTATCAGTGTTTCCTCATTGTCAGCAGCCCATCGGCCTGGCTGTGCCTGCCCCTCTCTGTAGATTTGCTTTGGGACCAGCTGCTGGTGTTTAGAGTGAGGCTGGACCAGTTTCAGCAGACACACACACTCACACACTCAAGCAGACCCTGCCCATCCAGCATCCATCTCATCCCTTTACTGACCCCTCTTCCTCACATGCTGCCTCCCAAAACAGCATGGCATTGTCAGCCAGCCTGTTACGCAGCCCATCACAGCAGTGACCCAGAGCTTCAAGGGAGCAGCACAGTCACCCACCCCTGCTGACAGCAGCCCTCTGCCAGGCAACATGCTTGGCAAGAGTAGGCAGAGGTGTGGCCAGACGGCTAGATAACAACTTTTGTCAGTGGAATGGACTGAGAATCAGGCTGGGGACCCAGACAAGGGAGGTGTGCCCAGGTCTTGTTCTTCAGTTAGCTGGTGTGCTGGGCTATCGCCAGGCCAGCTGTTTGGCTGTCAGTCCTCACCTGTCAGAAGAGGCAGGCCTGCCACTCAGCTCTGCACTGATGGGAAAGAAAGTTCAGGCACCCTTCAGAACAACCATGACCTGTCCTTATATTTATTGGAGACAGTCACTGAGTTTATCTGAATAAGAACACCTGGACAGAGGCATATGAATGAACTTCATGCTATCATGTTTTTTTTTCTTTTCCTTTCTATGTGCAGAGGGGGAACCATCTGGAGAAAATTGAAGGGTTAGAGCACCTGAAGAGCCTGCAGGTTCTCGATTTATCTCAGAATCGCATCGCCAGTCTTTCAGGCCTCGAGAACCTCCATCTGCTAGGCTCCCTCAACCTGGAGAAAAACCTGGTATTGATCTGAGAGAGTCTTCAGAATTATAAGTGTGATGTGCATATATCAGCATTAGTACCACATGCTCATATAGGCAGTTACTAATTCTTGAGCTTCATATTCAAAAACAAATAGACTTTTTAGATTAAATTCTAAGATGAAGTATCACAGACTCATTGTCTGATAAGATGTGTGATTGGTAGGCTGTTTAATGCTGTTTCCAGAATACATTTCAGTACTTTAAGCCATCATTAGAGATTTTAATAAGATACAACAAAATTGGAAAAGGTCAAGAATTTAACTTCATGGCTAAAAAGGCATTTCAAAAGGAAACTAATACACTGTATGAACTGTCTGAGTAAACTTTTCACAGGTCAGTGAAATTCAAGAGTGCAAGCATATTCACGACCTTTTACTGTTGAGGGACCTCAGTTTGGTGGAAAACCCTGTGCAGGTAACCATGCCCTTTACTTACAACAGGATTTTGACTATGAGATAATCTATTAAATGTGTTTAAATGTGCTGTTAATGACAGATGTCTTCTTTCCTGTTTTTCTAAAGCTGTTTTGCCAGGCAACTTTGCTGACTGTATGTGCTTAGATTGGCATTTGCAATATAGGCTGTCTGTGTGAATGTAATTGGTAGGAGCAACCTGATTACAAGCTGGCAGTCATCTTCCTCCTTCAGCATCTGACTGTGCTGGACCAAGAGGCAGTCACTGTTGAAGAAAAGGTGTGAACAGACAAAACAGATAATACTGTTTGGTTCACTAAACTGTAAATACATGTTTAATCTATCAGAAGCTTTTTTTTGTCGCAATGAATAATACAAACCTAATGTATTCACCTAATGTTTTAAAGTCTGTGTGAACTGCTACTGTGATTGTTAATTCTAATTCCCAGGTGTCGTCAGTAAACATGTATGACCCTCCTATGGATGTGGTGGCAGCCAGGGATCATATAACCCACCTAGTGTATCAGCTGATGCAGCCCCAGGTCCTTTATGAAAGGTTGACATTGACATTTATTTAATATCCTCAGCACTACATGGTCACCAGTTTGTGTAACATTAATAGGTTTATTAATTAACTATTATTACTGGCATACAAGCAAGAGCCTGTAGCATTTAGGAAGTGCACTACTAGCAAAGGTTTCAGAACAATCCAGAGATTATGATTAGCCACAATCAATACATATCTTGTAGAATAAAATATCAAGAAAGTTGTTTGCTTGAGCAGCAATTTTATCCGCAGTGCTCCTGTTTATCTACACTCTAAAAGAAAAAAAATTCAAGTATCAGCACTTTAAAAAAATATCGATCATCAGCAAATAAAAGCTGCAGCTACAGTCAATTTGCCATTCTCCTCTGTGCTTACCAGAAGGAGCACATCCATACTGCCCACAAGGCTCGAGTTTATATTGACTGTAGGAGTGACTCTTGCTTTGTGGCTTTTTATACTTAAGCAGTGCTCATTTTTGGAAGGGGGAGATAACTGGTTTTGAAGTTAAGAGCGGGCGTGTAAAATTTAAGTAAAAATCCTGAATGCTTCGTGTGTGTATGTCTGTCTCCAAGCAGTACACTTCCCAGTGCAGACTCTCCCTACCCCATGCTGGTGCTCACAGGTCCTCGAGGCTGTGGGAAGAGAGAGCTGACTCACAGACTGTGTCAAGAGTTCAACGAATACTTTGCTTATGGGTCAGTCTTAAAACTTCTGCACACATAGTAATAATTCATATGCTGAGCTCTCAGAGCTAGTGCCCATTAGTAGTGTTTGTTTTGTAATACATTTGAAATTGCAAAAATACTATGAATTAAACATCTGACGACACAGTGGGTCCTTTAACTTTATATGATCTACCAAAATATTTTATTCTTATATTATTGAGAGTCAACTGTCAAACACAGACTGCTATGGGTAGCTTTGGCTGAACTTCAGAACATTTTTTACACTGATATATTGAAGTGACTGAAGTTTCAACATACAGCACACATGCAGAAGACATATTTCTGGCTCTCACATTTTGTTACTTTGACAGTCTGAGACAGACTGAAAACCCAGAGGTTTTGTCGCAGCTCATTTTCCTCTTACTAGCTGACTTAACTATGCAACTGTTTCTCTAATTTGTATCTGTCACTGCAGAATCTCTCACACCACAAGGGGGCCGTACTTCGGAGAAGAGAATGGACTTGATTACCATTTTGTCAGTGAAGAGGTGTTTCAGAGTATGATTCACACGGTGAGTTAGCTTGAAGTTATTTTGAGCTATTTCGAGTGTACTCGGAATAGTTTTATGTGGTTAGTGTTTTAAATCCTACCCACAACATAATTAAATCTTCTTCGACTTATTTTAGTGCTGAAGTCACATTCAAATTGACTTCTTTCATTGGCTTTAATGAGTTGAGTAAGTTGTGTTAATTAGTTTGACTTGGCTAAATGATTTTAGTTTAACTGGCTGACATTTTTGTGTAAAATAATTTAGTGGAAATGTTGGTTGAATGGAACATTTTTGAAAACGTATAATAGACATGTTAATTAAATTTTATTTCAGAATGTGCTATTACAGCATCTCCTATAACTCAATTTAGGCTCACAAAAAAGTGAAAGCTAATCAAAGGAAAGCCATCAATGAGAAGACACTGGTCAAAACTTTAAAACACCCTCAGGAGTGATCCACAAATGGCTCTCATTAAATACACAAGTTACAGTTCTCTTAGTCAGAAAAAAGTGGAGTCCTTGGGTTTTGGGGCACATTTCTTTTCCATCTGTCTCTCTTGTCAAGCTGCCTGTTATGCAAGAGAGGTGGGGGATTATTTATAGAGGTCTGGGTCAGGTAGTGATTTACACAGGAAGCGCTTTGATGCTGATATTGATGCCTTTTGTCTTCTTGAACAGAGTTTAACTTTTCAGTCTGTTCCTCCCTCTATTTGATTTGTCCATTCTTCTCCTCCCACCAGTCTTCTTTTGCCAGCTATGTGGTTTTATGAAGTCTGGCCCTCCTTTTCTTGCTTGTTTTTGTCTTCTTTTACTTCTTTTACTCTTACTTTTCTTGTGTTAGTTCTCTCTTCAGTCCTCAAATGTGCTTTTTTCCAGCTTTACTGTCATACCTTCTTACAAAATTAACCCCAGTAATCATATTTTTAATTACTGTATTGAGATGCTTTATTTAGGAAGACTTTGGGACAAGTGAGACTTGATTTGGAAGAAGTGCTGTACATCTTATATAAGTTGTTTGTAAAAGTCATTTGAAATGTAGTGAATAACAGTTAATGAGTTTTCTCTTCAGTGTTGTTGCTTAATGTAGGTATAATATATGTATTTCATACTCTATGCAGCGCTGAAAGGTAAAGAGGACCTCAACTTTTGAGTCTATTCTGTTTACTGCTAATGGCTGCACATGTGGTTGTTTATTTGACAGTTTGCTGCTTTTATTGCAGATTTTAAAAAGTCAGTGGATGTGACTTTAAATGTCATGCATTTAATTAGTCAACATAAGCATCATAAAATTAGTTAAAACATAGCAATAAGTAACCTCATATATAATTTATATTAGAGCCGGAACAATTTGTTTATCAGTTTTTCCAACCACTAAACAGTATCAATAATTGTCTCCTATGTGATGTTTTGAATGTCTTGGATTTGTTAAGAGTGATAAATTATGTTGGTCTGGCTGGCAAGAGGTCGGGGTCATGTGTGAAAAGTAACAAAAAGATTTATCTATTTTTCCCTGCCAGGTCAGGGCAGGTTCAGTTCACAGGTGGAATAATGGCTGCAGGTTGTTAACCCTGACAGAACATGCTGGGATTGTGCATGTATGTCAAATATGTCCCATTTTAGGAGCTCATAACTGTTGCAATAACGTGATGAATAGCGAGGCAATAAAATGTTCTCTCATTCTCTTCTCTGGGAAATGTTCTTTCAGGGTAAGTTTATCCAGACCATCCAGTATGGGGGGCATAGTTACGGACTTACCAGAGATGCTGTAGAGGATGTGGCTAGAGAAGGATTGGCCTGTTGCGTGCATATGGAGCTGGAGGTATGTGAAAGGAAAGCTCATGTATAAGAGTGTTAAAAGTAGGATATCTGCAGGCATTTTGTCTCTTCTTTCAGGGTGTTTTCAGTCTAAAAAAGACCTACTTTGAGCCTCGATACATCCTGCTCATCCCCACCCAGGCTGAAAAGTACATAGGCCACCTTAAAGCCCGTGGACTCTACACCCAAGCACAAATGGATGCAGCAGTGTCACGTATAGAGCTCTACGCCAACACCAACAGGCAACGTCCAGGATTCTTCGATAATGTTATTCCCTGTGGTACTATGTTTTTTTTATTGCTTTATGGGGGTTTTAATATTACCCAGTGGTTAATCAGATGTATTATAATAATTAGCTGTTGCAGTACAATGTGTTCCAAATATTCACAATAAATTTTCAATAGGTATCAATTTGAAGCTATGATTCCACTTAACTGATTCCCAGAGGAGATATTTAGATGTTTCTACATTTTCAGCCCGTTTCAATACAGAAAATTTGAAGTTGAGTTTAGTTTGTTATGATCCCCATTAGTTACAGCAAAGCAGCAATCATTCTTCTCTGATACCACAAAAAACTTTACACTGTGACAATGCACCACCAATAGCCTTTGGTGTGATTGCTCTGTTCATCATTATAGTGTCTCACAAAGATTGAAAATGCCCTGGCTTAGTGCAGTCCAGCTATCATTGATATAGCATTAGATGGATTAGCACACTCCACTAAAATCCATAAACTACACTTTCAATCTAATTACCACATGTATTAAAGGCACGTAGCCGCAGAATAGCTGTGTTTATCATTCCCTCATGAAAGCATTCAGACATGTTAGGGGTGTTCTTAATGAGATGAACATACAGAGAGTTCAGGCACTCATCACTTTTATTCACTGCCAGCCTGCACCTCATTACACTAAGGTCGTCATCCCCATATCTTTTGATCTATTACTGTTTGATGGGGAGATACGTTGGCTCTGTTGAGCACCAGATTTCTTTGTGTGTGTGTGTGTGTGTGTGTGTGTGTGTGTGAGTAGATGACTGGGAAGATGCCTACAAGACACTGAGGCAGGCAGTGAAGGAGTACCTGTTGCTAGAGGAGCAGGAGGAGGGAGAGAACAACAACAGAGCATCCCCTGACAACATCTCCACAGGTGTCTATGTGTTTGTTTATGAACGTCATCATTAGCAGGTCCAAAGTGTCACAACGCCAGTTTTGTAAAGCAAGACACAGACTGTAAAGTTCAGTTAATTAATTTGTGTCTTGGTTTTGTTTTGTTTGCTTGTTTTTTTTTATTATTTAAAGGAGCACTCAACCAATTTGACATGTGTTAATTATGTTCATTTTCATTGGACTGGAAGTATTACTGAAAAACTGCAGGATAATAATATCATTGGTTGAGAAGAAGCTTTTTAAAGTCTGAAAATAATAATCCTGAAGCAATTAACCAGAAAACCTGTGTTAGAAATCAGAGGAATAAGGAAATTAAAAGATGTGAGGGGTCTCACACAGCGCTATTAATTTCAGCAGTTGTTATTGTCAGACTTTCCCTCAGGTTTATAAAGTATAATTGCTAAATCATGGAGTGTCCCCTAAAATACAAATGGGGTTATAAATTACAACATGGACAGGATTAGAAATGAGTATATCAGAGAGACAGCTCAGGTTGAGTAGTTTGGAGACAAATTTAGAGAGGCAGGGCTGAGATGGTATAGGCGTGCAGAGGACGGATAGTGGATATGCTGGACAAAGGATGTTAAATGTAGAGCTGCCAGGCAGGAGGAATAGAATCCCAAGTTGATTCATAAATGTAGTGAATGAGGACATGTAGGGGGTTAGTGTTACAGAGGAAAAAGGAAATGGAGACAGACGAAGCGACAGGAAGACAAAGTAGAGTATTATAAATTATATTTGATGATTTCAAAAATAAAGAATGTCTAGAAACTCTGTTTTATGCTGTTTAATACTTTAGACATAGACAGTATCTGTTTCTTGTAGGTCATAATCCAGAAGAGAAGCCACTGTCGCCTGTGTCAATGTCAGGATCGACACTCACATCACACTCAGCCAGAGCTCTGGACCCCTCTGATATCTCCTACAGATCATATTTTACCAAAATCCAAGAAGAGCTCCACCCTCAAAAGAGCTCCACTGTGAGTTACATGATGTCTAATGATAAATGTATTGATAATGAAGTCTACAAGTAAATGATTCTAATTTGTGAATATTATATTTGTTTCTTACATGTTTTTTTCTCCCCTCCTGCTCTGCTTTTTAATCGCTCCACCCACCAACTTTTCTGTGCCCTCTTTGCATCTCCGTTCTCCAGGAGCTAGCTTCCATCAGGAGGCGTGAGCAGCTGGTGAGGGAGGCTATAGTGGGGAAGAGTCCAGGGGTTTACAGCCAGCTCTTCAAAAGGTACAAACAAGCAGCATGCACTCCACTGCACTCCATTACTTAATATCAAGTGGGCACTTTGAGCTGGGCCAAATTGGTTTAATTGGACCACTTGTCCTAACTGTGCTTTGATGGTTTGTTTTGAGTCATTGTTTGACATTGAGGGTGAAGTGGCAGGTGCCCAAATAATTTGAATCTAACCGTTTGTTAATATGATGGGTTCTTGTTAGAGGTGCACTCCACTCACTTGTCCTAAAGTACACCTGTTGCCAGATATGAATGATTGGCTGCATATTTTATTCATGCGGACTATTTAGCAAGGTAATGTGTGTGAACTTATGGTGGCGAAGAAAAACACTAAATCATTACTTACTTTTTGTTTTCCTCAGTTCTGCTCAACCAGCGCCGTCATCTGTGCATAATGATGATTCTGGTAACCTTTTTCATGAGGACAGTGGGTAAGTACAAGTGAGGCCAGATGTTACTGTATAACAATAACAGATACAGTGATCAAAGTTAGATATGATTTCACTCGGCGCATGATTGGTAAATTCATAAAAATGGCTTATTGATTTATTTTGACGTGAGAGAAGCCAGAGGAAGTCTTATAGTTTTATTAAAAACAACCGTGAGCTAAAGATTAAGGATCAGGAAATGGCCTTAGCGGCGGTACTCTTGACTCCCGAAGCCTGTTTTTACGACATTACTTGTTTTTTTATCCAGCTCAGTTTACAGGTTTAAGCCATGCTGGTGAAAATCTGAACACACATCCCACACACGCATAGACACACACACACACAAATACACCCACTCATAAATTCAGATTTTATTGCCTCTGCTGCTATTTAACTCCCCTGTGTGTACACTTACACTCAATAAACCTGTGTACTGCGCAAATAAGTATTTAATCAGGTACCCCATAATATGTGTGATGTGCACGCAAATGGGAGCCATCAATTTAGTCCCCCCCACCCCCCCCACCCCCCCAAAAAAATATGTCATTTAAGATACATGCATAGAAACCTGTGCTGTCAAAATTAATTTGTTCCCTTCGGGCCCTCGTCTTCAGAAGGCAGGTTTCATCAAACTTGTTGAAAATCTGCAAGTTCTGTCATCGCGGTGTGAGTAATACATGCCTCCAGTGTGTACAGTAGGCATTACTCACTCGCTCAGTAATTCTATGCAGGATTCCAGACATCTGTCTCCTTGTTGGCACTGCTCTTAATAGGGATGTGTCTTTACCTGTGTGTGCTTATTTCCCATGTTGTTATTGTGTAGTGACTGTGTAGTCTTGTGTATGCATTTGTATACATAGACATTGTATAGCTTCTAAGTAAATGAAAAATCTGTACCCGAGTACTTATTATTGCATTATTGATATTACTGATGAATACTGTCAGTCTCTGCAGCAGTGGTTTGCATCACATTCTGCCTGACTTTCATTTTGAAGCTCTTCTACCCGTTTCATTTATGTCATTTCACTTTTTGTTTTATTACCTGTGTAACAACCATATGTTTGTGTTGTTGCTCCCATTACACCTGCCACTATGTGAACTTCCTTTCCACTGCTTGTCTGTCTCTGTGTTTTTGTCTTCCCTTCTTGTCCCTTTTTGCATTTGACAAACAGCTCGGATGATTCTCGTGCCAGCTCAGCTTTGTCTGTGCCCAGTTCAGCTGGCGCCTTCTCTGGCTTAGCAGAACCGCTACATGTCTCAGTCATGGGACATGCTTCGGAAACACTTAAAGGTTACTAAGTAATTTTTTTATCTGATGTGTTTATATGTCTGTATCTATCTATGTTCTATATGGAAAGAATTTATTTTTTATATTTATAGAAGCCAAGGAAGTGGTGGTTTAATATGAAAATTATTCTGAAGGAACATTTTAAATAAAGTATAATCTTTTAGTATTTTGCTGTGTTAATCTCTATAATGAATGGTTTTGGGTAAAATCATTCATTATAGAGATTAAAAGGTTCCTTATGTGCTTTTTGTTATAAATGTGCTTTTTCATTAGATGTTCATATTAAATGTAGCTAACGTTTTGAATAAAGAGTTCAGTGTTTCTAAATGTAATCCTGATGAGCCAACAGCTCAGGCTTCAGACTGCTCTCAACAGCTGTTTTTCTAATCGTTTTCTGAGCTGGTGTGACTTCAACACAAATTTCTTTATATACTAGTCAAATAATGACTAACCTGAAAGAGCTGTGTCTGAAATGAGGTGACAGGGCTTTCAAGCAGTGGGGTCTTTTTTTGGAAGCTAGGTGAGGGGCAGCCAATCAAAAGAAAGCAAGCTTAAAGAGACAAAAATAGAGCTGGAAATAATTGTGACAGGTTATAACAGGTTTGTTTACTGTCTGTGGGAAAAACAGAAAATCTAATGATAAAATAATCAAGTTGGCTTGCTGAACTTCTAAAGATTGTTGATTGATTATTGATTTCAGACCACGTTCCATCCAGCCAAACACCTAATGACCCTCATCCAGGAGCAGATCAACTAGCTGCAGCTGTGTCCCCCTGCTCTGATCGACGCCCAGGGTCCAACGTTAAGCCCATCCTGCCCCCAATCCCCACTGGGCGCAGGACCCCTGCAGCACCCAGCCTATCTCCTTCACCCAGCCCCAAACCAGGAGTGGAAGAGGAAGGAGATGCAAACATGGAGGGATAGCTTTAAAGGGATTTTGATTTCTGGCACCTAAATGAAGTAATCCATTTTTGTAAGAGTAAGATTTTGTAAGCATTAGATTAAAAAATGAGAAGAAAAGGTTGAAGAATATGTGAAAGTACATAACTTAAAATACAAGCTTGTATTCTGACACTGTAAAAACCACAAAACCACGTTTGTTGCTTTTTTCAGTACACAGACGGGATATGTCGAAGCCAAACACTTTGGGTTAGATTAGCCTGTCACTCATGCTGCTGCCTGTTTAGATATTTAGATATACTTCATTGATTTATACTCAATATGTTGTTTATCATGAGTGATGACACAGATTACTATAAACATGGTGACATTATTATTACTACTGTTGATGACACATTATTCTTCAGACTCACTGATTGGAAAGCGTGTTTTTCATGCATGATAAATATGATGTCTGGATAGCAGTTCTTTTTGTCTTCTCGTGTGAACATTTATGTATCCACAACAGAGATATTTGCTCATCTTTGAAAGTTTATATATACAAACTATGCTATAAATGCCATTTCTTGATATGATATTAATATTTTTGACAGTGTAATAGTAACATTTTATTTCCTACTGTTCTGTAATCTCATCAAGTACAATTTGGCATCTCGATACTGATCTTTGTGTAGCGTGGAGCTCTTGTCATTGGATGATAAATATATCATTAATCTTTATCTCTTCTGATGGGATTATTTATCCGGCTGAAAATGCATTCATATGGAAGTTGTTGATAGATATTAAGCAGTCCACCATCATAAACATGCTACTATATTTTCACAGTGTCTGTGTGTTGCACGCAGCCTTGCATGCACCAACATTTTTGTGGGTTTGGCACAGTGTCTATTAGTGAGTCATATTAAATAGAAATTGCCATTCGTCACAGATGTGTGCATTGCTTATTTAACTGGTCCCTCAGCCAGTCTTGTTGTAGGTAAATGTGGATTTGCACACACTGTATGCAGGTTTGGTCTCCTGGGTTATACATATGTGTGCAGCGTGTGGGCAGTGTGTGTTCGCTCACACACATACACACAGAACACCTGGCTATCCATCACTGTCTGTCTTCCTCTCAGGCAGCAGATGTTGCAACTCTGTCATAATTCTTTTGGAAGTTTGAAGCCAGACTGTGTCTTTAGGGCCCCTGGAGGTCTAACCTACTTACTCTGCAGTTGACACCTCACTATAGCTAATCGTGGCCTAACATGTTGTCTTCCTGTGCATTAACATTACATTAGATTCGACTTTGTGCATGATATGTAAGGTATGCAGAACCACGTGCAGCTCTTTAAAGTGAAGTTTGAAATGAGGTTAGAGTGAGGGAGTGGGAAGCTACTTCCAGTCTTGATGTATGCCTTTGTTTGGTGCCTACCTGTTCACAGCATTAGACACAATGCCTTACATATTTTTTCCCCTTTTTTTCTGACAGCAAGGTAAATCTACTCTAACCATGCCTTTTAACATGCTATATGGTTTATTTATCTGTGATGATTCTATACAAAGCAATCCTTAAATAACATTGTCTGTATTACTAGAGAAAGCTTAAAAAGGATGCTCTGTCTCCTTTTAGAGGTGGTTCATTGGGTAGCATGTGCCTGGTACTGCTTGCCTCAAGCACTTGTCTTCTTTCAGTTCACCAGCTGCTGCAAGATAAACATGTCACACGCTTTCATTTTGATGCTTTTATAACTCCTCAAGACACAAACACTTCTTGGTACACAGAAAAAGTGACCGCGTTTTGTGGTAGACACAAAGACCTGCATCTGAGATTTATGTCTGGAGGAAAGAGAGAGCGGTTATGGCGATAGATATGCAGAAGCACGTTATCAATTTTCACAAAGCTGAAATAGGCAATGTTATGAATTAATTTTTTATGATATTTGTAAGACTCGAGCAATGAATGGAGAGAGAGTTAATCTATATTTTAATTCCAGAAAGAATGTTGTGAGAAATAATGGAAATTGGAAGCAGCATGGCATCAGAGTGACTGATGTACTAAAACTGCATTATAGTCTTGGAAAGTTATGTTTTGCCTGAACAAGTTTGATAGAAATAAGACTTTATAGAGGTTTAATATAAAGAAATATAGTTCTGTGCAAAAGGCTTGACCACTGTCATTTCTTTATATTTGGGTAGGAAAATGGGAAACTGGTGCAACGATTTATTGAAATGTGTAAACATACGTGCAAGTAAATGATATAAGTCAAAAACAAAGTTTTTAATTCTAACGATATTTCATATGAGCGCCTTTATTCTTCAACACAGCCTGCACTTTCTCACGGTCTTCAGTTTTTTTGTATTTTCTTTCAGTAGTCTTCAGGAATTGTTCTCCAGGCTTCTCGAAGGACATTTAAAGCTCTTCGGATGTTGGCTGCCTTTTGTTCCATTTCCTGTCAAGATGATCCCACACTGCTTCAATGAAGTTGTGGTCCTGGCTCTGGGGAGGTCAATTCATCACTGATAGTGTTTCACTGTGTTTTTTCTATCCAGGTATGCTTGTATTGCATTGTCAATGTTCTTGAGATCAGTGTCATGCTGAAAAATGAAGCTTTTGCAAACAAGACACTTTCCAGATGTTATTACATAATGTATCAAACTCTGATGATACTTTTCTTTGTTTATTATCCCATCAATTTTCATTTTCCCTCAACTTTCTGAATCTGTACATATGCTGTTTTTAAGGACACACAGCACACTATGCTGAGATATGCCAAGTCTTCGGCCAATAGCTCTCTGACTATCACCTTGTTCCAAAAATACTATCTTGTGTCTGTCAGAGTCTGTTATCTTTTGCTTTACTCATAGATTTATCTATATACATGTTTTTGCAATAGGCTGCTAGTAACACTGGTTCATCCGTTCAGTTAGATGCCTCTTTTTATGGTTAAATTGATTTCTGGATCAGTATTAAGTAGCTTAACAAACAAAAACAAAAACTTCTGAAAATGGTCAGATGTGTGGATGGGACTGAAAATGAGTGAAAAGGCAGGCAATGCCCAAGGAAAAACTTTGAAAGACCTTCAGAAAGCCTGGAGAACGATTGTTCAAGAAACCCTAAAACATCAGGGCTGGCTCAAGACCTTTGCACAGCTGCCATGCTGGGCTGTGATATACTATATGAGTGCTGTTACAAATATAAATTCTATATACAGTGTATAAATGTACTATAAATTATGATAATCTGCAGTATCTTTAGATTCATTTTATGTGTGAGTCTGTATTCAGGATGGAAATTCTGTACCCAGTAAAGCAAAGAAAAAACATTAAATGATATGTTTACTTTATTGTGGGTACAGTAAGCGGATTCCTTAATTGCATAAAGACTTTGAATATTTCTATTAAAAATGTAAAAGCTGATTTACATATAAATAAGAAAAATCTAAGTATCCAAATCCAAAGTTATGTTTTTACTACTAATTTCTTACTCTTGGGAAGATTAAAAAAAAAAAATCTCAGAAATGTTTGTGCTGTAAAGTGATGGTCTTTCGACAGCTCATGTATTCAGTCATGTTCAGCAGTCAGCTTCAGTTAAATATAATGATCCACTCACGTTGCCGGAGCTATTTCCACACTCCATTTCACTGTGCCAACACAGGATAAAGCTCCGGCTGAACTTTCCTGTCATCCTCGCCTCGGAATTGAAGGAAGGTTTTTTTGAATTTTTAAAAAGGCAATCAAAATTGCATCGGTGGGCCCAGTCGGTGGTATTCTGTTCAAATATATTGCTGTTGTTCTAAGTCAAACACAGATTTAGAGCTTAACTTTTCCATTGTCCCATAGTCCACCAGTTTTGACTTCTTGTCTGGGCCCTGCAGTCATATACAGACACCAGGCCTTCTGATCAAGTGGACACAACAAACACTGAGGCTTATGAGCTGCTACAGTATTTCCAAAGCTAATACCCCAGCTTTATAGTGACAGAGATTTGCTAGACGATACAGGGCAGTAGCTACAGCTTACTGAGGGTTTTCCTTGTGAAATGTCTTGTGAAACAAATATAGGGCGGATTATAAGGCTTAGAATGGACTTGAAAAATAGTCTGAAAACACAACAAGTGCAGCCATTACTAACGCACCTTCGCAGTGTTCAGTAAGATGAAGGAGCAGGAACACACCTACTCCTTTCACTGAATTCATCTCTTTTAAATGAGTGGGTGTATATTCAGTGTATACAACAATAAAATATTATTCTCCATCTTTCTTGGTTTTCAGCACAAAACCAGCTGTTGGTTTTCTTTGTTTCTTTTTTTTTCTACTGGACTTTCTCCCAGCATAAGTACTAATTGTGTTACACCTGATATAGAGGTGCTGCCATTTGTATGTTTACAGTAGTGCTTATTTTTGTGTAGATCCTTGTTGACAGTTCCTTAAAAAGGGGAAGGTCTGCGAGGACGGACAGGTCCCTGTTGTTTTGGATTAGTGTTGAACTTGCTGTTTTGACTATATTTCCTGGAAGTACCTTATAAATGGACTTGGTGATTCTCGAACATATGATTGAGACCACCTTGTCTTACCTATAAATTATTAAATCATAACCAATCGAAGAAGTCCTTTTTCTTTCCGTGGGCTTTGACTTGAAGTGCTTATCTTTGCTTGCCAAATATTTTCTTTTAGTATGTAATCTGCCACTTCATAAGCATGAATGATGCTTCACCTCAAGGGTAAGAGCTGCAGATTGGCAACTGTAAGAATTTGGCAGAGACGCAGTGTTTCAGCAGGAAGGCTTTGGATTTATCTGTGCAACCTTTCTCTGTGTGTACTTGTGTAGAGGATGTTTGAATAGGTCAGGGTGGTGATATAATGAAAGCTTAAATGAAGCACACACCTCTGCATTAACTCTGCCGCATGATGTGGCGCTATACTCTGTAACTATGGCAACGGCACTCTGCACTCCTCCTTCTTATGTGCATCAGTTCGCGCGCGCGCGTGTGTGTGTGTAACTCGTCACTGTGTTCCCTGCAGACAGATTAATTCCCTGCCAGATTCATTCCCTGTCAACTTGCTGAAACAAAAAGTTTCTGTTTTAATTAGTTCGGTGCAGTGTCTCGCTTCATCTGTCTATCTGGAAAGTGTCTCCCTCACATTCACCGTCTCGCTCTCTCTTCCCGCCTTCACTCTTCCTGTTGGTCTCTAGTGTAATTAAAGACAGTCAGGGCAGATAATAGAACCGTAATAGTGTGTAATTGCAATAATCAATACAGAGCGCAAACTAAGGAACTCACTATTCTTCAGTATAGAGATATACAGAGAGGTGGGAGGATGTGTCTCGCAGCAAACGCCCACTTGAAACTCAGTCATTAACTGATCGCTTATAATGCATTTGATTAGAAAAAACAAAGAAAAGCATTTACAAGGCATTACATTCATTGGACACTTTCTTAGGTACACTAGTTCAACACCTTGTTAAAGCATATATCTAATGGGGACGAAAGGTCATTTAAGTGACTTTGGGTGTTTCAGAAATTGATTATCTACAATTTTACAGAGAATGATCTGAAAAGACATCCTGGCCTCGTGATTTCCTGTGATTTCTGCTGCAACATTTGGATGGTAGCGCCAGTAAAACAACATGAAAGCATGGATCCATCCTGTCTTGTATCAACGATTCAGGTTGCTTGTGGTGGTGTAATGGTGTGGGGAATAGTTTCTTGGCACACTTTGGGCCCCTTAGTGCCATCTGAGCATCATTAAATGCCACAGTCTACCTGAGTATTGTTCCTGACCATGTCCATCCCTTAATGAGTACAGTGTACCCATCTTCTGATGGCTGCTTTCTGCAGGATAATGCACCATGTCATAAAGTGTGATGCTGTCATGCCAGTATGGACCAAAATCTCAGAGGAATGTTTCCAGCAACTTGTTGAATCTCTGCCATGCAGAAATAAAGCAGTCCAGCCCGTTCCCAACAAGGTGCACCAAACAAAGCAGCCACTGAGTAATTCAAAATGGTTCTTTCTCTAATCTTTGAGATATTGTCAGTAGATCAACATTCAACATTATTCAACATACTTATATATTTATATTAATATATTTATTTATGCCATATTCTAGCCAATAAGACGAAAAAACTGACAATGCCAAGGCTGTAAATATAAGCCTACAGCCAGAAGCCAGTTAGCTAAACATAGCCTAGCTTAGCTTAGACTTGCTAATTAAATACAAACTGAGGGGGAACAGCTAGACTAAAACAAAAACCTAATGTTCTGAATTAATTCGCTATTTTGCGCTACACATTTGGAGCTTTAGTTCTGCTGTTACCATTAAACGACATATAAACCATTTTACAGATATAGACAATATAGGGTGACCAACCGTCCTCTTTTCCCCGGACATGTCCACTTTTCACGTCCTGTCCAGGGAGATTTTCGACATTGATGAAAATGAGGAGCCATATGTGTGACGTCATCCCCGGACTGCTGCTTTGTGAGTGGTTGCTCTGCGCTTACAGACGGGACAGACAGCGCCTGATGAAAAATCCCAAAGCGCAAGTGCATCTTTTCAGACAAACTGCAAAAGAAATTTCGCTCGTGTCGTCCCAGTACTGGTAATTTTTCTTATACAGATGAGGCATTATTTCTGTGCCATTATTTAATTCCAGGGGCTTTTAAGTTATTTTTTTGCACTTGTTGACTTGTAAAAACCTATATGACATTTTTTTATTTCACAATTCATTGTGAATTCATTATAGATCTGTGGTACTTCTTTTTATTCCCATCCAGAGCATTATCATTCCCAACGCGTAACATACCAAAGATTTCTCATGCTCCTAGGCGTCTCATAGTATCGCAACAGGTACCCTTCCATGTCCTTTTGAAACGCTCTGGGTTGTCAATTGAATCCAATAGAATGCTGCTGGCGAAGAAACATTTAGACCAGAGGCCATTCCAGCCCTAACCCTAACCTTAACTATAACTTTAACCCTAACACTTAGTGTTTTCCAAAGTGATTCAGGATCATAACGTAAAACACATTTATAGATTCATTCCAACTGGCTCTCATGCCTCCGAACACGTAACATATCGACGATTTGTCACATTCGTCAGTATGTTACACTTTGGGATGAGAACGTGTTGCCCCATCCTATTTAAATCATTACTCCTGGGTTCAATGAAAAGCTAAATGCAAAGAGCTATTTTTATTTTTATGCGTGGGACACACATTCATTTTTAGACGTGCACTATTTGTGTAGTGTATAAATTCTGAAATTGTAGACATTTATTAGACCATCATCATTATAGTTAACCCTACAAAGTTTTGTTGATAATTTCCGCCAGCAGTTCATTTTTCCTCCATCAAATGCAGCCGCTCATAGTGGAAACTTTCTGAGTGTTGTGAAAGGCGCCAAGTAAGCAAAATGACATAAAAGTAATTTTTTATTATTTTTTTTTTTTTGCTTAAATCTTTCAACTGTTAGATATCTCTACAAATATTTGGTATGACGGGCCATCACAGCAAAAAGTATGAAAAAAAAAAACTAACAGAGGGATTAAAATAACTTGCATGGGCACACGCAGATATTTGTCTTTCTCCTTCTGATGCTTATCTGGCTGCACCCACCCTCGGGCGTTAGTTGAGATGAAGGGAGCTCTCAACAGGTAAAGGTGGACATGCCTAGGCAAACACCCTCTCTGAAACAATACTGCCCCCTCCAGGGTAGGCTGACCTCACCTGGGACCTGGGAAATGAGTGCCTTGGGGGTAGCAGAGCTCCAGCTGTGCTGACCAGGAAAGGGAAAATTAGATAATCTGATTTTGTCTTTTTCTATGATTGTGTATGTGAGGGGGAGAGAAAAAAAGGGAGAACGTGTGAATGTGTGCCTTATCAGATCTTTCCCTGGTTTTTAAGGGTTTTGACTTTTGATCATGCTTTGACCTTTGCTTTGATGTCAGCTCACCAAAGGGTGATGACAGCAGTTTTCTTTTTATAAACCCTTTATCTCCTCTCCCACATAGTGACTCATCCCTGTATCTTAGTTTTTGTTTTGTTTTTTTGTCCTTTCTCTCCGTCTCATCTCTTTCTCTCTTTCTCCAGATGCTATTCCCTGTCTGTTTCTCCTTTTACTGTACGGGTTCATGTTTTCTCCATCACTTCATTTCTGTCTCCCATTGAGAGGAAAATGTGGGAAGCATTCTGCCATAGCGGGAGTATTACCTGACAAGCCATATGTTAGAAATTACCTTACTCCATTGGTCATTCTTTTTTTATACCTCTGTTATAGCCCTTTTCTCACTGTTTAGGATCTCTGTTTCATCAGTAGTTACTTTTCCATGTCAGTGTTTCTCTAGACTCGCTTTGGTATTTGCATTACCGTTCACAGTATCTCCCTCTTTTAATACCTCATTTTCCCCACCCTCTCCTTTCCCAGACATTGTTGTCTTGTACTTCCACGGCCCATGAAATCGAGTGATCTGCTGAATGTTTCCTCTTCATAGCATCCTGAGGAGGAATAGACTCTCCAACAAATTGCTGTCCTCGTGCCCCCAACTGTGCCATGCATATTAAATTAGACCAAAGAGGTGCATTTCAAAGGGCAGGCCCACTGGGGGAGAGGAGTCAAATAAGACGATTACAGCAGAGGGAGGACAGACAGAGGTGGATTAAGAGGACAAAGGTAATGTGACTGTTGTGAAATGCCCCAGGTGTCCCTGCTTTGAAGGCCTTCACCTTACCATATGCTCAAGTTTTAATGAATGTGTGATGTATTTACTTCTGGCTAGTCGGTGTTTATATAAGTTAGTGATCAAGCTCGATGCAGAGAAATGCGGTCAGTTTATGAGTTTTACCTCATTTTGTTTTTGCAAGCATCCAAACACGCACATCATATCACCGCATATCTGTTGGCTGACATGTTTCCATGCAAAAGATACTTTGCTGAATTTTTATGTGCATACTTACTTTGTGTAATGCACATAAAGCAGTAGCTTTCATAGTGGCAGTCCACCCCCCAGCCATTTTCCATTCCATTGAATACTGCTGCAGAGCTCCAGTGACCTGCTCACTGCAGACATACAGCAGACTTGTCTCTGCAGGTGTGTGTGTGTGTGTGTGTGTGTGTGTGTGTGTGTGTGTCTCATCTCGTAACCGGGGCTAACATTCAGTATTGTACAACACAAGACAAGACACATTCCACTGAGTTCACAGCCTGACTGATCAAGGTAGGGCATTCATACATTACACACAGGATCCTCAGATGTGAGCTAATAACCAGGGGAAGTACATGGTAAGCATTCAGCCTTCACAGTATTAACATAACCAAAACTGATAGCTCAAATCAAGATGAACAGTTTAGGTACCCTGCAAAAATAGAGATAAGTTTGGTGATGTGGTGTGTTATTCTAATTTACCTAACGATCCTCTGGAATAAACAAAACAAGCAAATGATTTGCCCTAATAGCTATTAGGGCAAAACAAATTTCCCACGTGTGGGAATAATAAAGGTTATCTTATCTTATTTACTGATATTGGTACTGCAGATACCAGTATATCAGTAAATATCAATATATCTGATATCAATATATCAGTAAATATTCTCTAAACGCAAAGTATGTTAGCTATGTTGAAAAGCTAAAAATGAAGGGGTCTTATCAGATTTTTAAAAAGTACTAAGTTTGTCAATCTAGTAACACACTTTAATCAAAGACTGTATATAAAAGATGGACACGCCCACCATATCTTAATAGTTGGTCCTGTTGTGAAGTTTGAAACTGAGCATTTTCAGCTTCAAGAATGGAGATTTAAAGTACTTCCGTACTGAGTTCACTTTTTAGAGCTAGAAAGTGCATCCATCTTTTAAATACAGTTTGACTGCAGATAATGCAAATGGTATCTTTTTTATTCTATACCAAGTAAAAATGTTCAGTTAAAATATAGTAGGGGCTCTAATTATGAGCATACACTGTGTTGCATATGGTGCTTGGGTACCAAATGTGTGTTTGCTCACTGTTGAAAGAAGTCCACAAGATAAACAAGCTGAAAGTAAATGGTTGTTAGGTGTTTAAAAATACATTTTATATATTATGTATGTAAAACAGTGATGTTGCATGGAATCATACATGTTTAGTTTTATCAATTTCTTGTAATATTGTATGTTTCAACAAGGTTTCTGTATTAACAGCAACCATTTTTAACAGTTCAATCTTTTCACATGTGGAATATTCAATGAAAAAAAGAGTCCTGTCATTTTCTGTTATATGTGTTCTTCAAAAGTTGCCCTACCTTACACCCTGACAGTTCTGTCTCACTAGTCATCAGGCTGATCAAGTTTAATTAGGAGAATTTAGCTAAAATTCCCCCAT
Organism: Pelmatolapia mariae; assembly: GCF_036321145.2. Lineage (NCBI taxonomy): Eukaryota > Metazoa > Chordata > Actinopteri > Cichliformes > Cichlidae > Pelmatolapia > Pelmatolapia mariae. The sequence continues at coordinate 12,021,576 of NC_086242.1, forward strand.
TTTTCCCCCACAAGCATCATCATTTCACTGAAACACCTGGAGCTTAACCTCTGTTTTTGTGCTTTGCAGCCAAATATTTGGCCTGCCAAGTGAGAGCAGGATGTATGAGGAGGAAGGTGTGCAACATGCAGGCACCCTGGCAGATAAATCAGGCAAAAATAACTCAGCACGAATATGAATAAAGGCGCATACAGACATCACAGTGATTATCGTTTCTCATCTTCATATTTTGGACTGATTTTTTCCCCTCAAGCAAAGCATCATTATTATATATTTACAGTTAAAATGTTATTCAGACAAGTTCAGTCCAATGTTGTGTGTGTGCTCAAGTATAAAGTGAACAAAGAGAGATGTTTGAAAGCATGACATCAGGCAGCTTGATTCTGTAATAATTCTCTCAAGCTGTGATACTGGAGATGATTACAACATTTCAATCAGCAGAAATCCTTTTTTCTGAGTGACAGGCTCAGTCATGCAGACAGAAATATCCTCTGTCTGTACCTGATGAATTCAGAAAAGTTGCTCAGTGTCTTGCCTTCTCTTTTGGTATAAAATGACACTCATTCTCTGCTTTCGATCACTACTAAAAAAGTCTGTAAAAGGTTCAAAAGTTAAGCTGCTGTCCTTTGACCTTTTGGATTTGTCTGAATTCTAAAACTCACATAATCATATGAACCATCTCTCAACATCATAAAAGCATTCCCCTTTCCTGGGATACAAAGCATTGTCTTTTTTTTTTGGAATCAGCAAACATGACATCATAGATTTTCATGATCTTCTGCTACTGTACAGTGCGATCATGACTTTTGTGTTATCTATAAAGTCATGGCATTGCGTACTGTAGCTGAATAACATTTGTCATAACATAACATCTGCGCAATTATATATTTGCCTGCTAATTTTGATCTGTTTGGATTGCAGATTAAAGGAAAAAATGGAGACTCTGGGGACAGACTTGCTTGAGAAGAAAATGCACCTTTTATTAGGTAAGTGGAAAGTCCATATAAAGAATCAAAATGCAGACTGAATGCAGGGAATGAAGGGAGAAAACCACAAGGGAAGGAACATAGGTGAAACTAAACAGACACTCTGATAACTGAACAAAGGAAAGAGATGACTTTAAATACTCATGGAGGCAATGAGGGAAATTGAAAACAGAGGTCAGCAAGGAACAGCTGAACATAATCAAGGAAGGCCACAGACACAAAGCAAAACTAGAGACAAAACGCAGGAGCCAGTAACCTATTAAAGTAAAAATAGAAGTAACGGATAAAACAGAAGTAAGCATGACCTGCCAATATTCCAGTTTTCTTTCTAAGAATGGTAACTGACAGCATATATAAAGCAAAAAAATCAGGTTTTCCTCAAAGTATTTTCAAAATGAAAGGAAATTAATGAATTTTATAATTTCACAAAAACTGCAGTAAGTTGCCAGATCTTCTCCCGCATTAACAACAATAAACTGCTCTGCTACCAGAAAGAGGTACAGATAATTAACTGAAATAGGGATGGAGTACACACAATTTTTACCAAACAAAACCATCCTCACAAGATTTATGGAACAAAACAAATATCAGTTATTTACATAATTTTTCAATATGTTTATACTTCACCAGATAACAGAACATTGACACTTTTATCACCTCCCTAATTGTCCTTGTTAATGCTTTGATCCTTTGCTAAACTTTGTGTCTTCACTAATAGTGAAGTGCCTCCATGCTAATGACATATTAGCATGTGGCTGCAGCCAGGGTTGGTTGATTGGCGCATGTCTGCTGCTAAGTAACATTCATTAAAGTGCTTCAAACCAATATTTGTCAACCAAAGTTTGTCTCTAGGCTTGCGGTCATACCACCTTGAGCACACTTGATCTCAAAAAGTAAGCAGTATTGGGGCAGGTTAGTACTTGGATGGGAATACAGCCTAGGAATACAAAGTGTTATAAGGTTATTCAGGGGGCTGTGGTTTAGGAGTCATCTACTTGTTGGAAGGTTGGAAGTTTCCTCCCTGGTTGCTCCGGTGTGCATGCCAAACTACCTTTGGGCAAGATATTGAACCCCAGCCTGAGATGTTCTTGATGTGTGTGAATGTCACATGAAAAACATTTAGAAATAGACAAACGTGCTTATACGAATTTGTGTGAATGGGTGACTGAGACATGTTGTATAAAGTGCTTTGAGTGCTCAAGGAGAGTAGAAAACCGCTATTTAAGCACCAGCCCATTTAATAACTACAAGTCAGTATTACCTGATTTGAGATCAAGGCATTTTCATTTTGATAAATCACATCTGCATTAGACCTGCAGTAAAAACATCTGTAACACATCTGCTTTGCTAAAACAAGCAAATATACATGTCATATCATAAAGTGGTTGGTGTGCTCCCTTTTACGTGCAAATGCCTTTTGCATACTGCATACTCTGCCCAGTCAGCTATAACTGCAGAGCAAACAGAGAAACAAACAAGTTAAGGCCACACATATGATGATAACATAACCATTGTTGATTCTCTTATCAGTATTTTGACACTGGCCAGTGTGGGAAGGCTGCAGTTTTAGTCCAAAATCCTCATCTTGTACTATATCTTTCTGGTATGACTCACATTTCCCTATAGCTTTCTTTATTGACGTTTCTCTGACAGCATGCGTTCCTGAGTGTGGCGACTTGTTCTGTTCATTATTTTGACAGACTTTGCCAGTTTCAGAGACACACTCACCACTAATTCTATGAGCCCAGACTTCTGCTGCATCTCAATTCTCTGCTCTGCTGTGGCTTGTCCCAACAAACCAGCTATCGTGCTCCGACCGCTGTTTCCTTCTGTTGCCATGACAGCCCATATCTCAGTCAGTGGCAGGAAGTCGCACGGTTTATGAAATGAGTTTATCATGACAAAAACTATCTGTAAGAGCCGAATGCTGCATGTGGAGGCACAAAGGGTATGGATGTATGTATGTGTGTGTGTGTCGGCTTGTGCTTTTATCTCTGTTTTGTCACACTGTGGCTTTTCTGTGTATAAGCATCTCAGGCTTGTGTGTACATGCATTCATGTGTTTGTACGTATGTTTGTACTGCTAAAAGGCTTGGCACAGAGCAGACCTTTTGTAGTTGGCAGCAGTGGGCACTCTGCCCAGCTTGTATGGCTTATGGATGTGAGTCAAAATTGCATTAGCCTCCAGCCAAAGAAAGGCTGCCCATCTTCCTGGTGTGAACCTCCAACAAACGTGCCAACGCTGACAGCATTAAACAGAAACTGATACGAGCATCAAATCTGTCTGACACGTCTCATGCTGTCAGCCTATCAATAATTACATTAATGCCACACAAAAGGAGGCAGGGAACCAAATGAAATAGCAGCATGGGGAAAACAAGCCTCAGAGGCCCATTTCACACTGCAGCAGCAGGCGATATGTCCTGGTTTTGAAAGTTTAATTGTAAAATATAGTAGAGTGTAGGTGGTCAAAGTTTTGGTCACAGTTTCTGATATATATATTTAAAAAACCCCACCTTGCCTTCATTTTGAGTTCAAGCTAATGGCGCTGCTGTAAAATACCCACCAATTAAACAGAACACTGCATAAAGCAATAGTTCTGAATTTCAACTCAAACCCTCAGCGGAACATAATTAAAGCGCTATGTGAGAAATTGCACAATTAAAGGGGTGCCTTACAACCAGCGGCTAAAACGATGTTTGATTCTCATAACTTCTGTGATGGAGCCGGTGGAGCGAGAAAAGGAGGTGGAGAAATGAAGATTTCAGAAATGCATTAAATGTGTATTTTATCAAATTAGAAGTAGAAGCTCCTTGAAAAGTTGCCACGAGGCATGAATGGTGAATGACCAAGGCGCTTTCAAAAAGAATATTAAAAGGTAATTATGTTCACTTCTATTTCACATACTGGGAGTGGCCTCGGTACTAACGCAGTAGTTACAGAGCTCATAGGGCCTGTAGAAAAGACAACTGTTACAAAAGATTTCTGCGTGGTTTTTAATTTCACCTTTTTCCCATTTGGAGAAAAGAAGAAAGGATTGAAGCATGAGTTTAATCCCGTTTTTAAAGAGGCTGCCGTAAATCCCGGGTTTTGATTACCCATGATTGATATTTGTAGTGGGCTGTCAGTAGTGTTGCTCCCAAGGAATGAGCTACAGAGACATGTGCATACATATTAACATTAAGTTAATTAACTGCCCGTGTGTGCACTTTTTATTTCCATATGTCCTAGCAGTTCCCCTACACAGCTTATCGTAACTCACCCAACTCTACGCTCCTTTCTTCTGAACTCCTGACGGCTTTGTTCCTTTACTTTGCTTTCCTCTGACTCTCTTTTATTCTTTTGCTCCCACTGTACATGATTGTTTTCCGGTTAGCCTACAGCGTAAATTTAATCAAAGCTTACTTTCATGCCAGCACCTCTTGTGACTTGGGGGGATTTTTAGGCCCACTTGCAGACGGAGTGCGATTAGCTGAGACAAGGTTGGTTAATGCTCCCTATTTGAATACCCCCGACAGGTCGAAAACAGCTTTTTATTTCTAATCACACCTGCTGATGAAAGACAGTGGGGCTCATTCAACCATGATGCAATAGTGCTAAGGAAGGTATCAAGACTGTAAAGTCTTTAATGTTTGCACAAGCTTACAGTGTAAGTTGTTGATGTAGTAAGCTTTTAGGATTTGTTCTCCTAGAACACTAAAGTTAAATTAATATTAACATTAATAGTAGAAGCCTGTTTTTATGCTGGTGCCCATTTTACAGTGTCAGAATCCATGATGTACACGGATATATCCAGTGAGACATACCAAGAGTTGTCCTGATTGATGCACTCTCCTGAACTTCCTTGCCATGTGCTCAGGGTCAACATTAGGGCATGTGTAGCTCAGACACCCCTCAGGCAAAACTAGAATATAACTCCCTTTACTCTATGGTAGAATATCATTTCTCATGAAGATGGATTCCCTGTTTAAATCCTGTTCTGTGCATGGTAGGTGCATATTGGTGCCGCATTCTTCAAGAATACAGAAAAGTAGTGTTTAATGCCAAGCAGATGCAAGAAAGAAGGATTTGTATGATGATTTGTCAGAAAGATGCACGGATATTTAGAAACCAGTATATATGGAGAGGAAAATTTCACTTAGCTGGCACTCTTGGTTTTATAATTTGTTTCTGTAGATATTTCTTACAGAAGAGAATGAAATTCTGCTCATGGATAACTTTGCAGCTACTGGTTTAAATTGTTAAATGTACAACCCCCATTCCAAAAAAAGAAATGGGATGATGCGTTAAATGTAAATAAAAACAGAATACAATGATTTGAAAATCTCATAAGCCCATATTTTATCTATGATAGATTATGGAAAACATATAAAATGTTTCAACTGAGGCACTATTACTCTTCCATGAGAAATATTAGTTAATTTTGAATTTAATGGCAGCAACACGCCACAGAAATTGCGATGAGCCAAGAAAAAGCTGCATGGGTATGTTGTATTAAAGAGAAACAGCTGGTGGAACATTTTGCAACTAATTTGGTTAATTAGCAATATGTCGGTAACATTATCGGGTATAAAAAGAGCATCTTAAAGAAGCAGAGTTTGTTAGAGGTACAGATGGGCAGAGGTTTACTAATGTGCAAAAAGCTGCGTCTACAAATCGTGGAACAATTTCTTCAACCTAAAATTGCAAAGTCTTTGAATATCTCGCCATTTACAGTACATTATTTCATCAAAAGTTTCTGAGAATCAGGAAAAAATCTCAATGGACATGGTCAAAATTAATATTGGAAGCCTGTGCTCTGATCTTTGGGCCCTCAGGCGGCACTGCATTAAAACAGGCGTAGCTCTGTCATAGAAATCACTGCATGGGTTTAAGAACACTTCCAGAAATCAGTGTCTGTGAACACAGTTCACCACACCATCCACCAATGTAGGTTAAAGCTCTATCATACAAAGAAGAAGCCATATGTGAACATCATCCAGAAATACCACAATCTCCTTTCTGCCAAAGCTAATAAAATGGACTGAGCAAAACTGTGGTCAGATGAATCAAAATTTTGTTATTTCACTTAGAAAACATCACGGTGTCCTCCAAACTAAAGAGAACATACACCATCTGGCTTGTTATCAGCGCTCAGTTCAAAAGCCTGCATCTCTGATGGTATGGGGGTGCATTAGTGCCAGTGGAGCTGGAAAAATACCATCACTGCTGAAAGTTATATACGGGCTTTAGAGGAATAAACGCTCCCCTTGATTTCAGGGAAGGTTTGCGTATTTCAGCAAGTTAGTACTAAGCTGTACTGCGTCGCTTTGTAATAGAAGAGTCTAGGTTCTGAACTAGCCTCTCTGTGGTGAGGACCTTTAACCAACTGAAAATATTCTGTGCATCATGAAATGAAAATCATAACAAAGAACCCAGAGGAGTGTTGAGCGTCAGTAAGAATGGGACAGTCTTGTCTGATATACAGGGTGGTCCATTTATATGGATACACCGTAATAACATGGGAATGGTTGGTGATATTAAAGTCCTGTTTGTGGCACATTGGTACATGTGAGGGGGCAAACTCCTCAAGATGGGTGGTGACCATGGTGGCCCTTTAGAAGTCGGCCATCTTGGATACAACTTTTGTTTTTTCAATAGGAAGAGGGCCACGTGACACATCAAACTTATTGGTAATGTCACAAGAAAAACAATGGTGTGCTTGGTTTCAACGTAACTTATTCTTTCATGAGTTATTTACAAGTTTCTGACCACTTATAAAATGTGTTCAATGTGTTGCCCATTGTGTTGGATTGTCAATGCAACCCTCTTCTCCCACTCTTCACACACTGATAGCAACACCGCAGGAGAAATGCCAGCACAGGCATCCAGTATCCGTAGTTTCAGGTTCTGCACGTCTCGTATCTTTACACCATAGACAATTGCCTTCAGATGACCCCAAAGATAAAAGGGAGACCTTGGGGGCCATTCAACTGGCCCACGACGACCAATCCACTTTCCAGGAAACTGTTCATCTAGGAATGCTCGGACCTGGCACCCATAATGTGGTGGTGCACCATCTTGCTGGAAAAACTCAGGGAACGTGCCAGCTTCAGTGCACAAAGAGGGAAACACATCATCATGTAGCAATTTCAAATATCCAGTGGCCTTGAGGTTTCCATTGATGAAGAATGGACCCACTATCGTTGTACCCCATATACCACACCAAACCATCACTTTTGTTGTTCCAACAGTCTTGGAGGGATCCATCCAATGTGGGTTAGTGTCAGACCAATAGCGGTGGTTTTGTTTGTTAACTTCACCATTCACATAAAAGTTTGCCTCATCACTGAACAAAATCTTCTGCGTGAACGGAGGGTCCTGTTCCAATTTTTGTTTTGCCCATTCTGCAAATTCTGTGCGCCGATCTGGGTCATCCTCGTTGCGATGCTGCAGTAGCTGGAGTTTGTAAGGGTGCCATTTGTGAGTAGCTAATATCCGCCGAAGGGATGTTCGACTAATGCCACTCTCCAGTGACATGCGGCGAGTGCTACGCTGTGGGCTCTTGCTGAATGAAGCCACTGATGTTTCTTCATTAGTGACAGTTTTCTTGCATCCACATTTTGGCAAATCCAACACTGAACCAGTTTCATGAAACTTAGCAAGCAGTTTGCTAACTGTAGCATGGGAGATGGGTGGTCTCGTAGGGTGTCTTGCATTGAAATCTGCTGCAATGACCCGGTTACTGCGTTCACCAGATATCAACACAATTTCAATCCGCTCCTCATGTGTTAACCTCTTCGACATGTCAATGGCTGTGAACAAAGAGAAACTTGTAAATAACTCATGAAAGAATAAAGTTACGTTGAAACCAAGCACACCATTGTTTTTCTTGTGACATTACCAATAAGTTTGATGTGTCACATGGCCCTCTTCCTATTGAAAAAACAAAAGTTGTATCCAAGATGGCCGACTTCTAAATGGCCACCATGGTCACCTCCCATCTTGAGGAGTTTGCCCCCTCACATATACCAATGTGCCACAAACAGGACTTTAATATCACCAACCATTCCCATGTTATTACGGTGTATCCATATAAATGGCCCACCCTGTAGAACTCCTCGTCTCCTCAACTTGTCTTCTCGGTTCCCATATGTTTACAGATTGTCATAAAAAGAAGAGACCATGAGACCATAGCTAATACTTCTGCTAGCCGTAAGCTTAGCTGTAAAGTTAGCAAGGGGCATCTATATAGTAACTGTGATATCGGCTAGCAAAAAACAAACTGAAAAAGAACATACACTTTCTATAGAAACACGAGCAGTTGACTCTTTAGAGTTGCTTATTACAGCTGAACACCAACCAAGACAACAGCATCCAATTGTCACCCAAAACAAAGAATCCAAATAAGCATTTAAGCCTTAATATGTTTTAAAAGGTGATTTTTAACTCACAGTTTTTACTGAGGGTTGAATGGAAATTGTATTCTGTAAACATGTATATTGTTGCCCTAACGTTGGCCATTTTAACACTGGAGTTTAGGGAGATAGACTCACTCACAGTATGGAGCCTCAAGTGGCTAAATAAGGAACTGCAGTTATTTGGTTCTTCTGTGTTTTCTTAAAGTTTCAGCCCGAGACCTTTCCACTTGATCTTGCAGCTGCATGGGATGAGTCATTGTTTGCATGTTTGCACTATTTCTACACAAATTCCGAAAGTATTTATTTGGAAATCTTGGGGTGGTGATGAATATACTCTTTATAGATCTAAAAAGATAGAAATTACTTCAGCTGCCACTATAATTTTGCATCTTTGTGTCAGGCGGTAATGAACGGTTTCTAATAGTTAAATTACATGGATGCATTGTACCACCTCTCATGACTGTTATCTGAATGAGCTCCGCCTTAAGAGTACAGTATTTGTGTTGAGTTACAGCATGTCAAGACTGACAGCTGGCTAAAACCTGTGAAATTGGTAACCCCATTCCTGGGGTCCATAAAGATGACCCGTTGCCCCTTAGCATACACAGAAACACACACACATCGACTCGCACACCAAATGGGAGGGGCTTGTAAAACATGATAGATTTATTCTCTTTTCACCCCCATTCTGTTTTGAGGAGTTGCATGCTCTACAAGCAATAACCTCGATAGCCTCTGATGATGGGTCTGTGTGTGAGTATACATAGCTTGGAGCAAGAACTCATGGTTCGACAACCTAACCCTAGCTGTTTTCTGTACTTTTATCATGTTGTGTTTTGTTTATTTGATGTTTCATAATGTACTAATAGGATGAATAGAACATTGTGCAAAGTCAGAGTAGATTTTTGTTGACACTCTGGATGGTTTGCAAATCAATATTTTATTTTGGGAAAATGAAATGCTGCCAAATGAAACACAGTAATAGATGTGAGACACAGCACTTGGTGTCAAATCCTGAATATTATTTTTACTGACATGCAGAAGTTGTTCTGTTGGCATAAAGACAGTTTTTGATTGATTTTCACAGTCCTGACTCAGGGAAGATTCAACTTGCAGTATGATTGTGGGTTATTGCAGAGTTAACCTCGAAGTACTTAACACCGTTTTTCTTTGCCAGTTATTCTGTCACCTTGAGGCCTCCATGCTACACACAAGCACTGTTAGAAAAGTAACAATGCAACAGGGTCAAAGCTCCACAGAAACCACCACCTCTCTCTCAGTATGCATCTATGTCTTTACCTCCGTGTCTCTCTCTCCCTCTGAGCCAACAGGTTGCTGCAGCGTCACCCCCACCCCTCTTCCCAAACTTTTCTGTGCCTGAGCAAAGCCCAGGAAAGAAAACCTGCTTCATTCATTCACTCTTACACGCCTACCCCCTCTGTCACTCATATACACACATATAGATACACACACATGCCGATTTAGTCTCTAATAACTGCCTCTACAAGGATACAACATAAAATCCAGAATTGTTTTTGGCTGACTCGGATGCAGCTTTTTATATGTATTTTTAGGGGGTGTTTTTCCTCTTTTTACCCTCAAAAGAAAATCACCTGGATTTGGAAGATAATAACTTGGTGTGTATTGGTAAGTGAAAATGCATGGGCCCATTGAAAAGCCATTAGCTTAACTGCCTTTTAATATGGTGCTTTACAGGGTAGTTTTTAATTCTTAACTGCCCAGATACCCTTGTTGCACCGTAAGTGTCTGGACTTTTTATACTGAGCCATTTTTGCTGCTCTTTACAGTAAAATTTTTCTTTAATAGCTTAACTTGTCTGATATCAGTGCTCATCAAATACATTATTTGCTGTGAATGGACATCCTGCTCTGTTAAAGAGCACTCACTTATATGTACAGACATCCCCATGCATTGCCAAAGTCCTGCATGCTTTGTTGTCTGTTTCTGGATGACCGCTGTGTTTTTCTGCAGATTTTACACATTCGGGCTCAAAAGGAGCACAAAAAGAAGATGTAATGCATTTTACAGTCATGTAAACTCTTGTGTGTCATGAATAATAAGAGCATACCAGGTTGTTTGCAAGAACATTGTCAGGAGATGAAACTATGTCAAATGAATGCTTGTTGATTTCCCTCCATGCGTAGACATGTCTGTGTTGGCTGAGTGCAAATGCAAAGCGATATTAAGACAGTAGCCATACTGCAGCTTTTGAGCATGTGCATGAGAGTCTGTGGTTTTGTGAGTGTGTGTATTAGCTATAGAAATGATGTGTTGCACCAAAGACATCTGTTATCATACAATGTAGTTCTGAGCTGTGTCTCTGTGTGTCTGTGTGTGCTTCCTTATGCGTATGTGTGTGTGTGTCATTTCACTGTCACCAGTTTCCCACCTACAAGGATAATCCATCCTGTGAAGTGGTGAGGTGGAAAATGCCATTATGTAGAAATAGCTGACATGCAGTTAGACTTGCAGGCATGTGATGTGTGAGTGGATGTGGGTGAGAAATAGAGATAGGGAACACAGAGGGGGTAGAAGGGCCAGGGACAGTAAACTTCATTTGGAAACATTATTTAATCCTCTCGCTGCAGTGATAAACTAAAGGCCTCTGACAGAAAAAGCACATTTTTTTTCTTCTTGAAGGTAGCAAGGTGTTTGTAATCCCAGCATGCATACCCATGCATCCTCTGCAACTGTTTTTATAGCTAAGCTGAGCTTTTGATTGGAGAAATACGAGAAATACTTTCGTTTGGATCTATGAAAAATGCCAGTCATAACACAGTTTGACAAGCACAAATGAGTATTTTTGCACCAACAAGGTGATTCTCAAATAGCTATTAGTTGAAAACTTGGTATGTCGTTGCAAGGTGTGCAGTCTCTCCTTAAAAAGTTTGAGAAAACTGGTTAGTGGGGCACAAAAGAAGAAGTGGAAGGTCTAAAAATCCACAACAGATGAAGAGTATGTGAAAATAATGTCTTTAAGAAATACGAAAAAAATCCAACAAAAAGCTCACCTAAAGTTGATCCTTCGAATGTTTGCTGGAGCCTCATCAGAAATGTTCTCAGTGGAACAGTGGCTTTCAAGAAGCCATTCGTAAGGAAGGAATCAGGAGAAAAGGCTGAAGTATGCCAAATTACACAATATAGTAAATGGACTGGTTCTTATATAGCGCTTTTCTACTCTATCTGAGCACTCAAAGCACTTTATACAACTTGTTCATTCACCCAATCACACCACCACTTTTCTAGGTTTTCAGTGCTACCTAACTAACATTCATACACATTCACACTCCAATGAATGCATGAGAGAGTTAGTATCTTTGGCATGCAGACTGGAGCAGACTGGGATTGAACCAACAATCAACAACCTTCCGGTTAGTAGGTGACCTGCTCTACTACCTGAGGTACAGCCACCCCGAGTGATGAATCCAAATTTGAAATTCATGGTTCAATTTGGTGTCACTTTGTAGGGAGGAAGTGAGGAGAGAGGTACAACAGTGATTGTCTAGAGCCATCTGTAAAACACGGTGGGGGTTCTGTCATGGTTTGGGTTGCATTTTAGCAAGTGGTGCTAGGATCTTGTCAAAATGTGTGGAATTATGAATGCAGAAAAGTGCCATCAGATTTTGATCCACCATGCAGTACCATCTCTATTCAGCTATTCATTTACAGCATGACAAAGATCTCAAACACACTGCCAATGCAGTAAACGCATAACTGCACAGAAAAACATCTAATGGGGAGGCCGATCCATGACTGAGTCATGTAAACAGTTTGGGATCATCTTAACAGAGAATGGAGTCAAAGTCAGCCAGCATTCAAAGAGGAGCTTTGAATGTCCTTTTAAGACTGGAGAAATATTCCTGAAGAGAGTTCAGGCTGTGTATGTATATTTACAAATGTTTCAATCCCTGAACCCATTTCCCATTTTCATAGCAAAATATAAAGAAATGAGACATGGCGTAAGACTTTTGCTCTGCACTGTATCCTGTAGTACTGTTGTTGAAAGCTGTGATATTTGACATGACAAATTATGGTAGTCATTAATCAGTTTTTTGGTCCAATACTGGTTTAGGTTGAAATATCTCAACAACTAATTTAATTTGACTTAAAACCTAATGTCTTCAAAAAAAAATTCTTACTAAATGTTTAAAACTGCACACCTGATCAACACAGGTTAGCATGATCAGTGCGAGGATGTTTATCTCAAATCATTTCAGAGCTGCTAGGGTGGCCCTTACAATATTTGGAGGAGCACATAATACTTTAATTTCATTCTCATAAAATTTGATTGAATGTTTAAGTAGATGTTGGCACATTTCTGAATATATTTCCATATTTTCTTCTAGCAACTTCTGTATACACTGAAAAGAAAAGGCTTACAAAAGAATTTCACCATAGCGAAGCTGTCACAAGACTTTCACATTCTGCTTTTTCACACCTTTTCCAAATAGAGATGCAAACCTATTTAGAAATCCAAAGGTTGATGATGATGATGAATGATGAATACCCAATAATGGTGCACTGCACCGGCTGCCATTCATCACAACACAGTGTGAGTTTGTCCTCCCTTCACTTCAGTAATAAGAAGATACGTGCAGAGACAGATCTCAGATCTGCATTGGTATGTGAGGGGCCAGCCAGCGGGAGAGTGTAGTTTTTTGGCTGTGTTATATTACAGTTCAAGCCTGCCAGCTCTCACTTCCATCTGCAGAGGTTGTAAACTATTCAGCCTTCAGCCATTCTGGCTTAGTCAGACCAGATGGTCAAATCACACTGAGGAATTTTCTGGAATTCAGATTGTTTCATATTGATCTGGTTTATTTTTTATGTTATCGTTATATACATTTATTGGTGAAATATGCTCTCATGGGGTAAGCATTAAAGTTTATGAATTAGCTTGATGGATGGATTGTAAATGTTTAAAGGTAAAAGAAATGTGTTCTGTTTCCATTTCATGCGTAGAAGTTGAATGAAGGCAGGTCTCTCTTTGATGTTATGCTTATGAACTTGCACATGCCCATGCAATACTCACGGACACGGACATACGTGCACAATCCACGTAAGACCAGCATCAAAATATAAGGAGATTAAATCTAGCATTTAATTCTATGCTGGCTAAAAGCTTTAAAATGCATGGATTAACACAAACATTTTAATGGTGAGCTAGAGAACATTGTTTGTGTTATGTGTTACATTAGGTTTGTATCCATACACTCTTTATAGTGATTTAATCCTCTAATAAGGTAGGTTGTCCATATTCTTTCTTCACAAGTTGAGGTGGTATCTGTGTAGATGCTGACCAATTTGACTTTGTTCATGTAAACTGTTTCAATTATTTGAAACTGCAGTAGGCGTGAGAGTTGGGGATGGATGGGAGATAATGCATGCCCTGAGTTATGTTTCAGACTGTTTTAATTTGGGCATGTCTGCACATAGTGTCTGGCCTGTTGCTGAAAGAAATATGTTTTTTCTTTCTTTGTTAGCTGGCTGAAAAACATAAAGCAATTATTATTTGAACATCTGATCTGTTTTCCTTGTCCGTCTTGAAAAGCTGAGCTTGTTGGGGAAAGATGAAGAGGTGGTGGAAGCATCGGGACTCAGAAGAAAGAAATCTTTGCAGTCAAAGGTCTTCCTGAACTTAACCCATGCTCTCAGAGTGGGGCACACAAGCAAGCTGTCTATTGATTAAGTCTGAGAATGACCAAGGGGTGAAACAAGTTATGTTAGAAGTGAGATATCCTGGCTTGATACAACCTCAGAGATGTCCGTTGTGGACTGCCGTGCTGGAGCTAGAAGTGGTAGCAAAAGGCAAGACAAAATCATGTTGGCAGCCCATTAACAGTGGCAAATATTAACAAGCCCTATAACTCCCCATTTCTCTTCTTTCTCCAAAGTCTTTGTCATTCGAGGCTTTCTGTTCTTACTATATCTATGAGGACATAATGATAAGAATATTTGGGGGATGTACACTGAAAGAAATGAGTAGATTTTCCAAGTGTATTTATCTTTAAGAGTCTATTAACTCAGCAAGCATTAGTGTAACAAAAGATGCGTTATAAGTAGTTTGACAGCTTTAGGCAAAATGCTAGGAAAAAGTAGCTTTTGAATTTTTGATATGTTTATGTTAATCTTATCCAACTAAGAATACATGAGTGTGATGCATGATGCAAAGATGGCAGACATTAATAAAGGAGAAGCTATTGTTAATAAAGCTATTATTTGGGGCAGGATATGTTCCTATTTATGTGCCAAATAAACAGAATAATAGCATCCTGTGTCCAATAATGAAATTGGCCTATATGAAACATGTTTTCCGGGGTTGTTCCACTTCTGGCAGAATTATACATGCATCGTGTTGAGATTAGAGAGGTGAACCAAGTACAGTAGTTAGTTGTTAATGAATGAACTCATCCATATATTGTTACTTTTATATTAAATCTGAGGGGATATTCACAAAAGGCCTAAATTGTTGCCTTATTCTCATAACATTGTGAGTACCTGGGAGTTTTTAAATGCATTAGTCATTTATTCTGACCTAAAGCATAATCACTTTCTATATGAATGGGATCAATCACTTTCTTAAGTAGTGAATAGTAAGAAGCAAGATTTGTTTGGAGTTCTGGTATTTTACACACTTTAGTGTTTGAGATGTTGAATTTTAGCTCTGGATATCAGGTATTTTTGATGACAGATCCATTTGTTTATTTCCAGAATGTCATCTCATTTTTGCAGTGATATAATTTTTCCCTTTTTCCTTTGATAATTTTTCCTATCCTTGAGCAAAAGACCCGAGACAGATGAACTATTATTGGTTTTAAATATTGTGATTCAATCCTCTATAAACTCTGCACTCTTACTGCCAGAACAATGAGTGAGTTCAAACCTAAATGGAGCTGCTGTGGTATACAGGGGAATAGAAACGACAGTACAAAAGGTGCGTGATTAGATTTTGAAATGCTTTGATATGAGCAGGAATGAATTTACGGAATTAAGTACTGATAAACAGCGATCACTGTATATTCAGGTCTATCTGTGGTAAACATGGAGAGAAATAGAGCACTCTGTAGGGTGGAGAAACCAACATATGTCTCATTTTCCATTGTTTGGACAGAACACACTGGATGTGTAAAGCATCAAGTAGTGAAAACCAAGAGCAGAGTAAAGAAGCTCCAGTAATATTTTCAGAGTACTCTCTTACTTGCTTTAAACAGCCTATAATACAGACACAGGCACATCCCTCCAGCTAACTGAGACAGAAAGGAACATTTCTGAAATTTAACCAGGTGCACACCACTGTGAGAGATAATATTCCTATAAATCAGCTAGCATACATATGGAAATCAGACTTGCGGTTTTTGCAGTCAAAAAGATAAGAGAAGGATTTTCTCTATTCCAGATCATTCCTGGGCCTCTGTTTACTCTCATAGAAAACTATTATTCTCCCTCTATCTAGATTCTTGTGAAGAATGCTTGTGATTTCACTGGTGAGACTCATCCATCTAAATGTGCCTGTTAGAAATACTGGCCATCTCCACCCACTTTGCCTTTCACACACCCAAAACCAAACTCTGGTAATTTTTTTATCTTAATATTGTAGCTACAGTCCAAATTTATTTATCTTTTTTCTCATTATCTGCTGTCACGTGAAAAAAAAAAAAACATTTTCAAAGGACTGCATAGGCTCCTGTGAAAAACTATGATTCAGTAGCTTGTAGAACCAGCTTTTGTACAAATATGTAATTGTTGTCTATACAACGTTGTAAGTCTATCATATTGTTGTAGAGGAATTTTGGTCCACTCTTATTTACAATGTTGCTTCAGTTAATCGAGGTTTGTGGGCATTCGTTTATGCACAGCTCTCTTGCCACAGTATTTCAGCCATGTTGAGGTCTGGACTTTTTCAGGGGTATCGCAACACCTTGATTATTTTCTTTTTGCAGCCATTCTGTTATAGATTTCTGCTGTTATTGAGATCACTGTCGTCAACTTTAGCTGTTGGCTTTGACTCTAGAATACTTTGGTATAGAGAGGAGGTCATAGTCAACTCCGTGACAAGCCCAAATCATCGCTCCTCCACCACCGTGCTTCACAGTTAATATGAGGTGTTTGTGGTCAACATGGTCCTGTGGATTGTGAACTTTAACATTTAACATGCTAACAAAGCCTCTTTGTTTTTTGCTATTTTTCTGAGAATGTTATTTTCCGTTGGCCTTGGGGTAAATGTGCTACGACTTCCACTCCTGGGAAGGTTGTGGCTTTGCAATAATACACATCTGAGTCCTCCAGAGCAGCAAACTGCCAAAACATCTTATTTCGTAGAGATGGCCACACTTGCTGATGAATTATTAAGAATATATGCCATAAAAACGGAACTGCAAATATGACTTATCCAGCACACTATGTCAAAGCCACTGTAATGGCACGCTAGCTTAAGCCAATAAAGCCAGCAAAAATCTAGAAGACATACCGACTTAAAATGCTTAAAGATGTAGTTATGATTAGAAAAGCGTACAGTTCACGCCATTTATGACTGGCTTATCCTGTCTCTGTTTTGACTGTAATCAAATTATTTATGGTACTGCAAACACAACTATGTTTTATTGCTGAGTTGTATCCTCAAGGTTCTTGTAACTTTTATACCTTTGAATAGAAGACTTTTTTTCATCACTAAACAGCATGTCATAAACAGTTTTACACATTCACGCCAACCTGTATGTTGAGTTCACAGGAGGATCTGCTTTGTAAGACAGCTACAGTAGATTATCAACATAATAACATTAAATGCTAAGTGCTTTAAATCAACGGGTCCTTATTGGACAGTATAAAAGCCCCTTTGGTGCTTTAATTTCCTTGGCGTCAGTGGAATTTGTTATAAAAGTGTTTGCAGGGAGGCTCCTGTCTGCACCTGGACATATAATAATTATCAAACACATTATGCACTTATTAAGGACATGGAAGTGTATAAGAAGACATCCGAGTTCATGAATAATATGACATGAAAGTTTCTAACCCAGACCTATTTATTTGATTAGTATGCCAGTCAGTCATTGTTACATGTCTACAAGTCTCTTGAGTACAGCAGAACTACACTGTTAAACTCTTCTTTGTGTATTACTGTAATTAAAAAAAAAATACTCTTAGCAAACACCAAAAGCTTGACTTCTGTGGAAGAGTTCCAACTCCTTCACAAATGAAAAAAAAAGGCTGATGATGTTTTTATCTTTGAGGGCCTGTAATTACTTTTTTCTTCTCGTTGTTCTTTTGCATATTTTTCAGATAGGAGAAAAGAAAAGGTGGAATTGATGACTGTGAAGTGCAATTTAGGAACTGCATTTGTGAAGAGAGGAACTGGGGAGGAGGAGAAGGTGACTGAAGGAAGAAGTTGAGGAAGAGTATGGGTCACTCTTCTGTGTGCATCTTTCTACTGTCCCTTTATCTGACTCATCAAAGTGTTGCAGCGCAAGCTGAAGGTAAGTCGTGACATTTATAAACCTGTGTACCGCATGCTTACAGAATTTATTAATTTGCGTGAAATTTCCTTTCTCCTATAGCACATTAACTTTCCTCCTTACTTTTTCCACCCCCTCAGTTACTTGATGATTGATTTATTTAACTCAGTGACTCATGTTTGCAGTCTTTTTCTCCATTTCATTTTCTGTCTGTGAAAAAAGAGTTAGGTACGTATTATTCTGAGTCACAGCCACGTGTCCGATTGTTAGCTTGGTGCACAAATCTATAAATTAGACAGGTTGGATGATCAGGCCAAGGAAAGGGCAGGTGCTCAATGAATAGAGTCTGTGCGAGTGCTCCATCATTAAATTTCCACACCTGGATTGGTACATGGGGCAGACACTAGCCCAGCTACAGTTTCTCTCCAGACTGTGTCTAGTCAGGGAATTTAAACATCTGCTGCCCTCATGTACAGTACAGCACTCTGTCAGCTACGCTGTCAAACCCATCCCCCTAGATACAGTACTCCAGCCTCAGGTGCTATTGGATGTCACCAAAAGGTCAACGAGCCAATCAAAAGTTAGATTTCCTCCACTTGGATTGTGATTGGCAGAAGGTGATTGGTAAAGTTGTTAGGCAGAATTATGGAAGGTTATAAATAGCCCAAGAATACATTAAAAGCTGTGCTTCCTATGCAGGTGCTCCTACTGTTGATTAATTATAGTTTTAAATGTTAACCCAACATTGTTCTTAAGGTCCTGTGTTTCATAAAACATAGGAAATAGGTTTACAGAAATAGGTTTGTATAATTGTCATTAAATAATCTCATCGTATACAAGCAACAAATAAGCAATAATGTATGGAAGCTGCTCATTGTGAGAAACAATCAGATAACTTTAACCCAACTTTTCAGCATCATTAGAGCTTTGTAGCCTCTTTTAACTCAGTGATTTACATCCCACAAACTTACTGAGAGAAGCAGTTTGAGCCACTTTTGCCAGCTGTCTTTTCTGCAGCAGTAAGCAGCTGTTCTCATTAAATAAGCTATGACAAACTCACTGTGCATACCTGCCCAACAGCAAACAGCATGCACTAAAAAATTAGCAACTGACTCATTGGGAAAATGTAATATAAAAAATCCTATTTTAATCTCAGTAGTTGGTGGAGACCAAGACAAAAATACTGCCGTGCTGCCACAATGACTGATAGCCCGAGAAAGCAAAGGGCCCTTAGGCTTATAATAGGCTTTATTGAGCAACTACTTCCTGTTCTCACCTATGTTCTTAACGATTATTTTGTAGCACAATACATGTTATTGTTAATTGCATTTTTATTGATGTGTGCTCTCTGATGGGTTACATCTTATGATCTCATGTCTTAATCTTGTCAGAGGTGATTGGAGTAATGCATCAATTTTTCTGAGGCTTTTTCTTTCTTGGCAGAATTTTCTGCAGCATATGCGCAAGCCACTGGGCTACATCTAATGTGGAAATCAGTGGTGGTCCAACACCAAGGTGTATTCAACCTTTGAGATATCAACATAGATAACCTTCAAGAAAACCATTCCTAATCCCTCAGCATGTTTTGTGTCCTTATCCTGGGCATGTCGATGTCACCTGCCAGCCTAGACAGACGAACTTCTGGATAATTGATCTTGTTTTCCATCCCAGTCTGTGTCTGTCTGACAGACACCAGCCTCCAGCTGCTTCTTCGCTCAGTCTTCACAACATTTTATGTGCGTTTACTAAAATCCTTCAAGTGTGAAATGCATTCAGTAAATGGAAAGGCCACATGTTTATTATAGGGTAGGTAGTTGCTTTTATGAGGCACAACTCGGACCGGAAAGTATGAACATTGTTTTATCTCTTGAAAGTGCATCAATGAGTCATCGCTAATAGATCTGCTGTTGCTGAATATATGATACTACAGCTTCCAAAGATAATAGCGCTTGAGAGGCCTCCAAAATGCTATTCCCGGGGATATTTTGTTTCCTTGGTGTATGGCCAGAAATGTATAGGTGTGTGAGGAGGAACATAATGTTAGGCCGCTATGGGCTGAAGACATATGTCACCCCCAGTGAATCCTGGGATTGCAGCCAAAGGAAGAAGGGCGAGATAATAGAGGAGAGAAAGCTTGATAATGAAATAGAAGACAGCAGAGAATCGCTTATCACTTACAGAACAATCAGTTGCGCCTATCTCCTATTCACTAGCCTAATCAATGCTGTTGTCACTTTGGTTTATTGCATATGCAATACCAGAATATTGACTTACAAGGTGTTTGCAGACACAGCAGATTGTGCATGTGAATATGTGTCGGTGCACTTGCGTATTCAGTGCACCAGTTCACTCAAAAAAGCATCTAAATCCCATCAAACCCAGCAGATTCTTATGTTAAATGCGTTTGTTTGCTTGGGCAAGGGTACTGACCCTGATTTTGGGTGTGTTTACCTTATTATTCTAAGCGTTTCTCATCGCTGTACTAAAGTTTTATTGCTGGAGTGCTCAGAATATTGATAGTCTCTTTGGCTCACTTGTGTCTCATTAAAAATTCATAAGGATTTGTGTGAGGCTCTGGCTGCATGACAGAAGCAAATGAAAGGAATCCCCTCAGCAAGGTGGAACAAGACTGCTATCTGGTGGTCAGTGTAGGAATTAAAGAGGTCTAAAGTAGCAGGAGGCTAAATTAGTGTTTTTGAGGTTTCAGAGGGAAACCCTTAAAGATAAATGTAATGGAGAAAAAAACATTAGAAATTACATTTTGATAAAATGTCTTATTCTAGTCTTGAAACCAGCAAAAAAAAACAACAAAAAAACAAAAACTAATTTGAAAAATGCAGCAAACACTACAAACTCATTAGCTGAAAATGATAGATTGCATTTTTAAGTAAAGGATAAAATATTCAAATATGGCTTGGGCAATTTATAATACTAAAAGTTATTAAAATAGCACTGATAGTGATAGATAATAGATTAAAACATTTAGTTAATGAGCTCAAATGAGGGCAATATTAGTTAAGTAAATTAAAAAAAAAAGTGAGTTCTCTTTAAAACCTCACTTGGTTTTCTCAGTCGGTTTTCAGAGAACCGATGTTACCCTGGTAACCAAACGATATGTGTCAGTAAACCGCGGTGTAAATTGCCATTTAAGTGGTTGATGGCAGTTTCTACCAATCTGTAGGCAGCATAGCTTTCAGGAACTTTTGGGTATTTATGTAGAATTAGAATTTGGAGAACTCTAGCAATTCACCATCACAATCCACGAGCCATAAAATTACAAAAAACGATATAGAGAGTATATAAATATATAGAAGTTTCACCTTTTTTGAAGTTACTGGCTAGGTAATGGAATAATAGCTACGTATTAGTATTAGTGCATTTCTTTTTAATTCTTGAATCTTCTTAAACTATATCTTATTGTGTCTTTCCATGCTTCATGTATATGCTACCATTTTACACATATTAATTAATCTTTTCTTCTTTCCTTAGCATGCAGGACAGTGGTTCAGGCCGACATAGTGTTTCTGGTGGATGAGTCCTGGAGTGTGGGTCATAAAGACTTTTCCAGAGTCAAAGACTTCATCTCAGCCATCATCTCCTCCTTTCAGGACAGTGTGGTCGGAGCTGATGGGGTCCGTTTTGGAGTCACTGTCTTTGGAGATGTTCCAAGGTAGAAAGAAGTCAGTCCTGAGCTTGGCACATCGCACAAACCTTTGTGGTAGCTTGGCATAAATCTGATTCAGCTGTCTTTTCTACATGATCACTTTCTATGACCACTGACAGGAGATGTAAATAACACTGATCATCTCTACATTATGGCTCCAGTATCTAGTGGGATATACTAGGGAGCACATGAACCTTTTGTCCTCGAAAGTTGATGTGTTTGATTTGTTACAAGAAGGAGAAATGGGCAAGGGTAAGGATTTGAGCAAGTTTGTCAAGAAATAGATATTGGTGGCTAGACAACTGGGTTGTCTGCAGCTCTTCTGGGCTATTTCTAGTTTGTAGTGGTTGGTATCTATCAAAGGTGGTCTGGGGAAGGAACACCGGTGAACCAGCAACAGGATCACTGATGCACTAGGGGAGCAAAGGCTAGCCTGTGTTGTCTGATCCAACAGAAGAGCTACTATAGCTGAAGGAGTTATTGCTGGTTCTGATGGAAAGGTGACAGAATACACAATCCTTCGTGGTGGCTGCATGTCCATGCTTGAAACCTCTCCACTGGTGAAAGCACCATCAATGGGCTCATGAGAATTAGAAACTGAGCTTGAGTTTGAGGTATTGACTTGGCCTCCAAATTCCCCAGATCTCAATTCTATTGAGCATCTGTGGGAAACAAGTCTGATCCATGGAGACCTTACCTCACAACTTAAAGGACTTCATGGATCTGTTGTAAAGACTTTGGAGCCAGATACCACAGCAAACCATTATTATTATTATTATTATTATTATTATTATTATTATTATTATTATTATTAATAATAAATATTTCTAAAAATACCAGCCGTACTCCTTAAACGCTGAAAAAAAATCACTTTGAATATATCAAAGGTAAGAACAAAGTTTTATTTTGCATTTTGTTTTAATTTATTGGGCTTTTGTTTTTAAAAAATGTCAGTTGGAAGTTGGATTTTTAAACAATCAACTCAATTATAGGAGTCTTGGTCCTTTGCATTTATGTCAAAGTTGTGTAGTCTAATGTGGAAAAATGTTTCTATCTGATCCAGTTTTGTGCTTCTATGTCCATGCAGGATGCGGATTGCTTTGACAGACTACAGTTCCCTTGAGGAGGTACTCAGAGCCATCAAAGACCTTCCCTATGAGGGTGGATCCAGGAGGACCGGCATGGCACTCCAGTTTCTGGTCGACTCTGTTTTCAGCCCCGTCATCAGGCGGGATTCTGCCTCGAAGGTACGCTGCTTTACACAGCGAGGTGGATTGTTATACACTGAAAAAGAGAAATTTAAATCTTGGTAATTTTTGACAACATGCTGTTTCACAAGCTTTGGGGAAATTATTGATTTGAGATTACTACCCATGCTGCAGAAACATGCATGTACTGTCTGTTTCTGCCCTGTGTGAAAGGAAATGACTAGTCAGGAATCTATATTTCCACTCCACAGGACATGTGGAAAAAACAAATAAACAGGTTTACCATTCTCACACTGCTGTGAATCTGATTAAACCATCGTGTTATATGCTGAGAATACAAATTGATAATATTTGAAAGGTGCAACAGGGAACAGGATTTGTTTTGCTTTCTCTGGTGCTTTGGAGGAAAAATAAAAGATAAAGGAAATACATTTTCCACCACAGATTTTCATCGATTATCAGATGGAGATAAGGCGTGACTGCTAAACATCCAACAGATGGTCATCCACAGTGACTCAACTTGGTTTATGCCAATGACCTTAAAAAAACAAGTGTTAAATTGGACTTGGTGCATTTCTTGGATCCTAACAAAAATGCCACATTCACCAACTTGTCTCAGAAGTTCCTTGTCAAATATCCAGATACACTTTCTTTCCCACAACTCTCCTTTTCTATCAGACACATTTCCCTGACAGTCTAATACTGTAGTGTAGTCACAGTATAACACAGCTGGTTAGCATTCTAATCATTTCTCTATCTCTGTGTGCATGTGTGAATCATCTTGCTACAGCACACTGGATATGGGAAGGTGGAGAATTGAGGATTAGGCTGATATATTGAATTGTACAGCATGCAAAGCACCAACTACATTCTCTCGTGGATGCTTTCCACCTCCCTTCCTCACTGACTGAGGGGTGAACTTTGAGTGAACTGAGAAAATTTTCCTTAATGGGGAAATTATTAGACTCAGCTGCAAGCCTGCATCCTTGAATTCCACTTTGAGTTTGGGTCTGATTTATTTAATTATGTTTTCAATTATGTGCTAAACCGTATCAAAAGGCTTTGGAGGCTTTCATGAGAATGGTACTGTTTGCATGGATGCTCTTTTAACACAAACAAATGTTGTTTGGAGGCTTGATTTAAGCCTCCAGTGATGGCAACAATAGTTGTAAAAACAAAGGTTGAAAGAGAGCAGCTGAAAATGACCCGTATGTGTTTAAATATAATACATTTTACTAGCTTTATATTATGCATTCATTTATCAAGAATTAGCAGATCTTCACATTATTTTCTTTTCTTTACATATGCCATTTTGTGTCCTGTGCAGGTAGCTGTTTTGATCACAAATGGACAGTCAGACGACGAGGTCAATGCTGCAGTCAGAGCAGTAGCAGACAATGGAATTACTGTCTTTGCAGTAGGTGAGTGTGGAAGTTGCTATTGTGAATTCTTTCAACATCCCCACTGCAGCAGCCCTTCAGATTTTATCCAAGCTCTGCCCGCTTATCTGCAGTGTTTGCAGTTAGAAATTCATGTCCTGTACATTTGAATTCATTGGATTCAGTGTGGGTATTTGTGTGTAGGAGTCTTGTTTCTGAGTACCTGAGCGCACTCATGCTTCTGTATGTATACACAGGTGTGTGTGTATAAGGATAACTGATCGATCCAGCTTCTGTGCTTTGTATGTAAAGGCACACTTTCTGATAGTGTTGCATCATCTTTCTCCCTCCTTATGAATGCACACTACCGCTTACCACCAAGTTTACTTGCACATACAGTACCTTGCCCTTTTTCCCCTACTGACAGGCATAAGCACACAAGCCCACAACTTACTCCTCACAGCCTGCAGCGGTGCAATAATTACTGCTCATTAGCCAATGGTGTGCTAATCGCAGTCATTTTTCATTAGGCAATTCTGTGCCTTCCCAACCCACCCACCCCCGGCTGCACCACTGACACCGAAACCTGCTCCTCTCGTTCATCACCACCGCGTGGCAGCTCGACATGAATCTTGACCGCTAATGCAAAGCCAATATTACCTGTAGAGCTAGAGCAGCCTGGAAAGCATAAATTTAATTATGTCAGCGCCTCCCTGCTCTATGCAGCCTTAGACCTCGTAAGAAATCAACATGCACATTAATGTTGTTTATGTGCAAATTTCATACTGTAGACAACTTATTCAGAGTTGCAAAATGCAAAAATCTCCCAGTGGTTTTCTTTTTGTGCATTAGGAAAGCTTAAATATTTCATGCCTTGGCATTTAGGGCCCACTTGCACAAACTGAGATTCGTTCCAGAAATTGAATGACTGTGGTTATTTATATGTAAAATATATGTGTATATTGGCGCTTTTCATATTGAATCAGTCAAAATGCAACACCTCCCCCTGGTGGAGATAAGAAAAAATACAAACAAAACCATTTAATATCCACACAGTGTGCATTAATCGAGTAAACTTCCACATAATCAAAAATTTGCAAATAAATACCTTTAAAAAATCTTGTCATATGTGCACATTTTTTTTGTTTATCATCTTGAATTGGTTATGAAACATTTCTTGTGGCAAACACAAGAATATAACGAGTACCATTGCTGTTTATAATGTGTCCCACACTTTATTTCATTATCTTCTTGTTTATACTGAAAACCAGGCCTCACGGGGGTTGATGAGGCAGAGCTTAGGAGGGTTGTGTCGGAGCCACATGCCGAGCATCTATTGCCGGTCACTGATTTCTCTACCATGGACACCATCCTCCCCAAACTGTCCCGCAGAGTGTGCCTCACTGCCTCTGAACCCCCACGCCCTGTGAAAACTTCCCAGCCTAGTAAGTTCTTCGTAATATGCTGAAAAAGCTGCCTTCTCACTGACAGCTGTTTGCATTTTCATATTGACGAATTGTATTACACTCTCGCACTTGAAAGGTATAATAAAAATGAATAATAACGTTCTTTTATTTCACTGTACTCTGCAGCTTCTTTGCTAACATAATCTATCTTGTAGACATATTTTACATCAACTTGCATATTTTCTGCTCCATGTTCCGCTCCTCATCCCGTCTGTCTCATCACTCTTTCTACACTTACTTTTAATCGTAGGCGAGGAACGTGTGGTGGGTCCCAGAGACCTTCAGGTTAGCGAACTGGCCCACAGTTCTCTTAGACTGACGTGGAGCCAGGCCACGGGTGATGTCACCGGATATCGCCTCCTGGTCACTCCATTGAGTTCGGAGGGACAACTCCTTCCTGTGCAGCAGAGGCAGGTGAGGAATTGTCCATAGATAAGGTCACTGTTGTATTATTGTTGAGCTAGAGCATGCAATATGTCATCATACTGACTTTCATAGACAGTAAAGCATTTCATTCATGAATTAGTTGGACATCTCAGTTCTTTTTACTGCTGATTAATCACCTCACTCTCCATGGAATTCCTCTTCAAAACACATCGATTACATGAACTTCTCATATTAAAAGTTAAAACAGCTGACAACAGCAACTCACCTCTGTGATCAGTCTAAGTAGTGGACCTATTTCAGTGAGATTTATCTCTCCTGCAGTCATTGTGTAACACTCCAAACTCGGTGAAACATTTACAAATGCAATCAACATGAGCAGTCATTTCAATGATATCAGTGCTTCTTTGTTTCTGCCTAGATTCTGCATTATGTTATAAAGCACAACATAAAACCTAATTTAATTATCGTGGACAAAAGTCTAAACAAACTGTAAAGATGTCAGTGGTTTTTAGAGTTAGATATATAAATGAAATTGAAGCAATAAAGGCAAAAACAGCAGGATATTTATGTAAGCGTACTTCCCAAAAATATCTCTCTGTTCCATTGCAGAGCCTCCAGGTATGTTTATCTTCTGCTCTGACTTGATCATTCTTCCTCTTAATCAATCATCTTCTTCTAAACATCATTCTGTCTTCCACTTTATGTCTCAGGGAAACACAACATACACACTCAAACATACACACACTCAGATCCTTTTGCTCTGCTGTCTGTGTATGTAACAGATGGATCTGAAGGCAGATGTGAGCACAGCCATGGTGACAGAGCTGAGTCCCAAAACCGACTATTCCCTCACCGTCTACGCCATGTACCCAGGCCTCATAGGAGACTCTGCGACAATCAAAGCAAAGACGAGTGAGTGTCTGCTCATGCACCTAGTGTCTCTATTTTTAATTGTATGCTGTCATCTTTCCCTGAGCAACAGGTGTCTGTCTTTCAGCGCCTTTGCCCGAAGTTTCAAACTTCCGTGTTATTGAGGAAGGCCTGTTCTCCCTGCGCCTCGGCTGGACACCCCCTCAAGGGAAGCTAAATGGATTCAAGATCTTCATCCCGAGATGTATGCTGACATAAGTGCATTTGTTTTTATTTATTTTACTGCACACCAGTGGAAAAACATGTAGTCAATTAATTTAAACATACTAGATGTTAACTTTGTTTCCAGAGGGGTTTGTTGAAAGAAAGCTGTAATGGGTTCTAATAGAGGGTTTTTTTTAAGTATTATTTCTTGTGCATTTATGATTGTTCTCCAGCCAACAGACCAGGATTCATTTATGAGCAGCTGCTTCCCAGAGACATTTCCTCTCATGTGATTGACAGTCTGGAGGAGGATAAGAAGTACACTGTCAGTATTTATGCTGTGTACCCCGAAGGACCAAGTAAACCGGTTTCAGTAGTGGGGAAGACATGTAAGTTTATTAGCTTGGCTCAAAACCCCATCATTATGTTCATTTACATAAACAGGAAAGCCAGAGAGCACGCTGTGGCACACTGGAAGCAGTTTATTAACTGCTTTAAATGTCTCTTCAAACAACACCCAAGAGCAAATATTAAAGTGCAGTACCACAATATTTCCACAGCAGGGTGGTATTGTTTTAGTAAAAAATATTAGCAAGCAGACTATTCTCTACTCTGTCATGTCATTGTGTATAATTTACCTAAATTTACCTTTGCATGTGTGTGTGGGATGTGTTTAATAGTGAAGTTGGTGCCAGTTCATCAGTTTCTGGTCCAAAATGCCACCACAGACACCGTTCAAGCAAGGTGGGCATCAGTTAAAGGTGCTACAGGATACCGTTTGACATGGGCATCTACAGGTATCGTGGTTAAGTAACTTTCTAGCGAAACAGCTAAAATGCTAAATATTTCATTTAATACATCTCTTTGCTTAAATGTCAAATTATATCTTGTAGAAGGCCACATAGAAAACATAAACCTCGGGGACAATTTTAACTTCTACATGATACAGGGCCTCCACACAGGCTCTGAGTACACCATCACCATCAACCCCATCTTTGGAGACATTGAGGGGCCTATCACCACTGCGAAAGTCAAGACATGTAATTAAAAATTTGCAAAATAAAACTGCACCAAAGCAGTAGATAAGATGCATAACAGTCCTCTTTGTCTTTCACTATATCTCTCTTTCTGTCAGTGGAAAGTAGTTCAGTACAGACTCTGAAAGTATCTGCTGTGAGCACAAGTACTGCAGTCATCTCATGGAACAGTGTCCCGGGGGCTACAGGATACAGATTGGCATGGAGACCCACCCCAGGTGATTTATTCAGTCACTATTGTCTGTTGCTGTTTACCCTTGTTTTTTGCAGATATTCTCAACTCAGTTATTTTTTCAATGGACACTTTAACCATAGCAACATGCCAGTAGCTTGCGATGAAATACAGGGAAAGAAGGAGGATATTTGCCTCTGATATGAAGTGAAAGTTTGAAGTCACTGAGGAATAACAGACTAACTGTAATGTTAATATTATTTCTAGAGTTTGTTGGTCGGGATCGTCCCAGGCAATTGGCTCTGAACAGCAGCACTACACAGTACCAGCTGAAAAATGTAGCCCATGATACGGAGTATGTCCTGACTCTTTATGTGCTGTTTGGCGCTGCGGTTGGACCTGGCATTGCTGCCACCTTCAGAACTTGTAAGTAACCTTGTTCACCAGACATCATATTCAAATGTAGGAATAAGCCATTTTTTTCAGTAGAAAAAGTAGACTTTTTTTTCCAGAAAACTTTTGGGTGTAGTTTTAGTGTTTATTAAAAGGAAGTATAGATGTAATGTATATATATATATATATATATATATATATATATATATATATATATATATATATATATATATATATATATATATATATATATATACATGAATAGGATGAGGGACCTATGGATTCTTCGATACCCAACATCCACAATGACGGCGAAACAACTAGTAGC
This sequence comes from Pelmatolapia mariae, assembly GCF_036321145.2. Taxonomy (NCBI): domain Eukaryota; kingdom Metazoa; phylum Chordata; class Actinopteri; order Cichliformes; family Cichlidae; genus Pelmatolapia; species Pelmatolapia mariae. The sequence goes on from NC_086242.1 coordinate 12,050,540, forward strand.
TCAGTGTTCCAACATTCCAAAGAAGGGACTGCTCTCACAGCTAGAGATTGACGAGGTACAACATAAATGCTACGGCAAGGAGGAGTCAGGATGCCAGGTCAGGGGGGAGATATCATCACCCCCACCCGAGATTGGGTACATAGCCCCAAGTGCGATAGGAGAAGGATCGTTGAGTGCGAGAGGAACTGACCTGAAAGACAGGATCATGGCCAAGCTTGAAACCTGGATCCCCCGTAGCCAGTTACCAAGATTACGTGAAGTACCCTCAGAAGGTCTGCTAGATGATGGTAATGCAGCACTACGGATGATACCTACAACCACGATTACCGACACTAACAAGCTGATCTACAATACGGCAGCAGTGATCAGTGAGATGCTTGGCTACAAGTTGAACAGCCACAAGGGGCAGTACCCTCCATGGAGAAGGAGGCTAGAGGGCAAGATCAAAGTAGCACGAAGGGAGGTTAGCCAACTAACGGAGTTGCAGAAAGGCGTGACAAAGAAGGTGCATAAGAAATACAGCAAGCTGTCCATACCTGAGGCCTTGGAAACTGCCAAGCAAAGACTCACAGCCTTGGCCAGCCGCTTGAGAAGGTACACCAGAGAGATAGAAGGCAGGAGAATAAACCAGCTGTTCTCCACAGAACCAGCAAAGGTGTACTCTCAGTGGCAAGGGAACAATAAGAGAACAGCACCACCAAGGCTGGAGACGGAGCAATACTGGAAGAGCATATGGGAGAAGGATGCAACCCATAATGGCAATGCTCAGTGGCTAGTGGATCTGAGGGCAGACCATAGCGACCTCCCTGAACAGGGTCCAGTAACCATCACAGTGGCAGACATCCAAGAAAGGGTCTCCAGTATGAAGAGTTGGACAGCACCACGGCCCGACATGGTTCATGCCTACTGGCTGAAGAAGCTGACTGCACTCCACGAGCGTCTGGCAGCACAAATGAACCAGCTGCTAGTTAATGAGAGACACCCGGAATGGCTAACCGAAGGTCGGACGGTCCTGATCCCCAAGGACCCCAAGAAGGGACCGGTCCCATCCAACTACCGACCAATAACCTGCCTCAGTACTACATGGAAGCTCCTGTCAGGCATCATATCGGCTAAGATGAACAGGCACATGGGTCAACACATGAGCGGGGCACAGAAAGGGATTGGCAAGAATACCAGAGGCGCAAAACACCAGCTACTGGTAGACAGGACAGTCAGCCGAGACTGCAAGACCAGACTGACCAACCTGTGCACAGCCTGGATTGATTACAAGAAGGCCTATGACTCAATGCCCCACAGCTGGATACGGGAATGCCTAGAATTGTACAAGATCAACAGGACCCTAAGAGCCTTCATCAGGAACTCAATGGGGATGTGGCGTACAACACTAGAGGCCAACTCCAAGCCCATAGCACAAGTCTCCATCAAGTGCGGGATCTACCAAGGAGATGCTCTGTCCCCACTGCTGTTCTGCATAGGCCTGAACCCCCTCAGTGAGATCATTAACAAGACTGGCTACGGATACCGACTACGAAACGGAGCGGTTGTCAGCCACCTCCTGTACATGGATGACATCAAGCTGTATGCCAAGAGTGAACGAGACATCGATTCACTGATCCACACTACCAGGCTATACAGCAATGACATTGGAATGTCGTTCGGACTGGAGAAGTGTAGTCGGATGGTAACAAAGAGAGGGAAGGTAGTCAGAACTGAGGGGATTGAACTACCAGAAGGCAACATTGCAGACATAGAGGACAGTTACAAGTACCTGGGGATCCCGCAGGCAAATGGGAACCATGAAGAGGCCGCTAGGAAAGCTGCAACCACCAAGTACCTGCAGAGGGTCAGGCAAGTCCTGAGGAGTCAGCTGAACGGTAAGAACAAGATCCGGGCCATCAACACCCATGCCCTGCCCGTGATCAGGTACCCTGCTGGGGTAATAGGCTGGCCAAAGGAGGAGATAGAAGCCAGTGACATAAAGACAAGAAAGCTCCTGACCATGCATGGAGGGTTTCACCCCAAGTCCAGCACCCTGAGGCTGTACGCTAAGCGGAAAGAAGGAGGCCGGGGACTGGTGAGTGTCAGCACCACAGTCCAGGATGAGACAAGAAGCATCCACGAATACATCACGAAGATGGCCCCAACTGACAGCGTGCTCAGTGAATACCTCAGGCAGCAGAAACCCAAGAAAGAGGAGGAAGGCGAGGAACCATCATGGAAGGACAGGCCCCTGCACGGTATGTACCACCGGCAGATAGAGGAGGTGGCTGATATCCAGAAATCCTACCAGTGGCTGGACAAAGCTGGACTGAAAGACAGCACAGAGGCACTAATCATGGCAGCACAAGAACAAGCTCTGAGTACAAGATCCATAGAGGCTGGGGTCTATCACACCAGGCAAGACCCCAGGTGCAGGCTGTGTAAAGATGCCCCAGAGACAATCCAGCACATAACAGCAGGGTGCAAGATGCTAGCAGGCAAGGCATACATGGAACGCCATAACCAAGTGGCCGGCATAGTGTACAGGAACATCTGTGCCGAGTATAACCTGGAAGTCCCGAGGTCAAAATGGGAGACGCCCCCAAGGGTGGTGGAGAATGACCGAGCTAAGATCCTGTGGGACTTCCAGATACAGACGGACAAAATGGTGGTGGCTAACCAACCGGACATAGTGGTGGTAGACAAACAGAAGAAGACGGCTGTAGTGATCGATGTAGCGGTTCCGAATGACAGCAATATCAGGAAGAAGGAACACGAGAAGCTGGAGAAATACCAAGGGCTCAGAGAAGAGCTTGAGAGGATGTGGAGGGTGAAGGTAACGGTGGTCCCCGTGGTAATCGGAGCACTAGGTGCGGTGACTCCCAAGCTAGGCGAGTGGCTCCAGCAGATCCCGGGAACAACATCGGAGATCTCTGTCCAGAAGAGCGCAGTCCTGGGAACAGCTAAGATACTGCGCAGGACCCTCAAGCTCCCAGGCCTCTGGTAGAGGACCCGAGCTTGAAGGATAAACCGCCCGCAGGGGCGAGATGGGTGTTTTTATATATATGTATATATATATATATATATATATATATATATATATATATATATGTATATATATGTATATATATATATATATATATATATATATATATATATATATATATATATATATATATATATATATATATATATATATATATATATATATATATATATATATATATATATATATATATATTTTTTTTTTTTTTTTTTTTTTTTTTAAATTGTGTTCCACACTCACTGGAGCAGATTCCCAGGATATTTACTGGCTGTTGTCAATGAAATCTGACCTCTAGTTGTCTTGTTCCTCTGTGCAGTGTCATCTCAGTCATTCAGTAAGTATAATGGCGAGAGAAAGAGATCTGGTTTTGTTTGACTGGCATGTGGCCATTGTAACAGGAGTATATCTATGTTCTTATGGTGCTATGTTCCCTCAGTTCAATATTGCCTTACCATTCTATTGCAGACACACACATACAAAAACACTGGGTAACACTCTATAGAACTTTTTGACGTGTACCCACAATAGCCCATAAGTCATAAGTCACATTAGGTGCTTAGTTAGCTGGAAAATATGCATTTTTCCAGCTTCCCATTATGTGCTTTTTAGAGCTCAGGAACATAGGACCCTTGGGGCCAAGGGCGTAGATTTGGTTCTGGCATTGGTGGGGATGGATGATTCAACCACGGAACCCTGCCCTGTTTCTTTCTTTTTTTTTTCCTTTTTGTTTTTGCTTCTTAATAAAAAAAGAGGAGAAATATACTTGCCTACATATGCAATTCTACATGCTTTTAAACCATTTAAAAATCACAATTCATAGTTTTATATGTTAATTATATAATGTTAAATTACTATTAAACAAATGACTAAGTATTTTAGGCTTTAGTTTACTTCAGCTATATTCCATATAAATCAGGTATCATACAAAAATAAAAATAGCTTCAAATACAGTCATGACAATAAAAGAATATGACTTTAAGGACCTAACAACATTACTTCAGTTATAGTACACCAACATCTCTTATACATTAGCACTAAGGGAACACTGAATGACCTCGTGGTTTTTGTCCATAAAACTACTCATCTAAGATTACCACAATGTAAAAGATCTCTCAGCAAAATCATGCAACATTTTAGGCACTGTTGCCCCGATCAAATCAGTGAGCTGGGATTTTTTATTCTAAACATGAACTACTGTTACAGCAACAGACGTGGACTACTGGTGCCCCACACAACAACTCAATGTCCAGTATGTGAAGGAGCCAAACGCATGCCTTCTCCTCTTGTTAACTGAGATAAACTGCTGGCATATTTGTTTTACATCTATACTGTCCAGTCTCTCCTGGTGAACATGGCATACAGCAGCATTGTTTAATCTCATTTGAGTCATTGTTAACCTTAGCCATGTTTTTAGTCTTCTGAGAGCACTGAAGCTTCTTTCAGCCTCAGTACATGCGTTTAATCCTCAGATTAAATTTATTATTATGTGCTTGATGTGCCTTACCTTTGGCCCTGGCTCCTCCCCTCTGACTGCACTAGGACATATTGCCACCTGATAAAATAACACATTGATTTGTGCCATATAAAAAGTGAGACATGTCAATTCAGATTCTTTGTCAAATATACACTAATGAATCAATTTACATCAGCAGCCTAACAATTGTCATGTTAATAAATACTAGTTAATCTATAGCACCAAAACATCAGTCAGTCACCTGTGACCTCGCCTCTTCACCACTGTCTGAGCTACAACATGGCAGAGCTGCCTCTGTCACCTGATAAATAACAGTGAGACACTCCACATACATGCAGTCACACATGTGCTTCAAATACAGTCATGAACCAACAAGTCATCATCCAATTTCACCTGAGATCTTGTATCACCGTTACTCTCTGAGCTTTGTGTTGGTTCTTCTGTCATCTGACAAATAGGACATACATGACAATAAGAATAAAATGTGTAGCTGCTTCAGTGTTTCTGTCACTTTGTGCAGATCTTGACTCATCAGTAATGTTTGTAGGGTGAGTGCATTTTTAAAACAATTTGTGCAAACTGCACTACAAGTTGAAATATTTGCAAAATCACGACTACCTCATGATATTTTGTCTCAAAAATGAACCCTATGAATATGTCAACACTATTAGGATGAAATTATTGTGTCACCAACATTTTAACGTTAAACATATAATTTTAACGGCCTCTGTAAACTAATATCCTGGCTTGCTCGAGGCTGCCGTTTTCTCTGACAGTTTCAATCAAAATTAGAAATGCTGCTCTGAGACTGAGATAACTAATAGTGCTGCCTGTTGTGCAGTTAGTTTCCAAAACACGTTATTTATGGTTACATACAATTTTAGACTGATGTGGGCCAAAGCCTAGCATAGCCTGTAACGTTATTATGACGGACACAGTTTATGAGTGAACTTGACTTTAAGTGACTTACAGGTTTCTTTGAAAAATACTTTCTTATATCCAGGTTCTTTTGCTGCCGTCCTCCTCTCCTCCTTGCAGGTTCTCGCAGCGCAGGCTTGCCGCTGCTAAAACTAAACAGAGCTCCCTGAAAGGCACAGCCAATCACATTGGCCATATTTGTCACATGAGGTAGAGAACGTAATTTAACTCTTTCTGCACCGCTGGGTGAATGAGACGTTGACAGATCGGGGTTTTTTTTCTTTTTCTTTCTATCGGGTTTGTTTTTCTTTACTCGAAGAGATCAAATTATTGGTGGGGACAATTCAGTAATCGCTGGATATTGGTGGGGACGTGTCCCTTCCGTCCATGCCAAATCGACGCCCTTGCTTGGGGCATAGGAATGACTCCATTTCAACCACAGTTCCTACTTCTGTCACTTCTCTTAAAGTCTAAAAGGGTTTTTTTCATGACTGAAACTAGAAAGCTAAATAGTTTTTCAAACTTCTCTGTATTACTGAAAGTACTCGGATATGCCAGCTTGCACAGTCTATAAGCAGTAGAGCTGTGGAGCTGTTCCCATTATTGGTTCTCTGTTTTGTCTGTTGTGGGTGCATGCACACAGGTGACATAATACTCAAGCCGAATAATGATGTCACATCATTCCACTGATATCCCAGAACACTTATATCAAGCTTTCACTATCAAGCCAACAATGCCTGGGACAAAAAATATTAAAAACTAAACATTAAACCTTATAAACATGAATGCAAGCAAACCTTGAAACCTTGATAGGAAATTTTGATATGTAAATGGTTCATGAGGAGAGAATTGAATTCAGTGTGCAATGCACAATGAATTTTGGGGGTAACACTACATGCTAAACAGACTTTTTTGTTTGTTTGTATTAACCATGACCACACACATCATCACTGACCTCTGTTACATGTGTAACCACACCCAACGAATTGGTGTCCTGACATTGAAGTGAGCAGTGCATTTAGTGATCAGCAGACTTTCAGCAACTTCCAAGATGGGCTTTAAGAAAAAAAGTCACGATGAGGAAATCAAAAACGCCAAAGATTTGTGATTCATCTTTTTTACATGAAACAGGGTATTTATAAGATCAGTCCTTGATGTTTTTTCTTTCATTTTTTCAGCTCCTTTGGGTTATGTCTCTAACTTCAAGGTGACATCCTACACAAGCACCACTATAGATGTGGCGTGGAGTCCCATCGTTGGAGCCACCGAGTACAAACTCTCATGGAAAACAGGTAATATATTTATACCTATTCCTTCCCATTACACCATTTTAAAGCATGCCAGCATGCCAGCCCGATTAAAGACCCTCTGTTTACCATACATTATCTTTATAACAGATAGATAGATAGATAGATAGATAGATAGATAATTTGTGTTTTGTTTTTTTGTCTGATGCTTGCAGATAATAGCAAACCCCAAGTCCAGTACCTGGATCGTAGCATCCTCTTCCATCGTCTCAAAGACCTGAATCCACAGTCTACCTACACAGTCACCATCTGTGCAGTGTATGGCAACTCAGAGGGACCAGAAATCTCCTTATCTCAGCTCACAGGTACAAAACATATGTGAAGTCTCAGTGACTTTGAATTTATCATGAGCCATCTTTAGATCTAAAATGGCTCTGTGCAGCTGTGCCCCCATCGTAATTAAATGGGAAGGGTACAGCAAAGTTCTCCAATCTGTGCCACATAAACCCTCGTAAGTGTCGGTGTTTGACTGACATGTCATGTACTTTGGTCTTCCCGTTTTAACCACAGTTCCTGTTGCTGTCACTTGTAGTATGTGTCACTGAGTCCAAGTCAGCAGGGCTGCTATCATTCTATCACTGTCACTGTCAGAGTGTTACTCCGAGCTCCAAGTGCTAAGTTTATTACACTGTAAAATGATAGGGAGGGGTAAGTAAAGTCACATCAGCAAATTGTTCAGAGATTTTAATCGCATATTTTCTGATTTCTGGGTCCTTAATGCATTGTGATGTGAAAAAAAAAATTGTCACAGCTTTATGGTATAAAACTTGGATTGAAATCTCCTGTGGTCATGTTATGTTATGCTTAGCTGCAGTGTCAGAGTCAGATCCAATCCAGGCAGTGAGGGAGGTGAAGGTTGAGGACATTGGAGTAAATTCCTTCACACTATCTTGGAAAAAAGCACCAGGGGCTTCTGGATACAAAATCTCTTGGATCCCATTTCTTGGTAAGAAACCACATAAATAAAACCACCCAAATATGTATTCTAACGCCTCAGGCTATGAACAAGTAGACATAATATACAGTAGAATTAAAACTGCATTTACATCTCTGGATCAGAGAAGCTGAGAAAAAAACATTTTCACTCGGGTTGATGGAAATATTAAGCATGTCTTGGATATTTGCAGTATTTTCCAATTACAGCATCTAGCAGCATAATGAGTTACCACTCCTCAGTTTAGACTCTTGTGGCTCATTGTATAACAGTTTCATCCGTAAATGACTGCAAACACGGTTGTTTGACACTTTCATGCTGGATTTAATTATTCCGTGCACTAGGGGGTGATGAGAAGTCCCATGTGGTATCAGCTGATTTTGCTTCCTACACCATCCGCAACCTGCGAGAGAGCTCAGCTTACAAGATCCAGGTGTCCTCCATGGTGGGCAGCAGGGAAGGAAGCGCTGTCCTGGTCACAGCACGTACCTGTGAGTCCTGCCTGGCCCTGGTAGTAGGGAACAGTCTGAGTTTCAGGGAAATATACAGTAATATATGTTTCACCAGTTTCCTTAAACAGATTATGTGTAAATGCTACTACGGTGGCTTAGAATTTAGTAGATTTAAAAGTAATTGGACAACATCAACTTAAATGTAAGGTTTGTTTTTCAGTACTTCTAAAAATTCTTTGCAGTCAATGCCTGAAGTCTACACTACATAGATATCACCAAATGCTTTGCTTCCTCTTGCCTTTACTACAGACACCTTCAGTTGCACATTATTTATGGGCCTTCAGTTTTTGTATTTCATAACTGAAAAGATTGCAGTTTGAGCAAAAAAAAAAGCTTGAGTTCATCCATATTAGTTGTGTTCTGTGTGGCCTTTTGGTGTTACTGAGTCCGTCAGTGCAGATTACTGATTTGGCCACTAAACTTTTTGCTATCTCTCAAGTAGACACATCGTCCTTCACTTGCATCAACACTTCTATGGACCTCGTATAGGGCTTTGGAGTAGATGTCACGCCGCAGTGCATTGTGGGATCGCGGCACCATGTTAGAAGGCCACGAATCTAAACAAACACACTGTGTTGGAAGGACGACTGCCAGAACCATGCTTAAAATCAGCTCAAAAGTCAAAGGACTGTATCGAGACCGATTGCGCCTGGACACCAAGAGACGGTACTTGGAAAAAGCCATAGCTGATGTTTCCATGTGCTTTCGCTCCTGTAGCCCTTTGTTTGGCCTACTAACATGGCGGCTCGACCAAAAATCGTGACCAGGCCCCCTCCAGTGACATCACGTTCCAAAGCCCTATTAAAAGTTCCAATGAGCAGCTACCAAAATGCAAGTTAAACACTTTTAGTCAACTCAAAATCTTTTATCAGAGGCTATGAAACTGCTTGTTCAATTACTTTGAGCCTCTTAAAATCACTATGTTTAAAAATGGTTGTATCTCAGGGACAATTAATTCAAAACTTTTGTCAAACCTCTTGAGTTAAAGCTGAAAGTTTGCACTTCAATCACATATTGATGGCCTAATTTAAAATCTAATGTGGCGGATGCAAAAAAACCTTTTATGTACATATATGCACCTAATACTGGGAATGTTAAAGTTTATATTCATTAGGTTGTATGATTTAATAAATCCACCTAATGTCACTTGTTTCTTTATTTCATTATTCATCAGAGCTATTTTGTGTGTTTCAGTGGATCTTCCAAAAGTAGAAGGATTTGCTGCTTTGAATACAACAGACAACAGTACTGTTCTGAACTGGACACGCGTAGCTGGCGCCTCAGGATATCGCCTCTCCTGGAGGCACATCTCAGGTCCGTAAGGAACCACAACTTGATAAAGCACCTTCTTATAATTCATGCAACTTTCTTTTAGGCTCCAGAGATGAATTACATATTATGTAAATTATATTACACTGCATAATGAGACCTGCCATAAACATTCTTTTATTTAACAGGTCTTGGTCTGAAAAGGCAATATTTGCCTGAATAAAACACAAGTATCCCAGCATGCCAGGAATAATTGTTTAGAGATTTCAAAGTGTTTTAACCATGAGATGTCTTTTGTGAATAAAGTGGCAACATAAGCACCCTTTTGTTAAAAAGGGTATGTTAATAAGGTGAAAAATCTTATTAACAAAATTCCTAAAGTAATATTGACAGAATCTCCGTACATGTAATTTGTCACCAGATGTTCAGATATATCATTGTTACTTGTAGATTTGACACGTTATTTTCCAGGTTATTAAAAAATACTGTTTGCTTTCCTTTTTATACGCTCAAATCCATTTTAGTATAAAGATTTATTTTCCTATTTCTTATTTCTTGAAACCGTACTGTCACAAGTGATCACTTTGCAACACCATGTTTTCTTTGTATGTTTTTTTCAGTGTTTGACACAAAAACAGAAATCCTTGGCCCTGGATTCACCTACTATAAGATCAGTGATCTCTTGTATGGCAGAACATATCTTTTCACCATCAGACCTTTGTATGGAGAAGTGGAGGGGCCTATAAGCACCATGTATCAGAGAATATGTAAGACTCTCTCCAAGTTGTTTGACTGAATGACAGACATACACTTCAGATCCTTCTGTTTACTTTAATACATCCACTGATCAGGCTATAATACCTACAGTCACATAACACTATACTGTGTGTGTATTTTTATTTTTGTAAGCATAAAATTGACAAAGCTAAAATTAACTTCCTGAAGAAAAGAAATGCTATCTTAGCTAAGTGTTAAGCTATTTAGCACTACATCTCTCATGCCATGCTCTTATTCTAAACTTCATGAATGCTTTAAAATGTTGAACCTATTTGTCTGACTACCCATGCATAAATACATCTTTCTTAGCTTTCTTTTGTCAGCTGTTATGTTTGTTAATATTCAGTGAACACCTACAGTAGCTTTTTCCTAAGACTGGTACAAGCTGAAAACCTAAACTGAAGAATGCTGTAGCTGTGTTTTATTGCTTCCTTTGCAATCCCATTTGTTGTTCCAGCAAAGACTCTGTTTGACTCCAGAGACCTCAAGCGTTTGATTTATTTGTTATGGTTCTGTGTATCACAGTGGGACCAGCTCGCCCAGCGTTAACAGTCCAGCCTGTGCCACCTACAGTGCCCCCCCATTCCCCACCTATCACTGGGGACTCCCAGACTGCCTCTATCATCAACACAACCACTGCTCAATCACCCATGAGGACCACCTGGCACCCTGATGTTGTGCTTCCAACTGAGTCCTTAACAACCAAGAAGCCCCACGTTCAGCCAAGTGTCACTGAGGGCAAGGCAGGAGCAGTCACGTCCTTTCGATTGACCACACTGAGTAGAGTGACAGAGAAAAAAACACCACCACAACCAGGTATTTTAGATATTCTCTTATATTTTTTTCCCTCATGTTAAATAATATGTAGCGTATTTTTAGTTTAAACTGTTTTCTGTCCTGTTTCTGTCCAGTGTGCGGTAAGACCAAAGCAGATATAGTATTCTTGGTGGATGAGTCGTCGAGCATTGGCACTGACAACTTTAGGAAGATGAAAGACTTCATATTTCGAGTGGCTACATACTTCCCCGTAATTGGTTCACAGGGCACGCAGGTCAGTTGCTCAATAAAAACTTTTCTTTGTACTGTGCTGAAGATATAACTTTCAGGTGTTTAATTTCATCACTTTGGCTGTGAGTCTGTTTAGACAATTACAAATTGGACTCGATTGCAGTTTTTGAGTCATAATAGCTGCCCGGAAGGTGAGTCTCATGTGCAGGCTTAGACCATTAGCAGTAACATAATGTGCTCTTCTCCACCAAATGGGCTGAATCAGACTCAAACATTGGCAGAAAGGAGAAGCATGGCATAATGCCATTTTTTTTGTCAGCCAAGGAGGCTAGCACAAGCAAATATATAGTTCTTATGATCTTCGTTTTGAAGAATGAAGTTTCATCACACTCAGCTGTGATCTAAAAATCCTTTATATTGATGTTATGATGATGTGCATTTTCTCACTCTCTCAATCTTCTTTCAGATAGCTGTGGTTCATTACAGCGATGAGCCTCGCATTGAATTCCGCCTTAATGACTTCAAAGACAGAAACTCTGTGCTCAGGGCTCTCAGAGCGCTGCGTTATGGAGGGGGCAACACCAAAACCGGTTGGTGATACTCACACAGATGTGCACCATGCTTTGTCTCAGTTTACCAGCTGTTTTCAGTGGGCCAGGAGCCTCTTTTACTATTTCCTGTATTGAAAACTGTAGCCTTTTTAACAGGGGTCACACTGTTCTGTTACCAAAAGCCTGCGCACTCACTGCTGACGTAGTTAGTGTCATATGAGATGATCTTTTCTTGTGCATGGGCAAATTGAATTTTGTGTAAAAAAAAAGAAAGAAAAAAGTTGTTGAATCAGTGAGATGATACAAGAATTCATATGGTCCAAGACCACAAATAATAACATGGCTGAAGAATCTCATTACAGTGCTGGAAAACTAGCAAAAATAATCTACCAGAATTTAACCAAAAGTCATATTACTTCCTCTTAAAACTTTTTTGTTGTTGTTTTTGTTCGTTTGTTCCTCAGGAAAAGGCATCAGCTATGTTCTGCAAGAACTGTTCCAGGAGGCTTATGGGATGAGGCAGGATGTACCCCATGTTCTGGTTTTGTTTACAGATGGCAAGGCCCAGGACAATGTGGTGCCGCCCTCCAGAATTGCCCGCGCCTTGGGTGAGTTATAATATAAACTGTTCAAAACATGTGAACGGATTTTTCACTCATTAAAAGTTTAAACTAAAATATTCAGTTATCATGTTACGATTGTGTCTCTATAGGGGTCAGCGTCCTGGCAGTTGGAGTTTCGAATGCAGATCGTGAAGAACTGAATAAAATTGCGGCTCCCACCAGCTACAAAAACATCTTCTATTCACCAATTTTTGATGATTTTCCCTCCGTGGAGAGAGAATTTATCAGAAGCCTCTGTAGTGACGAACTCGTCACAGAGTTCAAACTACAAGATGAGGTGAGGTAAAAAAAAATACAGCAAAGGTATTGCTTGTCTGTCTGTAAGGAACTAATATAAATATATGACTGTAAATTGAGGAAATCTTTGTCCATAAGAGATACATACACGTATGTGTTGTAGGAGATTTTGTTGTATTGGGACAGCTTTTATACTGTGCCTGTAAAGTGAACACACTTTGAGCATGTGTAGGTGGATCTTCTAAAACACCTGTGGAGCTGATTATTTGTGTCTAATGACCATGCATTACACAGAGGTGCATCCAGTTAATTTTAAATTTGCACACAAAGGCTCTGCAGGCGAGAAAACGTCACCATTCTTTACTTGACGTCAGACCGGAGGACGTGACTGCAGACTCAGCCCAATTCTGATGATGTGTTTTGAGAGGCTGGTTCTTCATAAAAGACAATAGGCCTGTCCACGTAGATCCTCAGCAGTTGGTTCCACTGTCCCCCATCTTCACACACCTTGATAATAAATAAAGCCTCTGTGAATGCTGCTGATTTGAGCTTCACATTCAATAATGAAACTGAAACTTTTTGTCTAAAAATGAGCAGGTTTGGTAGAAACGTCATAGATTTCCTGGTGCAATCAGTAGGCAAAAACGGAACTTTGCAGTGTTCAAGCAGTTGATTTTTTCCTTTTGTTGTTTGCTTGTTGTCGGCCCAGCACCTGCCCCTCTTTTGGTGTGGATGTACATGTATTTTTCTTATTCATATCCGGAGGACATGAGCAATCTTGCGGTGTGGTGGCCAGAGAACAATCAACTGCACATTGTAAGGAAAAAAATAAGCAGGTGATTTTTGATTTTAGAAGAAAGGAGGCAAAGACAGACACGCCTGCTTTTTTTTTTTTTTTTGTCAGTGGAGCTGAGGTGCAGCAGATAAACAGTTTCAGATTTCTCTGAATCAATATCCCAGATAGAACTTTCCAAGTCACTAAGTCACTTATAGCGATGAGCATAAAAAGTGTCCTAACTGGAAAATTCACCAACTGGTACTACGTCTGCTGCCTAACCAATAAACTTTGAAGTTTCTTTCTTCAGGCCACAAGACTACACGTGTGAAGCTCTGAGATTCACCCCCCCTGCACTTCACTGCAAACAGTAGCTTTACTTTTATGACTCAAATAGTGAATAATTCATTCAGAATTTTTGGTAGCACAAACAGACTACATCTCAAATTTGTTATACAACCTTGTGTTGCATAATAAGAATTCAAATTAATCTTGAAGAGCAAATTCAAAGAAGCTTTGTAGTGAGCCTTCTCTGCTTCTGTAGTCTACTTAAAAGTCAGTTGAATAGTTTGTAATGCATTCATTTTTTTTTTCATTTTCAGGGTGCTCAGCTAGACACCCCCACTGATGACCCAGAGGAGATGCTTAAGCCCGAGGGTCCATGCCTAACTCAGTGCATGAAGGTTTGTTTGATTCTTTCTGCCGCAAAGTCATAATCGTCAGTTGTTAAACCTTGTTATTCTGCAGTGATTAATCATGTCAATTTTCTGTTTTCTCAGGGCCAAAAAGGGGAAAAGGTGAGTTATTTGACTCAGACGAAACTGATGCATTTTTTCCTGTAACATTTCATAAACTTATTTCTTTATTTTTTGATAATCTTTTATTCTTTTAGGGAGACAGTTTGGGTCTTGGTCTGGTATGTTTGTCCTTACTTTATGGCGCCTTTTAAATAATACGCTTATACTTTATTCTCCCTTCTATTCAGTTTTTCACTGCCCCGCTTCTGCCTTGTATATTCAGATACACTTTTTTACTTATCATCAACCAAACCTTTTAAAAATAACAATTATTAATGTTGTTGTAGAGATTCAGACAAAGCCCTGGGGAGTTTGATCCTTTCACATCTTCAAAAGGAGAGAAAGGAGAAAGGGTAAGCATCAGCACATACAGTGTATGTTAACTGTATGTGCATGAATATATGTACACAAATAAAAATAAGGTTGTTTGTGCACATTACACATAAATACCTTAGTTATTTTTTGTTGTCTTCAACATCTGCCCTTTATTGCCTTATACTAGCACATGCAGTATGACTGACAACAAGCAAAATAGTTATAGCAACAAAAGTTGCATGTAAACAAAAACATGAATTAAGATGTTTGTAGAGCATTTCAGCTTCAAAAGTATGTGAAAGTAAGAGTTCAAGACCTCATCTTTTAAACCATTTGCATTAAATTAGTTCCCGTGTACTGTCCTCTTTGAATTCAGTCTATACAGTGGCTTGCAAAAGTATTCGGCCCCCTTGAACGTTTCCACATTTTGTCACATTACAGCCACAAACATGAATCAATTTTATTGGAATTCCACGTGAAAGACCAATACAAAGTGATGTACATGTGAGAAGTGGAACGAAAATCATACATCATTCCAAACATTTTTTACTAATAAATAACTGCAAAGTGGGGTGTGCGTAATTATTCAGCCCCCTGAGTCAATACTTTGTAGAACCACCTTTTGCTGCAATTACAGCTGCCAGTCTTTTAGGGTATCTAGAGACTGAAATCCTTGCCCATTCTTCTTTGCAAAACAGCTCCAGCTCAGTCAGATTAGATGGACAGCGTTTGTGAACAGCAGTTTTCATATCTTGCCACAGATTCTCGATTGGTTTTAGATCTGGACTTTGGCTGGGCCATTCTAACACATGGATATGTTTTGTTTTAAACCATTCCATTGTTGCCCTGGCTTTATGTTTAGGGCCGTTGTCCTGCTGGAAGGTGAACCTCTGCCCCAGTCTCAAGTCTTTTGCAGACTCCAAGAGGTTTTCTTCCAAGACTGCCCTGTATTTGGCTCCATCCATCTTCCCATCAACTCTGACCAGCTTCCCTGTCCCTGCTGAAGAGAAGCACCCCCAGAGCATGATGCTGCCACCACCATATTTGACAGTGGGGATGGTGTGTTCAGAGTGATGTGAAGTATTAGTTTTCTGCCACACATAGCGTTTTGCATTTTGGCCAAAAAGTTCCATTTTGGTCTCATCTGACCAGAGGAGCTTCTTCCACATGTTTGCTGTGTCCCCCACATGGCTTGTGGCAAACTGCAAACCGGACTTCTTTTGGTTTTCTTTTAACAATGGCTTTCTTCTTGCCACTCTTCCATAAAGACCAACTTTGTGCAGTGCACGACTAATAGTTGTCCTATGGACAGATTCCCCCACCTGAGCTGTAGATCTCTGCAGCTCGTCCAGAGTCACCATGGGCCTCTTGTTCGGCCTGTGAGTTTAGGTGGACGGCCTTGTTTTGGTAGGTTTACAGTTGTGCCATACTCCTTCCTTTTCTGAATGATCGCTTGAACAGTGCTCCGTGGGATGTTCAAGGCTTGGGAAATCTTTTTGTAGCCTAAGTCTGCTTTAAATTAGAATTAGAATTAGAATTTCAGTCGCTAGATGTGCAAAACTTGTAGAGACATACCCTAAAAGACTGGCAGCTGTAATTGCCGCAAAAGGTGGTTCTACAAAGTATTGACTCAGGGGGCTGAATAATTACGCACACCCCACTTTGCAGTTATTTATTTGGAAAAAATGTGTGGAATGATGTATGATTTTCGTTCCACTTCTCACGTGTACACCACTTTGTATTGGTCTTTCACGTGGAATTCCAATAAAATTGATTCATGTTTGTGGCTGTAATGTGACAAAATGTGGAAAAGTTCAAGGGGGCCGAATACTTTTGCAAGCCACTGTACAATTAGTGCTATGTTTAAATGCTGTATCGAAACCACTAACAGTGCAGTAGTATTTGTGTGCCTCTGCAATTTGTTATTTAACTTTCAGGACTGACTCTAATGTCTTAATTTGACAGGGACTTCCTGGAACTGATGGTGTTCCTGGTTTGCCAGGTCGCCCAGGAAGAACTGGACCACCGGGTTCTGCTGGCCAACGGGTACCTAAAGTCATATGAAAATGATTTTACAGCAGTGTAAGCAGTCCTGTGCAAAGAGTGTATGCACAGCTCTCTTGAGGTCCAAGCATTTCAGTCAGGTTGTGGTCTGAACTTCGAAAGGACCATTACAACACCGTGATTCTTTCCTTGTTCAGCCATGCGGCTGTACATTTACTTGTGTCCTTGAGATCATTGTGCATGACACAGTTTGGGTCAAGCTTTGTCTGTTGGAGAGATGGCCTCACATTTGATCTACTTATTGGAAGGAGCAAAGTTATCCCCCCTCCACCACCGTGCTTGACAGTTGGCATGAGGTGTTTGTGCTGATATGCTGTGGTGCAGTGCGTCATAGGTCTGCATATAGTGCTACAACAACTTTCTTTTTCTCATGCTTGTATATCCATAAAGAACAGAATGTCACACTGATCTGATCTGAACCTGAAAATATGATTACTTTTTAAATTTCCAGGGCCCTACAGGTGTTCCAGGTGACATGGTGAGAACAAAATATCTGTAAAAAAATATAGATTCATGAATTGTGTCATCTATATTCTTTGGAGACTGTAAAGGATTTTTGAAACAGTCTTTTCATGGTAGGGTCCAACTGGGCTCCCTGGTCCAAAGGGACAGAGAGGAGAAAGAGTAAGTCTAATCCATGCATTTAATTTGCTTTCTATTTATGAGACAGCTGTTTATGTACTTTTAAGATTTGAATGCTGCAACAACAATGAACAGTCTTTTTTTTTTTTTGCCTTCCTCTCAGGGAGAGCCGGGATACGTCATAGCTGGTACAGATGCAAATTTTGTGCCCGGACGAAAAGGAGAGCCAGGCTCCTCAGTGAGTTTTCGAGAAGGCAAAAAAAAAAAATTTTCCCCCAAAAAACAAACAAAATAAACAAGTAGTTTTTGAAAGGTAATCTTTAAGGCATTTTAAGATAATTGTAACTGCATGTTACAGAGTCCCCCAGGACCTCCCGGTCTTCCAGGGGTCAATGGAGCTCCAGGTCTGCCTGGTCAGCTAGGATCACCGGGGCCACCAGGAATAGCTGTCAAGGTAACGTAAATTCAAGTGAAGCAAAAAAAAAAAGAAGAAAAAAGGGCATTGTAGTTACACCCCACCTTTGTTAATTCATGATGTTTTATAATGCCTGTCACTGCACATCATATAATGTCAAGAAAGCTTGGAGTATTTAGTATGAAGTGTCACAAAGATGTTTTGACAGCACAGTCCAACAAAGCTGCTTCTACTGTTTGCACTTCACAGGGAGATCCCGGAGAGCCGGGTACAAAAGTAAGTATGAAGGCTGTCTTCTTGTTGTTTTATACATTTGCTTAAAAAAATGAATCCCTACTTTTAATTTTTTTCATAAATGTTGTATATCAGGCTATTTTCAAACCGCTCGGTTATTTTGTTATATAATATGTCTTGTTGTGTTTGCATATCTTATAATATTTCATTTATTTTTGAAAGGGCTTACGTGGGAAGCAGGGCGTGAAAGGAGACAAAGGAGAGCCGGGAAAAGATGTAAGCACATAGCTGATAAAATTATAGTGTTCGGGCAGCTTAGTTAAGAAAAAAATAAAACAGAATTTGAGATTGACGTTTCTGTGCCTGCTATGTCTCTCACATCGCAAACTGACACATGTGCAAACTGCTGCAGGGCATTGCAGGTTTGCCTGGTCCCATTGGTGTTGATGGGGGACCAGGACTGCCAGGCCAGAAAGGAGAAAAGGTAATTTTGAATTACAGCTTTTGTGCTTATAAAGACCCTAAGTGCATAATTACTAAAAATACTTTATTGTTTATAATATTTAATTTTTCTTGCAGGGTGAGGAGGGAGTTGGCATACAAGGTGTTCAAGGTCCTCATGGAGAGAAAGGAGAGAAGGTGCCTTACAGCAGACATGAAGGACACAGAGTTTAGTCATCAGCTTGACTTTGGAGAATAGTCTGCACTGCATTAAAGACTGGATTATTTGTGTTTGTTTTACTTTTGTCATGCAGGGAGATATTGGATTAGCAGGACCAGTTGGCCCAAAGGTACCAAAATATACATTTTTAAACTCAGATTTTTGCTAATATCCTAAAGTAATCTAAAAACCCCTTATTGTTAAAACTTTATTGTGGGTTCACATGTTTCTTCACTTTGTCTTTTAAGGGTGAGCGTGGAGAGCAGGGCATCCAGGGAATCATTGGACCTCGGGTGTGCACTTTATCACCAACTGAATAGTCACATATGACTACCCTGCATGTTTTATACTTAAATGCATATAAATGAATTGCACTTCCTTCTAATAAAATGAAGCAAATTTATCACAGAAAAAAGCGAAGACTGCATAACAATCATTGATGAATTAAATTAAAGCAAGTGATTTATTTATACCTGCAGGCGAAAAAGGGAATGAAAGGGGAGCCAGGAGACAAGGTGAGTTCATTCACATATAAATTCTTTCTGCTTTATAATTATCATGCATGTGAATGTGAAGATTAATTTTAGATTAACAAGAATAAGGCTGCTTGTACAAAAAAAGTGTGCGTTAACATTTTCTTTCTTCTTTAGGGAGACCAAGGAGAGGTGGGACCAATAGGACCACAAGGACCCCCAGTGAGTGAGGATTGCATCTTATACAATGTGGCATAAGATTTATTAGTAATAATGATAATAATAATAATAAAAGTTTAATTATACAACGCTTTTCAAAACACAGTGTTACAAAGTGTTTCACAGTTTAAAGATAAATAAATACAGTCCAACATACAGAAACATAATCAACCACATAGTGACACATTCATTTCAACAGACACACTTTCATACACACAAATAAATATAAACTGTGGCCCATAATAATTGCGGAAAGCTAACTTATCAAAATGAGTTTTCATCATTTTTTAAAAACAAACCAATCATCCTGATAAGCTAAGAAAAGCTTTTCTGAAACCTCAATAGCGTGATTGGCTCTGGTTTTAAGGTAAGAGCATGGAACAATTAAGAGACCTCGATGAGATGATCTACAGCCGATCTCTAGTCGGCTGCAGTGATAAGTTGGGCAGAGACATATATAGTTTTGGTCAGAGGTCTAAAAGTTTAAAAGTTTTAAGAGGTTTAAAAGAAAAGAGAAAATCTTTATTGTCAGACAAAGACTGAATTATCCTGCTACTACTTTTGGAGGAGTATGGATGAGACTTTCAAACCTAAGAACACTGCACCAACTTTCAAGCATGGCGGTAGCAGCATCATGTTCTGGGGTTGTTTTGTTGCCAGTGGTGCTGGTATATTGCACAAGTAATGGAATAATAAAGAAGGACTATCTCCAAACACAAACACTGTAATGGCCTTTCCAAAGTCCCGACCTCAACCCTTTTGAAAATTTGTAGACTACGCTTAGTCAGGAAATGCCAGAAAACCAACCAATTTAAATGAATCCTACAAATTCTGCCAAGAGGATTTGTGATCAGTTGTCGATGGCTACCTAAAGTATCCCATAAAACTGCAACTTGCTGAGACACATTTAACCAAATATCAGTTCATCTGAATATGCATATATTTGAACCTGTATGAATACCTTTGACCCTGTGGGGATTAGAGAAAATCCAAATAAATTGAAATGGATGTTAAAAGAAATTATCAAAAGCTATTAAGAAATATAAAAAACAAGGCAGGGGCAAATTTATTTTGCACCAGCTCTGAAAACTGAAAGACTAGCTTTAAACATATTAATAACTTTTGCTAATGTCTCCAAGCAGACATTTAGATTGATGAATGAACAAATGAGGAAGTCATTTTGTTCTGGGTTTTGAAAATTACACTCTATCAGAGATGGTTATGATTGCATACATCCACGAGCCAAATTGTCAAACCTCAGTGGGTATGTTTTGCAAATGGGTCGTTTTTTTCTGCTTCAGTGATTTTTAATTTGAAGCAGCATAATCTTTTGGAAGAGATTGCTACCGGAAAAGCTGTCATCATGAGGGCCATCTTCCTGTGTTTTGTAATACGCTTTGTAGTAATTCAACAAGATTAGTTTTTATGATAAAAAGAAGAAATTGGTTTTGATTTGTTGGGAACAAAAATAAACAGCTTTTATCAGAGAGGCTTGGAGTTAACGGTCACAACGGAAGTGGCACTCAGAGTTCACCTTCACATTTCTAGGGGCCGGCAGGACCGATGGGATTAAAGGGAGATGAAGGTCCAAGAGGACCTGCTGGAGACCCGGCGAAGGGTGTAAGAAAACCATTTCATATATTTCAACCTAGTATATGGAGGCTTTGCTATTAAACTGTCTTTTCCCTGTCACAACAGGTAATTGGTCCAGCTGGGAAAAAGGGGGTCAGGGTAAGTTACCAGTGTGTGAGCTTTTTCCAGAACTTTTGCTGATCTGTTTCTATTTTCACCACTGATTTTTCCAATCAGTGTATACTACATCAACATTCTTCCCCCCAAAAATTTTCAGCTTAATTACAGCCTTCAAATATGTCAAATAGCCTTAAATGTCCTTAAAGAAATGCTTAACCTGTTGGGCTCTGGGGAAGGAGGTGGTGGATATTCCAGCTGTCATAGGACATCAAGTGTATGGTCTGGATAGTTCTCAAGTCAATCATCGGGCACTATGTATTCTTAATTAAATAAGGAAAAGTTAAGAAAGGTGCTTTAAAAGTCAGAGCATCCATAATCTACACCTTTATCATATGAGATCCCCCCATAGTGTTACTAACCAGCCTTTCCAGGTGATTCCTTTTACAGTTTGACTGGCTGACATCTGAAAATAGAAAACATGTCATGGTGTCTTTCCCACCATCTACCATATGCTAATTTCAGCCTACCTGATCAAAAGCTGTGGGATATAGAGCACACAAAAGAGAAAAAGCATGTCACCAGCAGTCGGTGCAGCTAACTCCCTGTATAATTTCCATCTCAGCCTGCATTTTTGCCATCTTCTTATATATGTTTCACATTCAGGCAGGCACCTGGCTGGTAACTGAATGAACCCTCATTCAATTACCAGCACTTAAAGAAAAAGTTACATGTTGGTGAAACTACAGTCATCAAGGAGCAGACGCCAACATTTTGGGGGTTCATTCATTACTCAGCATCTTACTTTTAGTAAAATCAGACAGTTTTTGTCTGTTTGATTTGAAATACCCGTTCCTTCCTGAGACATTTTTGGACAGTCCAGGGGTTAGCTGGCTAGCAGGATTTTAACAATCCTTTATAGATTTAGAAATCTGAGTTTGAGCTAATAAATTCTGGACAGTGGTACAGGATCCCTTTTTGTAAGCATAACGTCTGTAAACTTTTATTTGTCCCTCTGTCAGTTTAACAGATACAGATCAGCAATAGGGAGGCTGTGATATAGATTAGCTTTCTTTTAATTAGATCTATGCTTACTAGTTACTAATGGTTGTGGTTTTTGATGTACCCGTCACCTATTCCAGGGTTGTTTTTCTTTTATGGGAAACAATGAAATAATCATACTAGTTGCTAACCACGTGTTTCAAACCTGTGAGATAATAACAGATAAGAACCTAATATAGAAGTCATGCTGTGGTAGTTGCAGTCAGCTGTGAAACCTGGATGATTTAATTTTGTTCTTTTTCAGCTGCGTACAAAGAGACTTTGCAAACTCTGTGTAAAGTGCAATTATAACAACTTTTTCTGTTGGTACGAGCTGCTCGTCTGCAGTTAAGGCATTTAAGATTAAAATAAGGAAATTGCTATTAGTTCCAGGTAAAGGTTTTATCATTGAGTAAAAGGATTTAAACTACTGAAACTGTGGGTGCTGTAACACCTTTTTTTAATTTCTTCTCAACCAGACTAAGCTGTGTGCACGTATTTATCTTAAGTGGGTTAAAATAAATCAGCCAGAGGTGAGTAATTGAAAACATTGTTAATTAATTGGTGTATTTTTGCAGACTCAATCTCCTGGGCCCGCTTATCAAACACAATTAAAAATTTTCTCTCATTAGCTTTTTCAGGGAGACTGAATGCTCTGTTGGATGGCACATAATTAATGACAGTCCACAGGGTCCATGTAGACTGGAGAGAAGTTTAGCCTTCTCTTATCAATTGATGTACATGTGCTCATGTATGTGCATGTGTTCTCTCAGGGAGACATCGGTCCAGTTGGTTCCACAGGCCCTCAGGGAATAAAGGGAGAACAAGGAGACAAGGGAGAAAAGGTTGTTATGGAGAGATATTGTCCATCATGGTCATTTCCATATTATTATTTCAGGATTAGAGCAAATAGAATAACTGAATATCGTTTTATGGTACGGTTATGGTTTGTTTTGATATGTGCAGGGTAGTCCTGGTTTTGGGATTCCAGGACAGCAGGGGCAAAAGGGAGAAAATGGAGAAAGGGTGAGTCATTTAAATCTTTAACTCTGTTGCCATCCTGGAATCATAAAGCAGGAAATCGCTGTGTGTTGTTGTTGTTAGATGTTTTATTAGTTTCATTGTTTACAGGGAAATGTTGGTTTATCAGGAAAACCAGGACAAAAGGTGAGTCATCACTGGTTACATTAAGTTCTTCTCATGAATTATTTTTTCTGTAAACAATGGGTCAAAATAATACATGCAAGGTGAAAGCAAGCACTAGTATTCAAGAACATATAGAATATAAACACATACATGAATTTTGTATTTTTGGATTGCTACGTTTGCTTAATTTTAGTTTTTTCTTTTATACTTTTTTAACTAATTTCCAGTAATAACAGGCAGATGCGGAAAAAAAAATCTATACAATCATTCTATGCAGTCTGCTGCATTTGGGAAATTGCTGCAAGTGAAAACAGAGGTTTTGTTGGTGGGCTATCCAGTGTCATGTAGGGGTCTACTTGAAATTATTCTTTACTATATGATTTATTCAGTTTATCCATTATCTTTTTTTTTGTGAGCACTTCGCAACACCTGGCTTTTCCACATGCTTAACACAAGTGTTTGACAAATCTTGCCAGATAAATCCATGCCTAGGCAAAACCTCATAGGAGCTAAGGGTAGACATAAACATAGACAAGGCATAGACATGATAAAAATATTTTTTTATGGCCAAAATTCTTTTTGGTTTTAGAAGTTTAACTGAAGTTAACATTTAGTAAAGTTTAAAACAATTAATTGAACCACTTGGATAACGTTTGAATTACGCCAATATTACTAAACAGGGCAAAACAGCGTGTGAGCACAATCCCCAAACAGTACTCATAGGGTGACTTTACAGGTGATTTACAAACGTTGTGCTCGTTTTCTAAACACAGTCAGTTAATTTCATTATCAAGTACAAATAATGGGCTAAATATGGTCTCAATATCGGTGCAATTCTCAGCAAATTGTGTGTTGCAAATCAATTTGTGTACTGATTTAAATATGCTCCTACTTATATTTTACGACTTGAGAAAGGAACTCCCAGAAATGGAGCAGGATCACTTCCAAAAGTCAGCCCACCTCTTAGATGCAATCTTGCCACTGCACTCTTTGTAAATACAGACAATACCTTTTTTTTCTTTTTTTTTTACACCAAAACCCAATTTGAGCTGGCCGTTAATATGTTGTACAATTCTACAACAGGTTTGTATTAAACAATTAAAAACCCAATTATTTATTTTTAAAGCATACATTTTTTTTTGCTGACATTGTAAATCATAGGTCATGTCTTTGCTCAGGGGAAAGATGGCTCTAAAGGTGAAAAAGGGAGCATTGGATTACCTGGCAATCCTGGAGAACCGGGATTAAGAGGTAAAGATGTAAGTAAATCCTGAGTGGCCGTTACAGCAACTATGAGTTTTGTTTGTATGGTAGGTACAGCGGAGTTCAGATTTAGTTTGATAAACAGGTCTATTCAGAAACAATGATGTCAGAAAAATGCTCACACTGTGAAAAATTTAACTAATGGACCAGAAAAAACTTAATTATTTTATCTCTTCCCTTTTGTTCACACGTATATTGTGAACGTTAGCACATATGGCTAAATATTTCCTGCTGCTTAGATTTATTGTTTACTTTGTGTGTAGGGTGCACCTGGAGCTAAAGGAGAACCGGGAATGAAGGTAAAGTCTATTTGTTTGTTACGTGACTGTTTTGTTGACCAGCGCTTGGACTTTTAAACATGTTGCTTTTGAAGATTGTTATTTTTATAATGATTTAACATCCCTATAATCATCTTCAGCGTCACATATTACCTCCACAGAGTCATTTAATTTGTTTTCGCAGGGTGAACAAGGACCAGCTGGAGAGCCTGGTGAAAGAGGAATCAGGGTATTTGTTCAACAGTTGTATAGTTCAAATAAGAAAAAAGGAAAAACAATACTTCCCACAAAATTTAGAAAGTAACTTCAAAATGTATTTTGACAAAATCTAAAAATGCGACAAACCAGTTTGTAGGATACCGAATGTGTATTTACAGTGCTGGTCAGGCTTTAAATCTGACACCTTTATTTGTGAAACATGAGTGCAGGGCTGAATGCTTCCATTTCTTTCTACTTGTTGATCAGGGTCCATTGGGATTACCAGGAAAACCAGGTGACACTGGAGAAAACGGTGACCCTGGCAAGCCTGGCCCACCTGTAAGTTCTTTGCCATGATAACTAAACTTCAGTCAGCACAACTGTGGTCAAAAGACGATTGTTGTTTGAAGCTGTCTTACATTACTCATTAAGTGAGAAACAGCATTAAAAGGTAAATGTTGGTTGAAAAGGGGCTTGGGGGTATGCAGCAGCTGTGCTCCTGCTGAAGCAGCTGAAACACTTCACTGTGTAGAAGGTGGTGAACTGAACCAGCTGATCTGAGCTTGACTTTATGGCCTTCCTGAGTTAATGCTATGCTTTATTAAATGTACACTTTTAAGAAGATCCACTTACAGGATCCTCATCTTTCTGCTTAGTATGTGTGTACAGATCAGTAGCTTTATACTGTACTATAACTAACTGTAATAATTCAATTGAAATTGCAAAACTTTAACATTACCTGAGATTTCTTTTCTGTTTTGAAGGGTGCTGATGGCAAAAAAGGTGACAAAGGAGAGGCGGTAAGTTTGTATCCACCATCTCTCGCTCCCTCTCTCTCATCAGTGAACATGTTTGGTTTTTTTCTCCTGGCTGCCTGCCTTCTGATTATTCTGTGTCAGTCACTGTTTCATATCTTCTCAATCTGCTATCCTCCTGTGTCATTCCGTTTTGATAAGTTGAGTAATTAACTTTGTTTTTGTGTGTTTGCCATCCTTCATTGCACCAAACTATTTTTCCTTTGTCTTGCAAATATTGGATTTGTAAAGAACTGTGACGTTGTAGATTTTAACTGTGTTTTGTCTGTCTGCTTTTCATTGTGCTGTCATCGTCATAAAGGGAAAGCCTGGACCTCCGGGAACACAAGTAAACAAATCTCTATAATTACTTGATCAGTTCAACCATGTTTGACAGAGGCGCTTGTTACAGCACATCTTGTAAAAAGCCTCATTCCTCCATGAGACCTTATGTCTGTTTCCAATCAACTGAAACTGTGTTTGTTAACAAATTAACTGTCATTTTATTCAATCAGATTGGTTCAGACAACATACTGACCAGAGTAATTAAGGTAATTTGAAGAATAGCACATTACAACTTTAAATTCATTCAGTTAAGGAAGAATTAAAGGTTTTTCCCTTTCCTTCTTATCAGGGCGATCCTGGAGAGCCAGGTCAGCCAGGTTTGCGAGGAGAAATGGGCCCGCCTGGGCCACAAGTGAGTATTTTCACCATATGAAGTAACCAACAGGATGTGATACGCAGTGCAGTGAGAAAGTCTTTTCCCCTTCCTGTTTTCTTAATGTTTGCATATTTGTCACATTAGCATGTTACAAATCATCAAACCAATTTTAATATAAGATAACCTGAGTAAAAACAATTCTGTTTTTAAAAGACTATTTTTTTAATCAAGGGAGAAAAAAGCCTATATGAACCTATATGAAAAAGTTAACTGCCCCCACATTTTTTGAACACTGAGTTCAGTTTCACTAGCCACACCCAGGAGCTCAAAAATAATGCCATGACAGCAAACGAAGAGAAACAGGAACATTGACATCGATCAGTCTGGAAAGCCATTTCTAAGTATTTGGTACTCAAGTGACCCACAACGAGAACCATTATCCACAAATGGAGAAAACTTGTAACAGTGGTGAACATGAGTGGCTGGAAACTCAAAATGAAGCCAAGAGCCCATCAACAACTCATCCAGGAGATCACAATAGAACCCAGAACAGCATCTATAGAACTGCAGCCTTTGCTTGTCTCAGTTAAAGTTCACGATTCAGTACCAAAAAGTGGACAAAGTCTCGTCTCACATTTGCCAAAAATGTGAGATATTACATTTTACACATAAAATGTAAATATAAATGTAAATATTACCTGATGAGACTAAAGCAGAACCTTTTGGAAGGTTTGAGTACTTTTACATCTGTTGTAAAATCTCACATTAAAGCAACACAGCCGTTCATTAACAACAACCAACCAAAAAACACACCAACAACAAAAATGATGGTGGTAGTGTGATGGTTAACAGCTGTTTTGCTATTTAAGGACCTGGACGCCTTGCCATAACTGATGGAGCCGTGAATGCTCAGACCAGAAAACCCTGAAGGAGAATGTCCAACCATCAGTTCACGCCCTGAAGCTAAAACACCAGGTTTTGCAGTGGCCAAGTCAAAATCTGGGAATAATCAGAACACTTTGGTATTATCCTTGAAATGCATCATGCCTTTCATGTTTAAAAATCCTAAAATCTAACTGAATTAAAACAACTGTGGAAAGAAGAGTGGACCAAAGTTTCCTTCACAGCGATGTGAAACACTCATTGCCAGTTACGTCAAACTCTTGATCACAGTTCTTGCTTCTAATGTTGGCATAACCAACATTTCCCCATTGGTTTTAGAGGAAACAACTTTTTGACATAGGGCCAGGTTAGTTTAGATAACTTTTTGGATCTGCTTTTAATCATCGTTTAATAACTGCACTTTGTATTTACTCAGGTTATTTTTGTCTAATATTAAAATTTGTTTGATGATCTGAAACATGAAAGTGTGGCAGATATGCAAAAAAGAAGAAACCAGGAAGAGGGCAGTATACAGCACTATATCATTCATGCTAATGACCGTTAATTCTGTTTTTTTGTACTTATTATTATTTTTTAGAAGTACTAAGCAGCCATTAATTTATGGACAGCCAAAAATTAAGTCCATTAACCTTTACCTTTCTGGACACAAAACTGAAAATTAATCTAACTTGGTTAATCTGTTTAAAGGGGCATCCACACAGGAAGTGACCCTAAATTCATTTACGCTATTCTTATCTATTTCTTTTTTTTATCAAAAGTAATATATTTTTCTTGAATGTCTTGAAACATCATAATCTGTCTGTCCAGGGTCCAGAGGGGAAACCTGGATTACCAGGACAGTCTCTGGTATGCATGTGCATAATTATAAATTGCACTTACTGTGGTTCTGTTTGTTTTGTTTAATTACAAAGGTGTGTTTAATGTAACTGTTTGCTTTGCAGGGTGATTCTGGAAGAGATGGATTAGATGGCTTACCAGGAAAACCAGGAATGAAGGTTATAAAAATGCACAGCATTAAATTGTTTTATTGAAATTGCACATTCAAATATTTTGAAAATTTCCATGTAAATGGCATCACGTGCACTATATTGA
Source organism: Pelmatolapia mariae (assembly GCF_036321145.2). Taxonomy (NCBI): domain Eukaryota; kingdom Metazoa; phylum Chordata; class Actinopteri; order Cichliformes; family Cichlidae; genus Pelmatolapia; species Pelmatolapia mariae. The sequence goes on from NC_086242.1 coordinate 12,078,778, forward strand.
CAAAAAGTATTGGGCCACACATCTTCATCTCTGAAATTAGATGTTTTCATTCCCACTGCCACCAAGCCGTGCCATATGCCTTTACAAAACTCACTGTTTTCCTGTAGCAGGGTCTCATTATTGCTGCAAGGCAGTTTTGGGAAATTTCTTTAAATAGTATCATTGCAAACATCACGTAGACCATGTAAAGTTATGGCGCAGGGGTCATGGAGAGCCAAGGCGCATAGTGCCTAAAGGTCACCAATACTTAGCTGACTCAAGAACTACTAAACTGCAAACCTCCTGTGGCATGAACAGCACAAAAACTGTGCGCCAGGAGCTTCATGGCATGAGTTTCCATGGCGGAGCAGCACTTGTAGGTGTAATGTGTAAGTGGCCCAGTATATTTGTACATATACTGTATGCATGTATGAGTTTGCTCACAAGGTGTCTTATGGTAACCGTAGGGTGACCAGGGACAGAAAGGAGAGCTTGGTCCGGTGAGTGGATGAATTTTTATGGAACTTAAATTCTTGTCATTAATGTATATGGTTTACTGCCCTATTTCATATTAACATAAAACAAGTTATCACTGAGTTACAGTGTATTATCTCACTTAACAAAAAAAGATTAATGAAAAGAAAAGCTAAGGTGCAGTCATGATTTTCAGTCTTTATTTTCCGTATATCAACTTTATATGTGCTTATAGACACCTAAGCTTTTAGCATGTCAGCAGCTATTTTGCATTGCTATGGTGGATTTTACTGCCTCAGGTATAATTTGTCCAGTTTGTAATAACATTTGTCATTTTAATTTGCTAATATTTGCAAAAGGAGACTTTGTTTTTCTATGCTTGTAAACAGAAAGGAGAAAAAGGAGATCAAGGCCGGGTTGGGATTGCTGGGATGCCTGGCTTACCGGGGACTCCTGTGAGTTTCACTCTGAAACGCGATGCCTCCGGCAAAACCATTATCATCCATTTTTTATACAGTTTTAATGGTGACAGTCTTTAGTCATTCAAGCCAATATAACAAAATATATCCTTGCGTCAGGTGTGTAATTAGCAGAAGCCACATGTTTATCCACGATAATGATCAATCTCCTTTTTCATTTCCTCTTCTCTACAGGGGAGACCTGGCATTGATGGGAAGAGGGGCCTGCCAGGAAAAGATGTGAGAAACATTTGACAATTATACCACTTTGCTATTAGATATCACCTGGATTACTGTTTTATCCAATTTGCACATTTGTTTGCCATTTTCAAGCTCTTTTTAGATGAAATTACTTTTTTTTTCACAGGGAGAAAGAGGACTCAAAGGAGATGACGGCAAGAAGGTTCTCAGATTTGCTGCCGCAATCAAAACATTTATGAAGCTTTTATTCTCCATTTACTTGTGTTAACTTCACTCTTCATTTCAGGGGGACAAGGGAGATGCGGGTGCTGATGTAAGTATATTTACATTTAAGAAGGAAAACACAACTTTGTGATGAAGTTGAGGCCGTAACTGGATGATGCTGTTTGTTTCTTCGCAGGGTAAAGATGGTAGTAAAGGCGAACCAGGGCTTCCAGGTTTGCCTGGGAGGCAGGTGCTTGTCACTCCTGAGGTAAACATGATGGAAATATGACTTGATTTTTGGTGACTTGTTTATGACTTACCTGTAATCACCATTGGTTTGACTAATTCCTCATTTATGCTGGGTGTTGATTCAGAAAAACATCACACAGTTTGACTTAATATCCATATATCTCTTCTCAGGGTGCTACCATTGATGAAATCCGACAAGCATTCCCAATGCCAATGGGTCCTCCAGGACCTACTGTGAGTTTGATGCTTGTGCACATGTTTCTGCATATGTATAGCTTTCTAAAAATGGCACATCATCTCTGCTGTTGCATGGCATAATTCACTTGTCGCCTGCATGAAATCTAAGTCATCATGCAGTGATGACTATAGTGCTTATTTTTATTGTGGGCTACAATGAGAACAGATATGGTGAGCTTGATGTCATGCATTGTAGATGCATGTTCAAATGTCCTGCTCCTCTGTTTCTGTGTGTTTAGGGTTCTCCAGGATTGAAGGTAAGGTGGTAATGGTGCTTATATTGAGGCTGAGTTCTTAAAAAAACCCTGAAATATAGCCTTGGTTGCTGATTTGTCTTGTTTTGCAGGGTGATAAAGGAGAAAGAGGCCTGAAAGGAGAAAAGGTAATGCTGATTTGAGTTATACCTCAGAAACATGGGAATGGAAATGACATTATGCCGACTGCATTTATTTTCATGTTTCTGCAGGGTGACGCTGGAGCTCCAGGAAAATCTCTTGAGATGAAGGTTGAATAAAGGATATGATAATTTCTTCTATGGCATACATGTTCTCATTTTGCATTATTAAGTGTCTGAACAATGTATTTTCACTCAACTTTAGGACATTGAGACAATGTTTGAAGCCTACGGTATAAAGGTGAGCTCTTTGCACCACATTGTATAAATATGCAATAGTGTAATAAATGTTCAGCTGTCTAAATAAAAGCTTTTTTCAGCTTCCTTTGCTGAAGGCTTTGATTGACAGGTTGCTGCAGGATGGCATAGAGGAGCTGCTTCATGTGCTCAGCAACTCCAAGAAAACAAAAGAAAACACAGAAAGGCACAACTCCAACGTCATCACTGACTACACAGTACGTAGACTCAAAGAAGTGTCTGATGTTATTTTTAGACTGTATACTGTATGTTTACATTTCTTGTTTCCAATACCTCAAACTTTTCAAAACTACTACTACTGCTATGCATTTTATATTTTCTCGATAGAGTTTGGAGAAATTTGACGTCACCAGCAGGCCTCTGTCAAAAGTGGACACTTTTGAGGACACTGATGTAGACGGCCAGCCTCCTGAATCTTTCTTGGTTGTACGTAACCTCAGCCTAGTCTTAAGAGAATGCTTAGGAATAATAATGAACCTATTAACCTACCACATATTTAGTGGGTATACCTGTTCGACTGCTTGTTAACGCAAATATCTAATCAGCCAATTATATGGCAATGAAACACTGCATGTTCAAGATGATCTGCTGAATTCAACATGAGCATGATTTTGAATGCGTTATGGTTGTTGATGCCAGACGGGCTGGTCTGAGTATTTCAGAAACTAGTAATCTGCTGGGAATTTCCTACGCAACCATCGACTTACAGAGAAGGGTCAGAAAAAGGGAAAATATCTAGGATAGGAAGGCAACAGTAACTCAAATAACCACTTGCTACAACCAAAGTATGCAGACTAGCATATCTGAATGCACATCAAAACAGGTACCACTCCTGTTAGCTAAGTATAGGAAACTGAGGCTACAATTCTCATGGACTCACCACAATTTGAGAAGTGGAGGTTTGAATAACACTGCCTGAGTCTTTCCTGTGGTTTCTACTTTGACATTCGGATGATAGGGTCAAAATTTGATGGAAACTGAGTAAAAGCATGGATCCATCCTGTGTCTTCAGGTTGGTGGAGGTGTAATGGTGTGGGGAATATCTTGTAGGCACACTTTAACCTCCTAGGACCTGGCGTCCACATATGTAGACATCACATTTTGGGATATTTAGACCAAAATACTCAATTTTGCTCTGCAAGGGCCTGATATCCACGTTCAAGGACATTGTACTGCCACTGTTCTATCAAAATTTTAAACGAATATCCTCAGATGTGGCTCTTATTTTTCTTAAAAACAAAAATAAGGTAAAAATAAAAAATCTGGTAATTCTTTGTTTTTACATTCATCGGGCCCCAATCAGCCCAAATATCAAAGAGAAATTAAAAATGCATGTGGAAGAGTTCGGGTCTTAGGAGGTTAAGGCCCTTAGTATCAACTCAGTATTGTTTAAATGCACAGCCTACCTCAACATTGCTACTGACCCTTTATGACCAAAATGTACCCATCTTCTGATGGCTGATTCAAGAAAGATAACACATCATGCAACAAAGCTCAAATCATCTCACTGTAGCCTACAAATTTGCAGCAATTATGTGTTGTTATCTTGTCAGTATGGTCCAAAATCTCTGAGAACTGTTTGCAGCAGCTTGGCGAGTCCATGCTTCATCAAACAATGTACAGCTCATGTTCTGAATATTTATTGTTCTATTAACAGTCCTTGATATTTATTGTTTAAGGTTCTGTGTAATCTTGAGTTTTTCAGCCATCTCATACCTTTGTGTATTTGCATTTTATTTGAGCTTGTGTGCCTTTAAATGCTTTCACCACGATCCTGGAGAAATGAAACTGTGTTTAATATAGTTTATCACCAGTTGTCACTAATATGTTTTTTTTTTACTTCTCTCACTGAAGGACCCTTTAAATGAAACTGCAGAGGATCCAACTTTATGGGCCGTCAACACGCTGAATGGAGAACCAGAACATGACACGATTGAGACCAATTTAAAGGAGACAGTAGACAGTACTGAAACTTCCTTCAAAGTTAATCTGACTGTAGTCAATTCTACTTCCAATTATACAATGACCAATGAGGTAAGGCTGTCACATTTCATATTTAGGCACTTTTAGATGGAAAAAAGACAGAGTGTAAACTCTTGGTGCCATTTTTCTTTTTTATATTTTCTATTATTCCCTTAATTTAAAGAAATAAAATGCAAATAAACTTCATAATAATTCCTAAAAAAGTCATAAAAGTAATTAATATATATCTAACATTCACATAATATTTTGTAAAATGCTTTGTAAACTCTAGTGATGTACATGTCATACTTTAAAAATCTAAACAATCCTACATTACGAAATATTGGTGTTATTTATATTCAGATTGCTTTTAAAGTTAAAATTTGTCTGTCAGATGTTTTCAGGGTTACCTCAATCTGTAATGGAGACTGTTCTCCTCACTCAGGAGGACTCACTGAAGAAGAATTCAGGACAAAAGAAGAAGAACAGGGAACGTGGGAAAGTAAAGCTACCATAACTGTCTTATTGAGGGTTGGGTTTTAGATAGAGGATGGAAAATAGGATACTTCTCCATCAGTTTACAATGAATGCATATTACCAAAGGACCATACAGGTGTTTGATGTTTTAGCTTATCTCTTCTACTTAGCATACACATCAGCTTTTACTAAATGGATGCTTCTGTTTTGATGTTTATGCTAATTTTAAGTGATTTGGACTCTCAGTTGTGATATTACTGCACAATAATGTAGATTTGGGAAAGTGCACTTGTAGCACCAGTGAAACAGGAAATCTAAATATGGAAAATACTTTAACATTTACATTTTAGTGAGAATGATGTGAGTTTTATTCTTTAATTTTAAGGACTGCACTAAGTTATGGTAACAAAGTTAAAGGCATGAAAGAAGTTAATGTGAGTCACGTCTAGGGTGCCACAAAAATACCTGAAAGCTGATATTTGTGTCTCTGTTATCAACTGATAATGTGTTCTTTAAATATGCATTGATTATAATTTGAAGAATCCCTTAAAATATATTTGTCACTAGTGGTTAGTATACACTGCCCAGCCAAAATAAAGTTGCAAATTCTAATATTTTGTTTGATCCACGTTTATCTTTGATGACAGCATTGCCAAGATATTGTTTCGATAAGCTTATGCAGCGTTATGTGTTGTCGTTCAGCGTTGCATTTATTTTTCTCTAAGATCTTGGATTCAGTCTTCCCCAGCACATCCCAGAAATTCTTAGTGGGGTTAAGTTCTTGACTCTGTGGTGGTCAGTTCATGTGTAAAATAATGTCTCATGTGCCCTGAGCCGCTCTTTAACAATCTGAGCCCGACGATTCCTGACACTGATATCTTAGAACAGCGGTTCCCAATCTTTTTTGTACCATCGACCAGTTTAACGCTGGACAGTTTTTCTGTGGACTGTGAGACTTCATTAGCTAGCCAGTCACTGTATATTATACCAAGCGAATGTGGCGGGTGTGAGTCTCGCAATGAACCTCTTAATTTAAGTATGATTCTTAATAGTCTCTTTCTTTCTTTTGTTTGGCATTCTGAGACCCCTCTGGTGACTCATCTTTGGCTCTTTCTTCCTGTTCAAAGAAGTTCTCCAGTGACATTTGTTTTTGGGTCACTGGGTTTTCAGACTTTGTGATGCATGGAAAAAGAGTTAAGTGCAAGAGTAAGGTTTGGGTGAAAGTGTCATTTTTTGGAAAAATAAAATACCGGAAACTCTATCTATCCATCCATCCATCCATCCATCCATTCTCTGGCGCTTATGCCTTTCAGGGTCACGAAGGGGGGGAGGAAGCCAGAGTACCTGAGAGAACCCACGCGAACACAGCGAGAACATGCAAACTCCACACAGAAATACATTTTTTAAACAAATTTATTCTTTCTTTGGAGCCCAGTGCAAAATAGTCCTTGGCCTGGTGATCTGGACCTCAGTTTTAGAATATCCCTGGGATAAGTTCATTCTTTCGGCACATAATGGTGGTCAACCATGATCTGACCAAGTGAAGCAACCCAAGGTCAAAAGGAAATGTTCTTACTTTGACTATGATTTGATTTCACCAATCGATCTCCAATTCTCTCACTGATCGCATTATGTCCTCGAAGATGATGGCACACCACTATCCTTTAATAATGTGTTAGTTAAGTTATTTTTAAAAGTTTCACCAGTCTCCTTAGTTGTTTTCTTTTTCGATGCAGGTCTTTTCCACGACTATGGGAAATTATCATGTCTTCTGCATTTGACAAGCTACTCACTGCATCAGTTAGGGTTAAATAAACTCTTGCCATTCATCATATGGGCCTTAGTTTAATCCATGTTTTGGGGGGGAGGGGATTTGGCCAGGCAGTGTATATGTGTCTATATATATTTAAATCACATGCGTAGTGTATCATTTTTAAAATGCCAGATCTAGCAAATATGATTCAAATTAAAACTCATGTTTGCAAATTACTATTTCATTAAATTTTATAAAAAAAAATTGTCACAAGGTTAAAAAAACACAAATTTTGAATTTTCTAGTAATTATCTCATGGTTCAGTCTTTATAGGGATATACACATAAATCGGATGGGCTGAAACATGTAAAACATCAGGTATGGTCCTATAAATACAATAAATAGCTCTAAACTGTTTGGTAAAACTAGACTTAATGATTTTTAATCATCCTAATTTAATGGGATTTTTATTTATTTTTGATAAACATTAATTACTCATTTCCCTAAACTTATCAGCTGCAGTTTAGAACTTCATCATCAACAACTTCTGAAGTATGGGAAACCTTCATCTTTTCTCTCTCTGATTGTGAACTTCTTAACCAGGGCAAAGGAAATAAAGGACGACATAGGAGGCAGAGACAACGCTTGGTAAATGTCCTTGAACAACGGATCAGAATAAACCCAGAAATGTTACTTCACTTCAGCCCCAACTAAATTAAAATGCACCAACTAACATGGCTGTCTGACCTTGCAAAATACAACCATAACTTTATAAAAAAAAAAAAAGATTTAATGAAACATAATCCTAAATTAAAACATTGTGAATATAAACACAGTGAATGAACCACGTTTTGCACCCACAATATGCCTCATTTAACTAAAAGCATGCATTGATGTCCATCTGCTTCTCACTGTAATGCTAACAGATTACATTTGCTTGCTTGTTGATGTCTTCCAGTTATTCCAGTTATTCACACGTGATAAATAATGCTGTGCCACAATTCCTTCCTGTAATAATTGCTATTTCCTTTTTATCCTAAGACAAGTGAAGAGGCCAGGCAAGACGAAGAAGACGAGTTTTATAACGGCGAAGATTACAGTTATGAATACGAGGTAGGCAGCTGCAATAATAAATCAGTAATTGATGCACCGTTGGAAGCTTAATTTTAATGTGATGTTGATGACGTGGGGTTGTTCCTCATTTAGAGAATTGTGAGCGCCTTCTTGTTAACAGCCCTGCCAAACTCATCATCCAGTCACCTGCGTTTTTTTTTTCTTCGTAGCAGTATCTCTGGAGACTGAATTATATCTGCGCCCACACAAATGCTGCAGAGATTGATTAATGACACACCCACTACCTAATCTTAATTATTAAGAATAAATTAGTTTGTCATTACAGCCCACTTCATCCGCTCTCCACATCATCTACCGTGATCTTGAGTGTTTAAAAGTTATGACGAGATTTTTTATTAATTTTTTTTCAAATAGGAAGAACTTACCACAATTGACCCCTTAATCCCTCGGGACTTCGGGGAAAACAGACAGGTAAATATTCTCTCATCTGTTTCAGCTGGACTGGGTACAAATGTTATGATTCATTTTTAATGTAACATGTGTTCAATTTGTTTAACATGCACAGCTTGAAGTCCAAACAGATGAATTTCCCCATCCAGTGGATGATAAGGTGATCATTTGTAGCCCAATAGCTAACTAAAAGTAATAAACATTTCTGTTTTACCTGAACAATAATACATTTGTGTTGCTTTTGATTTGTAAGGAACAATTGCCCACACCCAGTCCTGCCCAGGTCGAGACCTTAAGTCAACCTATAACAGTCTTCTCAGACAGAGAAATGGATGCACAGGTGAAACAAATGTTGTGCTATCTTTGGTATTTATCTTTTGATCATTTTTATTCATTCAAGCACAAAACTAAGAAAAACAAGCCAGCGACCTCTGCCAGGTTCCACTAAGAATGAAATTACAGAGGGAAGCTTTTTAATTGTACGGACATGCAGCTCTTTATTATAAAGCACAAAGAAAAGAAATCACCCACTGACTGCCAACATGCAGTCAGTGCATAGCTACCTGCTGTGCTTCACCCTGCACATTCTTCATCATTTCTCCAGCTTTGCACCTACTATATGGGAGAAAGAAGGATCAGCAGACTAGGTGTTCTTCTCCACCTAGTTGATGTCGCTACCCTCAACCATCCTGCCCCACCTCTCCCTCCTACAACTGATCCAACAAACCAAACCCTCCCACCACACTGCCATTATCCACTGATGTCGTATGTTAATGAAAAAAGTCTAAAGTCCAGATAACTGCTGCTCACATGATATAAGAATGCCCTGGACAAACAATAAACCCAGGTAGTTCAGTCAGTATAGGCAAAAGAGCCTGAGCCGCATGTTGCATGGACATTTTAGGGATGACTGAGGCTCTTCTGGTAAAAGGGCTTGTGTTCAGCTCCTCTGCAGTCTGCATATTGAAGTGTCGTTATACCCTTTGTGTACTCTGGATGTGTGATAGTGTGAAAAAAGTCCCAATTTTTAACAGAAAGTTTAACTGTAGCTATCAAATCGTCTATCAATAAACAGAAACTGACATCACAGAGCAACTTTCAATACTTTTACCTATAATAATGCAAAACATTGAAACCTGCTAGCTTCATATTTTAATGGCAGATAAGTGCAAACATTCAGAGTAATGACAAAAAAAGTCACTTTTTTAAAAAACGTTATAAAAGTTACCAATATGCTGGGGGGGGGTTTTACATTCAAACTTGTGTACTTATTTGTCCCCCCCTAGGTTACCTTGCCAACCACAGAGTCACCCTCTCGACCCTCTGATGATATAGAGAAGGTATTCCCGGGCAGCTCGGTGCTCATGAGAAATAGGGCATTGTTTACTTTTTCTTTCTTTGTATTGTGCCTGACTTTCCAAGTGACATTTTCACTTTAAAATTCTGATGTGTCTTTTCAGTCTACACCTCCTGCAGCAACAGAAGAACCAGATCAGGTGGAGTTTTCATTTTAAGTTATACAGGCTTCCGTCTTAAAGATCTTTGCATGCCTTGGAATGCAGAACTTTATTTGCACTTATGCACAAGGGTCCTGAAATTGATCTGCAAGTGCTTGAATAAAACAGCGAATGGGCTTAACTGCAGTTGTCAATAAATAAACCATAAGCAGCACTTTCATCATTTTCGAGACCCCTTTCTTTCTTCTGCTTTTGATGAAAATTTCTTTTTTTTTTTTTTTTTTTTTTTTTTTTTTTTTTTTTTTTTTTTTTTTTTTTTTTTTTTTTTTGTCTGTCCCATTTGGTTCTTTAGCCGTCAGAATTGTTGTCTGAAGACCAACAAGGATACCAAATGGATTTATTTTGCCAAATGGATCATCATGGCATTGCCGTATTGGTCCATTTGATCAACTTTTGTTGTTATTATTTATTTTATTTTCAGTAGTTACAGATGAGACAGACATGATTGGGGGATAGGAAAGGGAGAAAGAAAGAGAGGAAGGAAAAGAAAAACAGAAGGGAAGAGGGACAGTGAGAAAGGGCACTTACAAAGACAAAGAGAAAAAAAAAAATCTCCTGGATCACCTGTTGAGAGAAAAAGAATAGAAAACAAGCAAAAAAAAAACAAAGCAACATACTAAACACAACACCATCATGTTAATCTAGCTAAGTGTAAACAGCAATAAATACTAAATACTGAATGTTGTTGTGCAGCACAGACAGCGCACAATGTGCTTTGAAGTAGCAGCTAAGAAAGGTGTAGTTTATGTCTACGAACAGTGAACACCCGTGTGCACACCTGTGTGGATCAGCGCGCTTGTATACAGAAGGTTTCCCCATGTAACGGTCTGCTAGAGGGTGTGGAGGGCCATAGCCCCGTCCCCCAGGGCATGAAGCAGGCATGGAGGAGATCCAGGCTCCAGACATCCAGGGACCCCAGAGTGCGAGAGCCCAAGGAGTACCACCGGAGGGGTATCCGTGCCACCCTCCTGGGAAGGGCTGAGGAGATCCCCAGACGAGGGGTCACCCAGTAGCCACGGAGCAGAAGCCAGAGGGGGCTGCACTGGCGCGCCCGCCGGCTCTGCCGGCAGCCAGCTGTGCCAGAGTGAACCGAGCTGCAGGCCCCGAGGCCGGAGGTTCGAGGGCCCCCTTTGCCCCGGAAGAGGCCTGACCGAGCGACAGGCACCAGGCCCCGCCAAGTAGCCACCGGGAGTGAGCTGGTGTATACCTGAGCGCCCAGCCCCGGACACCAAGAACCACCAATGCACCGACCCCTGAGTGCATCAGTTACCGGCAGGGAGTGTGGTGAGGGGAGATAGGCCTCCACACTTTGGAGGGCCTGGGTGTTCCCAGGGAGGTGGAGTCTAAGACCTGACCTGACATATAAACATAGACAAACAGGCACACACAGACACAAACATGCATTCCCACCCTCATGCACACATATACAAACACTCAGCACTCATCCAACGTAGGAATAGACATATATGCACATGTACACACAATCGCACTCCCCAAACATACTCTATACCCCGGGTCCAGGTACCCTCGCCCCCAGAGGGGGAAACGGCACCCAGACCCAAGAGATGTGACCCTTTTCCCCCGGGGTGGAGGCAAGCAGACCGCCCCAGGCCCTGCGGAAGCAGGGAGGCCAATCTGTCAGCCAACACCTCCTCCCAGCCCCCCGCCCCGATGGCTGGCAGAGAACGGGGGTGTGTGAAGACCCCATACCTCCCTCCTCCCGCTCATGTGTAGTGTTGCTGCGTGTTGTTCTAAAGTGCATTTAAAACAGGGGAGGGCATGGTGCTGCTGCCGGAGAGCAGCAGGTGTTAGCACGGCCCCTCCCGAGAACCCTCAATGTCTACATGGATTTAAAATTGAGAGGTGGGCACCGGCGCCAGAGGTAGGGTTGAATACTCAGACCAGTGCAAAATAATGCAAGTGTTTGTTTAAGGCTGATGTGAATACATGACCAAACATGACCAAAGCATGAGCGGCATGCTTTTAGCATGATTTCTCTAAAGCTTGTCTGAATGCAAATGAGCAGAAAATGTAGTCTAGTCCAGCTGTTCATGAATGATTTACTGAGAAAAAAAATCCAGAGAGTTACTTTTAATACTTTCTCTCTCTCGTTTTTTTAAACAGGAAATCTCTTAATTCCCAAGAGACTGAGACTATAGAGTCTTAATCATTCATAAGAAAGCACTACACGGAGAGTGCGAATAAACTGTGAACCGTTTTCTCTGGTGATGAACCCTGAACAACGTCGTTTCATGAGGGGGGACTTCTTTCCGCACAGAGACAATGTCACTCACCAAAAAATACCGTATACCATACCAGATATACTGTTTTTCTCTTATTGTGGCTTATAGAAAATTAGGCACCTGAAAATTGTGTCCTGGTATATAGGTTGTGTTTTTTAAGCTTGGTCATTGTAAAAACCAGTGTAGCTTTACTTACCCTGCCAGAAACTCCTAATTTATTTATGACAAGTATTTTTCAGTAAATAAAATAGAAGTAAGCTTTCTTAAACATGACAACAATTTGCATACATACTTCAGGAAATACAAACATTTTATTTATTAAAACATGGAAATACTAAGGGTTTCTTACTTTCCCATACCCTGTGAATACCATAGATAATATTTAGAATCTAGTTTTACTATAAACACATATGTAGCCAGATCAAACACTTGTTACGCTGGTGAAATTTATCTTTATAATTATATTGTCTGTGTTTAACCTCTCTGTGCATGTGTGCTTAAGTAAAAGTGACTTTCTAAACAACTCTGTGTCTTCCTCCTTTTTTCCTCATCGTACAGTACTCCACAAAAGTCTTGAGCCATCCCTGATTTCTTTTTATTTTGCTTCCAAGGAGCCAGACTTTCTTCTCATTTTTAAAAGTCCTCTTGAGCAATAGTTCTCATGGCTTTCTGAAGTTTCTTGTAAAGGTTTTCTTTGGACATTGACTGCTTTTTCACTCATTTTTAGTGTAGTCTTGTACCTTAATATGCATTTTTTAAAATTTGTTTGTTAAGCTACTTCACACTGAACTGTTAATTATCCAAGCATAAAATAGCACCTAACTCAAGAGGTGAGCCAGCGTTGTATCTTGAATTTGACCAAATTTGAATATACATAACATGATAATTCCCAAAGAGGTATTAGTTGAAAACCTGCATATCTTTGCAGTGCAGGGTGTTCTGAAAGAATCTGAGAAACTGGACAAGAAACACACACACACAAACTATGCAGTAGATGTCTGTATCTGAAAGTCGTGTCCTTAAGAACCAGGAAAAATCCAGCAATGACACCTGGTCGTTCAGTGGATCCATCTGTTGAACTTAGAACTTTTTATTTGGACAGGTCACCAATCTGTCACAGGGCTAATGCATAGAAACAGACAACCATTTGCTGTCACATTCACTCCCGCATTCATACCTATGGGAATTTAGAGTTTTCAATTAACCTAATCCCACTAAGTGCATGTCTTTGGACTGTGGGAGGAAGCCAGAGGACCGGGGGAGAACATGCAAACTCTACACAGAAAGACCTCAGACTGATGGAGGAGTTGAATTCAGAACCTTCTTGTTGTGAGGCCACGGTGCTAACCACCGTGCCATCGTGCTGCCCTACTATGTACGCTAGAATATAATAAATAATAAGTAAGGGTGGAAGGGCTATGGAAATTGCAGATCTGCCAAAATATTGCACAAGGGGAAAAAAAGAGACATCAACATAATAAATACAGAAAAGCAGCAACAGAATACTAGTATGATTAAAAACTTGGTTCCGTGGAAGTGAAGAAGCAGTTCAGAATAACAAAGGAAGCAGTGAGTATATATGAAGGGGGCACCCAGATTTGAACTGGGGACCTCTTGATCTGCAGTCAAATGCTCTACCACTGAGCTATACCCCCACCTATACCTGAAGCCTCATCAGAAAGAAGCCATTCTTAAGGGAGGATGGCAAAGAACTGGACTGAAAACTAGTGGCAACAGGTCTGATTGGGAGATGAATCAAAATTTAGAAATTTTGGTAATTTTGGTAAATTATCTGTGGAGGAGATTAGGAAAGCAGTATAACAGTGAATATCTACAGCGATCTGTAAAACATGGTGGAGGCTCTGTCATGGTTTAGGGCTGCATTTCAGCCATTGGTGACCTTGTCCGATTTTGATCCACTATGCAATAAGAAGGAAAGTTTCTGATTGGCAAACAGTCACAATTGTCCTTCCCAGAGCCCAGACCTGTTGAAGACAGTAAACATTCAAAGAAGAGCTTTGATTGCTCTTCCAGAAGCCTGGACAATTTCTGGCTGTGTTAAAAAATAAAGATGGTAATAGCAAATGGACTTTCACCTTTTTAAGAATTGTACAAACTGAAAACACAATGTCAGATGCTGTGTTTTTGTGTATGCCTGCACATTGTTTCCCATTTTCCTCAAACAATGTGAAGAAATTAGAGGTGGCTCAGCACTTACAAAGTATATCAACATCAATCATCATAATTGATTTGCTAAATTTGCTTATGAAGGCTCTGTGGGAGATGGAAGTGCCTCAACCTGAAATCAGGGTGAAAAGAGGAACATTTTGGCCTGACTCCATGGTAAGCATCACCTGTCTTTGTAGAAGACTAATGAATGATAATTTATATTAAAATCGTGAAGTAAAAACTGTATATTTTAGGCGTTCATGCCAGGTGCCCCAGGAGGACGAAATCGGTTTAAGAAGGCACAGCAAGTACTAATTTTCATCCATGTTCCATGTTTTAAAAAATTAAAATCAAACTGCATCTAAAAAAATTGTGCTTTGTGATCGTTTAAATTACAGCACATCTCCTCTGGACCTCAGGGTTACAAAATTTGGAGTGTAAGTCTGTTTTCAACAGTAGAGATCAAGTGTTTATCCAAATCCAGATGGATAGATGACTTACAAATGCACTGATTTGTGTTTTTAGAAGGACGAAAAAGAAAATCCAGGCCTTCAGACACACAGCAGGAGAGATAGGCAAGAAGCACGAGAGAGACACAGATACAGCGATACAGAGACAGAGGTTCCCACAGAAATAATAGGTGGAGGAGAGGAACAGACAAAAGCAGAAGTGGAAGACTGGGGAATGGAAAAAGAGAAAGAGTTAATGCCTGATCCAAAACCAGTCCCTGATCCAGTCTATGAGGAGGAGGAGAGAAGTGGAGACTATGACTGGGAGACAGAGGAAGGGGTAGATCAAGAGAAAGAAGAGGAGGAGGAGGACTTGGAGATCGAGAGAGAGAGGGACAGGCTGGAGATGGAGAGAGAAAGACAGGAGCTGGAGAAAGAGAGGGAGGCCGAGCTGGAGAGGGAAAAAATGGAAAGCGAACGAGAACTGGAGCGGCAGAGGGAGGAATGGGAGAGGATGAGGGAGGAGATGGAGAGGAGGAGAGAGGGAAATTACGATGAAGAAACTGGACTGACGTACCCATATCCCCCGGGGTATTATTTACTGAAGGTAAGGGCAAAAGAGTAAAATATATACATGCTACACTTATCTTGAAATGCTCAATGAGTGTTTTGCAAATTAGCTGTTTATAGACATGATGATGATGATGATGATGAAATAACTGACTGTCTTTTTTGTGCAACAGGGACAGCCAGGTGAAAATGGAAAACCAGGACAAAAGGTGACAAGATTTTGAATGTTATGATAAAACTTTATTGAAAAGATTAAAAAGGGACAAAAAAGCCATCAAAATTTGCAACAGGTGGCTCAAGCCTTGCAAGACATAAGGAATGGTAAATGGACTGATTCTTACATGGTGCTTTTCTACTCTCCCAGAGTACTCAAAGCGCTGTATACATCATGCCACATTCACCCAATTATACCCATTCTCACAAGCACTGACTCTAAACTGAGTGCTTTTCTAACGACATTCACAAGCATTCACACTCCAATGGATGCATCGGAGAGCAACTTGGGGTTAGTATCTTGCCCAAGGATCCTTGGCATGCAGACTGGAGGAGCCAGGGATCGAACCACCAACCTTCCGATCAGTAGGCAACCTGCTAAAATTTGTTAGCTGTGTGTGACTGATATTCTTCCATCCTAGTGATAAATATTGCCCAAAAAAGCAACATTAACCTTGAAATAACCCTTTGAAATGAAACATCTGTGCTGAAATGACCGAGTTACTGATACTGTCTCACTGATTTAAACCATTATTTTTATTATCATCTTAAGATCACAAAGCAAGAATGACACATGTCCCCACATGAAATGTTCCACCAGTTCATAAAAATATCATGGATGCTCCCCCTCCTCCCAACACTGCATCTGTAAATGACATCAGAGCTCAGGGAGAGCTTCTCTCCCGTCTCGCCTGTCACTGAATCTGGTGGAGTCCAGGGCTTTGATGTCCTTCCTGCTCTATTTCTGTATGACTTTGAGACAGTAGATTAAAGCAGACATTAATAATTCCCCTTGTTAAACATGCTGACAAGTCCTGTTTTTCTTTTTTCTTTTAAATTCCTCCGAGTTAGTTTATTTTGGCACATGAAAAGGATGTGTCACGCTGCACTCCATTATTCTAACTCATTTCTATGCACTCTTCAGGGCGAAATTGGTGAAAAGGGACAAAAGGTAAATATATAAAGATTTAACTGTGCTTTTTAAATTTTAATGATGGTGACTGCGCAGATGTGTTCATCTGTTTTGTTATTTTTAGGGGGAGCCGGGCATCGGTCACAGAGGGCCAGAGGGTCAGGCTGGTCCTCCTGGACAGAAGGTGAAATTTCTATTTCTCCGCTCATCCCTTATGGGGACTTTAAAGACTGATTTTAATTTTATTAGAATGACTGTCAGAACTGTTTCAAGTGTGCTAACATAATAAATAACATAAGTGTTAAATCAACTAGCCTTTTAACCTTTTAATATCATAAACTGCATTAGCTGATAGCTGTCATCCAGATACAGGGGGGGGTGGTTACTAATGGTTACTGGTCTGTACACCAGTTAAATTAAAAATCTTAATACATTTATTTGACCACCTGTCATGAAAACAGAAAAATACTAATATTTTAGAAATTTATTTAAAAAAAAGTTATTACATTATTAGATTATTATATCGTTATTTATTAGACAAAAAACAAAGTTCTTTTTAAACATAACTTAAAAAACTAATATTTTGTATGGCCTCCATTGGTCTTGATAACAGCTTGCATTCTTGATGCCATTGTTTTTATGTACTTGTCCCTTTTTTCGTTGAGTTCCAAATAGTTTCCAGGTGTTAATACGGACTTGCTTTGGATGAAACTCTTGTGTGATCTGTCTTTGAATCCGCTATTATGTCTTGTCTTATGTGTCTAAGAGACCACATCTAGCATCATGAAATACGTTAATGTGGACTCATTCCCTTTCAGTGAGCTCTTGAGTATTTTACCAGTTTAAACTGAAGTAAAGAATTTCAAAATGAATTGTTTTAATGAATGAAATGAAAAGTTTTGGACATTCAAGCACCAAATGATTTTTCTGTTTAGAAATGCAACAAAAAAAAAGAAAAAAGAAAAAAAAAGAAAGAAATGCAACTAATTAACTGCAATTTGTCATCTTAATCAGAAAAATAATGATGTTCTTTACTGTTTTTTATGCTTTTTTGCAAAACAGTACATTTGAAAATTGGACAACAACAACAATTATATTTTAGCATTCAAAATATCATTTTGATTAAAGAGTTTGTGCATAATGGTGGATTAAGCATTACAAAAACATAACAAGTGGATTTAGTAATTGGCAACAGTTTTAATTTAGGTTAGCATAGACCTTATAATGGTGGGCTGTAAAATACATTTAAGAGCTCTCTCTCTCTCTCTCTCTCTCTCTCTCTCTCTCTCTGTATACATATATATATATATATATATGTATGTATACATATACATGTCCTAGTAAATTAATTATCCCCCACAGACTTCCATAGCATTCACTTTGAATGACTTCGATTCACATCACACTTTTAATTTGGAGTATTTAATTGACTCAGTGACTCATTCAAAATTGTGTTTGAGTTTTCAATTTGATAAAGGCAAGAAGGACCTTATTTCAAAGCAATTATTCAAAAGTAATAGAAAAGCTGAATAACAACATTACAAGAGACAAGTGACCTCTCATGGTGTGCTCATCTTCAAACACTGATTTTTTTTTTCTCTGTTTCGTGGATTCTTATTTTCTGCCGTGGTGTTGCCTCAGGGTGAGCCCGGCGAGCCAGGTCCTCCAGGTGCTCAGGGCATTCAGGGAATCCCTGGCAATCCAGGCATCCAAGGCTCCACAGGTCTTAGGGGTCTTCCAGGGGATCCAGGAGAGGCAGGTAGAGAGGTATGTCATCATACATTGCCGTACAATGACCTTAAACTCTTTTGAATGCCAGTACAATATATGAAATAATCTGTATCGAATATGAAAATGAATTAATAAGAAGAGGCATAGACAGAGAAGGTTATAAGTATTACCTCACTGCTTAAATAATAATGATGAGGTATGATGTTTGTGTTGATATTAGGGCAGCCGAGGTAAAAGAGGGAAGAATGGCTCCCCAGGATCTCCTGGACCTCGAGGACCGCCAGGACCTCATGTATAGAAAACTTAACATATCATTTCTGTCTTTTAGGTTGTTTATTTCTTTGCCGACCTTCTACACTAAAAAATAATCACTGCTTGTTACAATTTTTTTTCCATTTTATACTTTTGTTTCTCTCTGTTTTATTGCTGGCTGAAAATGAGTCCAATTTCTTTTGGTACCACCTCATAGGGTATTCCTGGCATACCTGGAGAAAAAGGAGAAAAGGTAAGTACTAATATTATGCACAGTTGTGTAAGTCAAACTTAAAGGATGGTGTTATTGTTATTTTAACATAAATCTATTTTGCCTCATACTACAATTATGCAGTTTTTGCGACTTCCAAAATGATCATTTTCCCTTCTTCATTTTACCAGGGTGACAGTATACCAGGTGAACCTGGTGAGAGAGGCGTAGTTGGCCTCCCAGGTAAAAGGGTATGTTCCTTTTTACATATTTGACATTTGGCGACTATGTTGTTGGTGATGTTTAGACCGGACAGGAACTGTAGTTTTTATCATTTTAAAATATCACACAAAAAATCAGCTTTGCTATGTTTGCTTATGCAGGAAAATGTTTCTTTCCAGGGTGACAAGGGCTCTCCAGGTGTTAAAGGAGCTCCTGGGCCCATAGTAAGCAACTTTTCCAAACCACACAATTGAGCAAAAGTTTTATTTAAAACCCTTAGTGACACAGGATAAAAATACACTATCTTTCACCCTTCTTATAAAAACAGGGTCCTAAAGGACTGAGTGGGAGCAAAGGTGAAAAGGTGAGCTGTTGCCATGACTGATGAATCAATGACGTTTCTTGTCTTCATCTTTTTTAAATCAATTTTCCAATTTTTTTTTATTAGACGTCTTAGATTACAGCTAATGAGACTTTAATATAGAAAATTACATATATTTGATATTTAAAGGACTATAGCACCAAGTGCAAACTGAAAACTCTCTGTTGCACTTCATGCAAACGGCACTCAGGCTATGCTGCTTCCAGCATACCAGGCTCTGAAATGCAGTGAACTGAAATTGCTGTCATGTTGCTTGAAGCGCCTCAAAACTATGTGACACAGTAGAGTCAAGAAAGTATTATTTAAGTTGATGCGCATCTTTGTTTCTTATCGGCAATAACACTGTTAACAATGTATAATTACAGCAAGAGACACACAGTGTGCATATTAGGACAATGTTTCCATTCATGCATCCATCACTGTTGACTGCAGGGAGGATAGATGGACTCAGTTTATCTGCGACATAAGCGTGTTGTAATGGAACAAGATCATGAGCATATATATTTGCATAAGTACTTGCTGCTTTCATCTGTGCAACCAAAGCAGTGAAATGAGTGACTGGATGTTTTTCTCTTTACCCTGAGGATTTCTGTTAAACGAGTGCATGAAGCATGAAGCTGCTGTAATTCTCAGGTGCCCGAACATCAATAAACAGCTGCTTGCGATTTATTTTTACTTGCACATGACTCACTGACATTAAGATGTGAATATTCTGCTCCATTACAGGCACATTTATGTTGCAATTGTAATTTCCCGTTTGTTTTTAAGTATCAGTGGGTACAGGCTGTGTTAAAAGTGGTGTCACTTGTTGGTCAGCCTGCATTCATATTTGTTTGTCTTCTCAGACAGTGTCGTAACTAAGGTTTTGCTGGATGATTTTATTATCTATGACAGTCATGTCAAAAACCAATAAAATCTCATCATGTTGTGCAGAACTAGCTTTCAAACATATTTTATACTAGAACTATTACAATGTGCATGCATTTTTCTTGTATTGAAATTGAAATTGAAATCATCCTGTTTGAATGTGGATTTAAAAATCATGTTTTGTTTTCTTTTAGGGAAATCATGGATCACCTGGAGTCAAAGGAGAAAGGGTATAATGAGTTTGTCTTGCTCTGTGGTTAAACACATTAAAAAATGTGTGTCAAACAAGACATATGTAAGATTTACAGCTTTATACAAAGGTTAAAGTTCCAGCAATACTCGTAATATAGATTATTTTCTTGTGCCTTTAAATCATAAATTCCGCAAACAAATAATCAAAGAATAAAGTTGTTCTTTAAAATACAGCTGTTGTTGGAACTTAATCCTCTTCAGACTTTATGTTCTTCTTTTTGCACCTTGGAAGTAGGTGAAGTTGTGAGAGTAACCTCTTCTGACCTTACACCTTTGTATTTACTGTATCTGTGGATATACTGTCATATTAAAATTAAAGTACACCCTCTTTCAGTTCAAAGGTTTTATGTATACATAGATAGGCTTTATGTGTGTGGCTCCATATTGTAGTGGTTTACACATTTGTTAAACAATGCAAAAGATCCCCAGTACAGGACCAGGAGGAAACACAAATCCCATGGGGGTTGCATCAGGAAGCCCATTGGGTGTAAAAATGTGCCAAATCATAATACACAGAGCCATCTCCTGCAGCATTCCCTGTGAATAAAAGAGCAGCCAAAGAAACTTAGAGTTTTACATATACAAAGGACATTATACAAATAATTATTTCCTCAGCAGGTCTTAATATTATGTAAATACAATTTCAGATGAACAGCAACACTTGAAATGTTACACTGTACCATTATTTATTTAACACATACTAACACATACTAAGCCAGACTGCAAAAGTAGTATGTGAAAAAACAACTATATTTGTTGAAGAACAGCTCTATTAATGTGCTGGCACAGCATTTGAGTCATGTTGAGGTCTGGACTTTTACTGAGCCATTGCAACACCTTGATTCTTTTCTTATTCAGCACTTCTGTTGTAGATGTGCTGCTGTGCTTGGGATCATTGACCTGGTGTATGACCCAGTTTTGGCCAACCTTTAGCTGTTGGACAGATGGCCTCACAGTTGAATCTAGCCTATTTCTAGTCTATCTCTATTTGGTATACAACAGAGTTCATGATTGATTCAATGACTGCAAGGTACCTAGGTCCTGTAACTGCAAAACAATCCCAAATCCTTACCCCACCACCACCGTGCTTGACATGAATAGGAAGTTTTTGTGCTGAAGGCTGAAACTGAAAGAGGGTGTTCTTTATTTTTGAATGAGCTGTATTTACATTAGTTTCATACTGAGTGTACAACTGAATTCCTTTCTACAGGGCAGTGTGCTTCAAATCCAAGGACCTCGTGGCTATAAGGGTTCCAAAGGACAGCCAGTAAGATCCCACTGACTTTTTTTCTATTACTCATTCCACTAAAATGAGTTTCAGTACAAAACATATTGAAACAACTCAAGCCATCTAACACATACACAATAAAAAACAGCTGAAAATAAAAGCTGTAAGCTTAAAAGAATGTGTGTGAAATTACACAAAAAAGCTTAATAAATTAGCAATGAAGAAGTGTGCGGGCATTTTGTTTCAGGGTGAGCGAGGTTCACCTGGTTTTGACGGGGATAAAGGAGAAAAAGGCGAGGACGGTCCTCCTGGGGTCAAGGTAATGAATTCAGATACAAAGTTGTTTAGAGTTTGGAAAAGTTTGCAGGTTACAGAGTGTAGTACCAATCATGTCTTGCTTAAAAACATCTAAAATGTAACTAATTAACTGTTTTTAAAAGGGTGTAAAAGGTAATGCGGGTATAAAAGGTGCAATGGGAAGGTTTGGAGCACGGGGCCCGGTAGGACAAAAAGTAAGTAAGTTAGGCATCAACATTAGTTCAAACACTCATTTCTGGCAGCTCTGTGTGTGAAATTGTCATGATTGTCTGCAGGGAGATCCAGGAGATCCTGGAGTCAATGGAGTGATGGTACTGACGTCTACGACATTTAAAGCCAATATTCAGTATTATTTTAAGATGTGATCAAGTGAGATAATAACAATTTAATTTGATTCAAGGGTCGCAATGGGGCTGATGGGCTGGATGGAGCCAAAGGGGATAAAGGAGACAATGGACTCCAAGGACAACAGGGTAATCAGGTACTCTAATGAGCAGTTTATAACTACTGACAGCACCTTTGATTTCTAAACATTCAAATACAGTTAATTTAGTTTGTCATTCTTTTATTTTTTCCATAGGGTGATCCAGGAGAACCTGGCTTACCAGGAGAAAAAGGGGAGAAAGGGGAGAAGGTGAAGAATTTCCATTTTCACATTGATTATTTTTTCCTAATTTGTTACCTGCTTGTGTGTCTGTGTTTTAATGAATTAAGTGATGTTTCATGCTTTTACAGGGTTTCAGAGGTTTTCCTGGGCGCACTGGGAGCCCTGGCCTGAATGGAGAAAAGGTTATCCCTTAATTTGATTCTTATTTGATTAGCGAGCTGTGTTAGGTTATGTAGCGGTGCTATGTGAAAAACTTTCTATGCATACTCCATATATGTCTGTGCAAAACAGGGAGATATGGGGTTACCTGGCACCCCGGGCATACCTGGACTGAATGGGGTCACGGGACGCAAGGTAAGCGTTTAAGTGTGCGTTTATTTCCCCTAGTAATTTCCCAAGCACACACACACACACACACACACACACACACACACACACACACACACACACACACACACACAAACAAATCAGTTACTGTTTCTCATTTTGTGAAATTTTAGGGAGACAAGGGAGAAGGTGGGATCAATGGTGTTGATGGTGATCCTGGAGTAAGAGGGGAAAAGGTTTGTCAATTCAAAGTCATATGACCTGTGATTTTTTATCCTAGAGTTTATTTTTATATCCTATTAAAAGATTGTGAAATCTGTTTATATTTATATAATGATGTAGCTTTACAGCGGTTTAGCCACTGTGATCAAATTTTTCTTTTAATGAATTCAGGGTGCAGCAGGTTTCCCAGGTTTCCCAGGTTTCAAGGGGTCAGCAGGAAGTCCAGGAAGGGACGGTGATATGGGACCACCGGGACCGCCAGGGCCTCAGGGAGACAAAGGGCCTAAGGTACAGTATGCCCAACTCTTTAGGTACTTGTACTTGCTGATGAAACACAGGCTCATTATCAATAACACAGTCTAATTATCTCAAGTACACCTGCTGCTCCCCTGATCACGACTTCATTATCTCATGATAACAAATTAAAAGTAGTCTAGCGCTCTCTTTACTTTTCCAAGCACCTATTCACAAGTTACGTGTGTCATCAGTAACGTCATACAGAATTGTCACTTTTGTCTTTAAGAAATGTGATATTCATGAGATGCCCTCTACAAGCTGTCATCACACAATATCAGGGCCAAAAGTTAGAACTTATCAACAGATATTAACTTTTTATTTAAAGACTGGCACACATTAGTGGAGTAGTTGATCACTACTTTAATGGGGCATTTTTTTTACTCAACACTGAACATGAATGCTACAGTCTTTAAATAAATGATGCAGTCACAATATAGTCACGTAACAAAAACTTGTCTTGGCAGCACTAAAAAGCCATGGGGCTAAATTAGAGACTCCAGACATAAAGGCACAAATATGCAATGAAGTATGCAGTTGAGGGAAACATATTTCTATAAGTTTATGCCCTATCAGAGTCTTATAATGTATATGTTTTTTTAATTTAGCAGGTTCGCTAAATTGGTAGTCCATTTATGGGAAAGAACGGGCACCTGTGCGTACATAGCTTATATCACTTACTCACAAATACATTTTTGGACTTTAAAGCCCAACAAGAGAAGACTAAATATGTGACAGAACACAATGAGCAGGAGCTGAGCTTGATTACAGTCATCACCGTGTCTTTGTAAGAGAGTGGCACCAGCAGTGGATACAGCAGAGACATGTCCTCAATTAAAACACACAAACACACACACACACACACACACACACACACACACACACACACACACACACACACACACACACACACTGAGAGGTCTATTTCTGTCTGCAGCTTTCAAGTAATATCTTACTCAATTAGCTCCTTTCAGCTACAATTACTGGACTCTCAGTGTTGACAGAGAGTGGCTGGAAACCTCTAATGAGGATATTCCAAGGATGTGCCTAATTGGTCTGTCTTTCATATTGTTTAGAAGTGAGTGATGAGGTGTGCTGCTATGGACATTTTTTCTTGTTGTTGATGATTTAGAGGTGTTGTATTTAAAAATATATTTTTTCACTGTGCACTTGCATTTTTTGGTCAAACAGGGGGAGAGGGGTAGAAGAGGCAGATCAAAGAAGTGTCAGAGTGGAGCACCAGGGACACCAGGACACAGAGGAGAAAATGTGAGACACACAGCACTCACATCTCTACACAGTTTTCTTCAAGCACACTTGTAATTCAGAAACATCCCTTCATCTATACTATTTCCTGTAACTTTCACAGAGCTAAAGTATATAATTTGCTTTATATTCATAATAAACAACATAAATATTCATTTAAAAGTACACCAGTCCTTGCTGCTGGCAAGGACTGGTGGTACAGGGTCCGTGTGTTTCTCCTGCTAGAATCTGTGTTTAGTACTTTTGGCTAAACTTGGGAGGCAAAAATAAAACACAATGCTGAAGTACTAGTAAGGAAAACAGGTTGCTTAGAAGATGGGGACGAGGTCTGCGATGGTTGTTGTCCTCAAAGAGATTTCGGTGCATAAAGATGGCGATTAAACAGCAATAAGACAGAGTCAGTCTGCTATCAGTTTGCAGTTGAATGCGTCAAGCATCTGTTTCTGATAATATGCCGATTAAGTGCGATAAATTGGGGAAAAAGGCAAATCTGTTGCCATCTGTTGCAAATCTGTTACTGTCTACATCCACAGAAATTCACATTTACTTCTTCCATTCAGAGTCGAATAAGAACCTCAGATCTGAAAGAGAAATTCCTCCACAAATAGTGATATAGCTGTTGCAGTATGGTAATTTAACCGTAAAATGACATAGGCACTCAGCAAAATCGCTGAAAAGTTGCATTCACCGATGCAGACTGACTCTGATTACTGTCAATCTGCTTATGTTTTTAAATTACATGATAGACACAGTCCCGATCAGAAGTTTAAGACCACTTGAAAAATGGCAAAAAAATCATATTTTGCATGGTTGGATCTCAACAAGGTTCCAAGTAGAGCTTCAACATGCAACAAGAAGAAATGGGAGTGAGACAAAACATTTTTTTTGGGGCATGCAATTTATTGCATGAAACAGGCTGTTTTACAGCTCATCAGAAGTTTAGGACCACATGCCTTTAAAAGGCCAAATCTGTGCAAAAATGTGGATTCATTGTCATTTTTTGTCAGGTAGTCACACAGTCATGACGTTCTGATGGCATTTCCTTTTTGAATGTGGTCGGGTTGTTGAACTGCATAAGCAGGGTCTCTCACAGCGCACCATCACTGCTGAGGTGGGACGCAGTAAGACAGTCATTTGGAATTTCTTAAATGATCCTGGGGGTTATGGAGCAAAAAAGTAAAGTGGAAAACCTGAAAATAATTTCACCAGCACTGAGCTGGAGAATCTAACTGGCTGTCCGTCAAGACACTGGACAATCCTCGAACCAAATTAAGGCTGTTACTGGTGCTGACTGCAGCCTCATAACCATCAGACGGCATCTCATTCTCTAATGAGAAAGAATTTAACATTGATGATACTGGCGTGACAAGCAGATCCCACCTGAGATATTGTCTACGCGCCACAGTGGAGGGGGGCGCCATAATGGTCTGAGGTGCTTTTTCCTTCAGTGGAACAATGAAGCGTCAGGAGGTGCAGGGGCATCAAACACTATAGTCGCTGGCTATGTCCAGATGTTGCAGAGAGCATCCCTCATGACTGAGGGCCCTCGTCTGCATGGTAACGACTGGGTTTTTCAACAGGACAACACTACAGTACACAATGCCTGCAGGACAAGGGACCCTGATCTAAATCCAATTAAGAACCTTTGGGGATGGATGACAAGATGAATGGACACCAGCTCCATCGAGTAGATGCCCCTCGTGCAGCTGTCTTCACTGCTTGCAGTTTCCACTCACCTCATGGAAACACTTGGATCAAGCATGCCACAACAAATTTTTGAAGTGATAAACAATAATGGTGGAGCTACTCATTACTGAGTTCATGTTTTGAACTTTGATTTCTGTTTTGGGGGGGTTTACAGGGTTTTTTTGGAGGTGTGGTCCTAAACTTTTGACCAGCTGTAAAACAGCCTGTTTCAGTTTAAGCATTGTTTTCGATAAATTGCATGCTCAAAAAAAATGTTTTGTCTCACTCCCGTTTCTTCTTGTTGCATGTTGAAGCTCTACTTGGAACCTTGTTAAGATCCAACCATGCAAAATGTGATTTTTTGCCATTTTTCAAGCGGTCTTAAACTTCTGATCAGGACTGTATTTGCAACCCTTCAACAATCTGTTTGAGAATGATTGAGTTAATGCAAGTCAGACTGGGATTGTTTGGAGACAGGTTACCTCCCTCAATGTGTGCAATCACCTTGTGATCAAACATGGACAACCAGTTGGTTGCTGCAACTACTTGTAGTTGGTTACAGTTTGTCTTTGTATTTTTACTCTAGTGTGACTGACTCATTAGAAAGGTTTAATTTAAATGAAATTATTTAAAATGCATTACACACATTATTGGCTGCCTAAAGATATTTTTCTGGTCACCAAGAAAATATTATCTCTTCTTTAAGATATTTTCTTGTTTGGTCTCCAAAACAGATCCAGCCCACATTAGAGATTAAAAGATGCTCAAGGCTCTGTTTAGATGTGGTGGATTGAAGAGTTGTCTGTTTGCCACTAATGAGTAATCCCTTTGATGTTGCACATTGTTTTTTGATACATTGATAATGTAAAAGTGTGGCTAATTATTTAGTTTTAGTTTAGCTCTGTTGCGCCTTTATTTTGCACAGCATTAAAAGTATTGCAGGTCTGTCTGCAAAAGACTTTTGATAGTCATACTCAGTAGCTAAATAAACACATCCCGCCCAACAGTGTTCTTTTAATAGCTCTGTCCCAAAGGCACTAATTGTTTGGATGCCTGGGTCGTTGACCCAGGGTTTTGAGTTTATTATATTATTTATCATTTCTAGTCTTTGGTTTCTTTGTTAGAGTTCTGTCTTATGGTTTATGTCTCTGTGTAATCCTTAGTTGCTATATCCCCGTGTCCAGTCAGTGTCTGTGTCTGCCCTGGTCCCACATCTCTGTTCCCTCTGTTGCAGTGCCTGCGTGTGAGTCTGTGTCTTTAGTTCAGTCTGTGTTATGTTTCCTGTTTTATTTTGAAGGTCCATGTCTGATGTTAATGTATCTGGTTTTGCTTCCCCTTGTCTCGTTAGGCCTGATTTGCCCCAGCTGTGTTTCCCTCCTGTTACCCATTCCCTGATTGCTCCCTCTGTGTATTTAAGCCCTGTGTTTCTGTGTCCGTGTCGTGATCTACTGTTTACTATGCTGTGTGTTCTGTCTGCTTGCCTGAGTTTCTTTGGAGTCTTAGTTTTGTTACCTTTTTTGAGTTCAGCATTAAAGCTGTTTTGAGTTCACCTTTTGCCTCCAAGCGTCTGCACTTTGGGTCCACCATTCCTGCCTGCACACAGCCCTCACATAATACTAATATCTGGGCTATCTTACTAACCTTTGTTTTGAGGTCATTGTGTCTGTGTAGTCCTTTGCAAATATCATGATACCATTACATAGAGCAATTAATGACACACCAAATCAGCTGAATAACATTAGCTGTGTTAGCAAACTGCAACATGCAGATTTCAGACTTCAAAAATCACCAGTAGTAACAGACCTTTTTGCCTAATCATACCTCTACTTTTTTTTAAATGGTCACAGTTAAAAACACTCTTGTTCCAGTGTTTGAACTCTCATGTATTCTGTGCACAAGCTCAAATAAATGGTTTAGCATTGACAGTAAATGCCACTTTTTGTTTCCATTTAAAGAACTAGAGCCCTGTGCAAACTGGGTTTTTTAAAACATGCAAAACACACAGCAATAGAACAATCAAGAGATTTAAGTATTTTGATTTGATTTTAAAAATTGGCTTGTGACCTCATATTTAAGGGCACTATATTCTCTCTCACGGATGTTTTCAGTTCTCAGCCTTGTTGTCTCCAGATCTGTAATTTTGTATTTCATGTGTTCACCAAAATAAAACACATGATTGCTGCGGTGTTCACTTCTGTAAGTGGACATTGTGTTAACACACACCTGAATGCTTTCAGTCTGGCACACCACTAAAAACCTTTTAATAGAGGTGGTCACACTTGCTGTGAAAACTTTCCTTTTCACATGACTTTTAGTCCTTGTTAGATCTAAAAGGTGTAATAAGCCAAAATAAGTGAAATTACCTGCATGGCTGTCTTCTCCTTAACTGAATATTGTGTACATGTTAACTTGAGAGAAGTGTGGGTCCAAATATGTTGTTGTGTCTCATCACTTTTCAGTGCAAATGTCAGTAAACTGTCTGAATCTGTCATCCAATATAAATATAATATGTAAATATCTTTTAGGGTAAAGTTGGTATTGAAGGAGCGAAAGGGGAGAAAGGAGAGCCTGGACTCTCAGTACGTCTTAGCACGCTTGCACACTCACACATGACAAAAGGCTAAAAACTGACTTGTCATTTAAATTATTCACATTCTTGCATTTCTTTGTTTCAAGGCTGAAGAAGTGAAGGAGCTAGTCAACCAGGAGGTGGTAGAAAAGTGCGGTAAGAGTGTGCTTGTGCGCACGTGTTATTCGTTTGTACATTTTCAACCTCCTACAGTACGTGCACTTGTACTTCATCCATGAGTGAATAAACGTGTGCCTCTAGATAGGCCTGCATATTGCGAACGCGTGGTTGTTTGTTGTAGAGCTCCTGTGGCAGCAGCATGGCACCCGTGTGTGTTCAGCCATCTGTTATGTTCTCTCAGAGGAACACGCATCATGGTGCCAGCAACAGCAGAGCCATTCACAAACACAAGACAGCCATTAAGTAGAACGCCTCACCCAGATTCCACGGCACATTCACGATATTTGGAGGCTGATTGTCTGCAACACACCTTTTTTCACTGAAGACATTTTGGCATGCCACATGTGTATATGGAAAGATAAAATGAAAGCTCTGTGACTCAAACCACAATTTGAGATGATCTTAAATTAAACTCAATTTAACAGAATTTATTGTATAATATCTAGACTACATTTTGCATCCTTGACAAGGATTGGATTTTCCTGCTGCCTACTAGTAACGGTAACACAGGTTTGCCTCTCAGACATGCTAATTACCCACAAGTGGTTGATGTGAAAATATAGTCTCATTTGCTTAAATGTTATTTTTGTATGCGATACCAGAAAAGGAACAGTCTATTGATTTGTGAAGTGTTCCAAGTATAATCTGTGAATAGATGGTGGGTTTTTTTTATGTGTTTGTTTTCTTGTTTCCTGCTGTTTGTCTTTATTAAACAATAGCACTCCCACGTATTCATAGGAACACTTTACAGGGAAATAAAGTATAAACTAATAAATAAAGTGGGCTGAAGGAAATAAAAGAATGAAAGAAAATATTTTAAATACTTAGAATTCTGGTTAAACTATTGTATTATGGCTAATTTAATTACTTAAATTTGATGCGTGACAAATATATACAGTACTGTGCAAAAACCTTGTGCCAGCCCTCATTTCTTTATACTTTGCTTCCAAGGAGCCAGAATTGCTTGTAATTGTTTCAAAGTCCTTCTGAGCGATAGTTCTCCAGGCTGCCCATTTGCTGCTTCATCACTCATTTTCAGTTCAGTCCTTGTACCTGACCATTTTGAAAGAAATTATTTTTGTAAGTCACCTACTTCACAGTGAACTGTGAATTATCCAAACATGAAAAAGTTAAAAGTATTTCTGCCCCAACAAGATGATTCCCAAAGAGGTATTAGCTATTTCCCATATTCCTAGCAAAAAAAAGTCATGCTGTTTTTATCACTGCAGGATTGGAATACAAGTTCATGGTAAAATCTGTTGACCCAGATGCAACAACTGCAGTGACTAAGAATGAAAATGACCAAAAAGACGTTGTGAAATCTATCACCCATGACCTGCATGAACAAAGTATGGAAGAAAACATGGCAGACAACATGGGAGAAGGGCACCCACAAAACCAGACTGGTAAGAAACACAAGTATCTGTTTGCAGGGTCAGCGCCTCTGGCCAAACACACAGATGCTTTAGATAGCGTGTGACCAAGTGTCTGGCTAAATAGCTGCATATATCAACCTTATGTGTAGCAGCTGTGATGCAGGCAATTAAAATGTGCTGTGTCCTGACAAGGACAAAGAAAACAAGCCTGCCTACATGTCTCTGATACTGTATCCATTCATTAGTTAAACATTAAGGTAAAAGCACCACTGAACATGCTGAACATGTCTGATTAAAGGTGATGTGATTAGGTAATATTTCTTTATTTGCCAGGTCTGTGCCTTTTTTTTTTTTTTTAACTTTTAGGACATCTACAAGTGATGCAAATATCCCAGAACTGCAGCATACTCAGTTCAGACACATCTAGAGATCTGTGTTGTGACGCCATACCAGCTTACTTTTTCCATTTTTTCTTGTCAGTCTCACCACTGTGAGTGCTCTCCCAAAAAAGGCTAAGCAATGGACAGAAAAGGAAACCAAAATGTAGTAATTATTAAATAGAGTGCTATTATAGGGAAGCCCCAAAGTTAAACCAAAGGTCAGCTTGTACCAGCAATCTCACATGCCATGATGCTTATTAGCTAATACAGCCACGGGCAGAAATTGCTTTCTGCATCCCAAATTATTGTAATTCTTGCTTCAGGTACATAAACCAGACAGCTGATCAAAGCACAAAGCTGTCATTGCCCTGCGTCAATGTCAACTGGTTTATTTATTCATTTAAATCATTAAATATAGTACTCATCTGTGCCCCAAATAATGATTGTACAAGTACAGCTCAGCATTCACACCAAAATAAATATGGTGTTTATGTTCACTTGTTTTGTTGCACAAAATCTGATGTTTTACAACAAATAATTAAGATGGACAATATTCCTCTAGCGGATACTTACATAAACTTATAAACCTCACGTGAATAGCTCTTCTTATCTGTCCTGAAATGCTAGATTGTGAGCACACAGTGGATAAAATTCTTCACAAGGAATGAAGCATCTTTTTGTAAAAAAAAAAAAAATACCCAAGAATGAAGGATTTTCTTCACATGTGGGTTAAATATTTTATTACTTTTGTAGTACAAACATTTAAAACTTTAAACTGCATACCTGTGGATGTATGCAGATGTCTAGGAGAGTGGGTAGTGGATTTTTATGTGTTAAAACCAGATTGTTTTCATGAGAGGATGCCCAAGGAGTGAAAACGTGTAAGGACAGCAAGACAGTGGCGAGGTGTGCAGTTGGAGTGACAGATGGGTTCAAGGTGGGGATGGGATTACATCAGGGATCGGCTCTGAGCCACTTCTTGTTTGCAGCGGTGATGGAAAGCTTAACAGATGAGGTCAGGCAGGAGTCTCCGTGGACTATGATGTTCAATGACGACATTGTGATCTGTAATGAGAGTGGGGAGCAGGTGGAAGAGAGCCTGGAGAGGTGGAGGTATGCTCTTAAGAGAAGAGTGATGAACGTCACTTGAAGCAAGACAGAATACGTGTGTGAATGAGAGGAAGACAGATATAACAGTGAAGTGATAGTGAAGATTGGTGAGTTTAAAATAACTGGGGTCAGCCATCCAAACTCAGTAGAAGTGCACAAGAGAGGTGAAGAAGAAAGTGCAGACAAAGTGGAGTGGGTGGAGACGAGTGCCAGGGGTGATTTGTGGCAGCAAGAGTGAAAGGGAAGGTTTTCAAGACGGTAGTGAGACCTGCTGTAAGCTGGAGGTGACAGAGTTGAAGATGTTAAGATTTTTTAGGGAGGGACCAGGATGGACCAGATTAGAGATGGGTACATCAGAGGGACAGCTCAGGCTGAGATGGTTTTGGACATGCACAGAGGAGGGATAGAGCACATACCAGACAAAGGATAGTTAAGAAATAGGAACAGAGGAAGTCCATAGAGGAGGTTCATGGAGTGTAGTGAAGGAGGACATGCAGAAGATTGGTGTCACACAAAAAGTTGCTTGGGATAGGTTAAAATGGAGGCAGATGCTCCACTGTGGTGACGAAAAAAATATGTGGCTAATTCGTACAAAATCAGTGTTTTAGCCACCTGCAAATATATGTTGTAAGTATTAACTGTATGTAGATTTACTTTACTTAGTCACTGTGACATCACATATTAGTATAGTGGTCGATTGTTTTTACCTCTCAGTTGCTAAAGACTGATGGGATGTTGTCGTCACCCTGCCAGGTGGGCAGGCAGCATGGACACCTAAGTTTGTGAATGCGATAATTGGAGAATGGGGCAACTTAGGAGCTTCAAATTGATACCAGAGGTGTATCTACTAAAGTTCTTATATGAGCTCGAATCTCAGTGACCTTGACCTCAAAGTCAGAGGCAGCAGGTGAAATGGGTGAGTAGACTTCATAGTTGACATAATACTTGTGCTCAAACTGTTTGCCGCCTCCTGCAGCTTCCTCTGTAACCTCCTCCTCCTAACATGTTAAGCTTTTGGTATTATTGAGTTTACTTGTGATTTAAATTTCATGTGTATTTATAATCAGGGGGTTAGCTTGTGCTTGATTTCTTTAAAAGCCCCATTTTTATGAAATCCATGTGCAAAAATCATTTGTTGTGATGAAGAATTCCTTTATGTAAGCATCTCTCTCAGAACTGAGTGTTTATTGTTCACTTTCTGAATACAGTAAAACCCTACATTAATGATGTTGTTTGATAAATCCAGATGAAGGGAAAGCAATACAGCAGGCCTTGTAGAACAAACAGCTGAAGTGCTTCAAAGTTCGTTCCAGCTCTATCAATAATTTTTAATGATACTTTTGGATTTCCCCTTTTATTGCTTAGCTTTAATGATAGCAGGATATGAATTCCCTCAAAAGTTTGTACTTTATAGTTGGCACGAAAAACAGAAAGTTGATGATTGGAAGGTCCAGAACTGTTTCTCACTAATTTGCTCAGTTGGATGAGCTAAAATGTCACTGACACTCGTAATGTCCAGTGAAGGTGGTTCTTTATTGTGTATCAGTAATTGCTTTTGTTTCTGGCTTCAGATACTCATGATGGAGGGACTGTGGAGTGGGGACAGAGGAAGAAGAGAAGGGTATATGGAAGAAACACAGCAAGTGAGTGAGAAAACTGATGTTGTTTGTGTCTATTTCCCTCCTCTCTTGTTCCCTTTATTTGCTTTGTGTATCAAAACAAAATTATAAATTTGATGTCACTCAACACCCTTTTCATATTAAAGACACTCGAGCTTTTTGAATGTTTTCACCTCCTGAGAGTTAGAGTCAGTTAAGGCTCAGTGTTTTTAATATGATAGATGGGTAGTCTAGCTTATCACATAGACCTGGGAGAACCTGGGAGAAATATTAGCTTCCACAACAAGTTTTCAGTCATTTCAAAATACCTTTTTATCTGTTTTATTTCCCAGTGGTTGGATAGGTTTTTCTTCTTACAGAAGGAAAATAAAGTTTAAGTTACAGCTAGGGTTGTCGCAACAGACACTGTATGATTAATATGGCTACAATTTGCACAAATAATCAGTTATAATAATAAATTTAAAAAGAAATAGTAATCATTATCAGTTACACTGTCCTTTATCGTCAGCACTAGTAGCTAAATAAACTGTATCCGGTCTTTAAGTGGCCTGTAAATGGCCTGTATTTATATAGCGCTTTAATAGTCCTAAGGACACCAAGGCGCTTTACATATCCAGTCATCCACCCATTCACACACTGGTGATGGCAAGCTACATTGTAGCCACAGCCACCCTGGGGCGCACTGACAGAGGCGAGGCTGCCAGACACTGGCGCCACCGGGCCCTCTGACCACCACCAGTAGGCAACGGGTGAAGTGTCTTGCCCAAGGACACAACGACCGAAACTGTCCAAGCCGGGGCTCGAACCAGCAACCTTCCGATTACAAGGCGAACCACGATCGCGTGGCTCAAGTGATGATGTGATGAATCCTGCTTCCGGGCCCAAACTACCCTGCGTTTAACAAGGCTGTTGTGTATTTAACATGTTTTAATGCTTTGTATCTTGTTCTATTTAATCTCAAAAAGCCCCTAAAAACAGTCAGTGATCACTGTCGGCCTCTCTTGGTTTTTATTACCGCAATTCATTTTAAAGCTCAGTTTTTAAAACCTTACATGTAACTACAGCCCAGCCCATGCAGCAGTATGTTAATGACTAACCTCGTATTGTGGATGGATGATCTCAGTTGTTCTCCCGACTGAAGTTTGGTCCGTTTACAGCATCCTGCCATGCGATTGCATTTGTCTCTGACCATCGAGAATCCTCATGTTAACTTTTATTGAGTGGAAAAAAGTTAGAGTTCCTCCTCCAGCTTCACTGTTTATATTATGCTAACATAGCTGTGTCGCTAGCAATGATGTAGCACATCATTGTGTACCAGCTAGCCAAACTTCAGTAACCCTAAAAACATCACTGCTGTTTAGTTTTCTGTCTTCATTTATGTCGAAAGTGATAGCAGAGCTGTGCATCTTAATTTGTTTCAGAAATCCCTCAGTCAGGACAGGCTATATTTAGATGGAAACTAGCGAGCTAACTCCCTGCTAACGTATAACTCCCTTAAATGTCATAAATTCTGTTTTCATGGATGCCTGGATGTTAAACTTAATTGTTACACCTGGTAGAGCAGCCACACTGATCATTTTATTACAGATGAAAGAATTTAGACAGTTTTTCAGCTCTCAGTGAGGCCTCAGTGATCGTTTGACTTATGGACCTGCAGCAGAGTTTGGGCCCAGACACGGCTAATGACGTCAGACTTAAAGACCGGATATAAAAGATGGATGTTTGAGGCAATCTTGGAATCTGCAGTTGTTTACAAATGGCTCCAAGAGATTCTCCTTATTAGATCTTCATTGAGTTCCTTGGACTTTCCCATTGTTAGTATTGATCAGTCCAATCAGTAGTGTCAAACAAATCCTTTTTTAAGCAGGGAAAACTACCAGTTGTAGTCAATCGTGATGACAGCAGAGAATTTAACTGGCCTTGGCTTTGTCAAGTTAAGACATTGTAGAACTTATCACTTATTTAAAGATTTAAGCGAGTATATGTATATATTTGATCCTGCATGTATACTTTGATCCCTTCCTGGATGACAGAAAAATCCAAACTAAATTCAAATGTGCGTGTGAACTTCTGATCATAACTGTAGTTAAAGTGAGTATACACTCAACAAAACATATTCTCTGCACTTTGTTGAGGATCTAACACTTGTGAAAATAGAGCAGGGGTGGGGAAACTCCAGGCCTCGAGTGCTGGTGTCTTGCAGGTTTTAGATGTGTCTTTGATCCAACACAGCTGATTTAAATGGCTAAAGTATCTTCTCAACATGTCTTGAAGTTCTCCAGAGGTCTGGTAATGAACTAGACATTTGATTCAGATCTGCTGACCCTGGGTGATATCTAAAACCTGCAGGACACCGGCCCTTGAGGCCTGGAGTTCCCCCACCCCTGAAGTAGAGTGACTCCACAGCATGTCAGTTTGAAGGACAGCTTTACGCTTTTCCCCATCTACCTGTTCTTTCAGTAACAGACCGCTGCCTGGAGCCGATGTCAGAAGGAGCCTGTTCAGACTATTCTCTGGTCTGGTACTTCCACACCCGATCGGGGGAATGCAGACCGTTTGTTTACGGGGGCTGTGGTGGCAACCAAAACAGATTCTCTTCCAGATATGAGTGCGAGAAATGGTGTGAGATGGAGAGTCGAGTTGTGGGGGGACCAATCAGATCGCGCAGGGAATAATCCTTCAAACAGTTAATCCAGTGACTGAAAAAAAATCCTGCTTTGAAGAGATTTTTGGTTATACAATATGAATGTGCGGATACTATAGATGCTATAAAAAAAATGTACACCTCCACAGCCGCAGAACCTTGGAGACTGAGCCAGCAACCCCCAAACAAGATGCTTAATTTTGTACATAACTGTGTAAAATGTTATTGTTTTTGCATTTTGCATTGCTCTTATTTATATATTTTAACAGATGTTTTTCAATTTGTTATATATGGATAATGGGATGCGATGTAGTCTAAATGTGAATGATTTTTTTCTTAATTTCACATAACATCTGCACATGTAGGTACGTTTTCTTGCAGCTGTGTTACTAAAATAGACTGACATTGACAAAGATTTTGAATGTAAACGTGCCAAAAATAAACATTACTGAAAAAAAATCTTAAATCCACCTTTACATTCACGATTTGTCTTTTTCATGCCAGCCTCTTTCATTTTCCAGCTCGCTATAGCGTATCTCTTTATATAACTGTCACCTTTCTTACGTTTTGTCAATCGCCCTACATCCTGTGTGGTGCAGAAATGAGAAGCTGATAGCTGACTGCCTGCTGACTCCTCCACCACTACATATGTTTCTTTGGCAGGGGGTGTTATGGGTCAGGCTGGGAGCCAGATGAGGGGCCAACAGGGGCCCAGTGTGGGAGCTCACGCAGGGGCTGTTTTAGAGGACTCTCCATCAGACCGACTCAGCAGTAGCTGGGGATTCCTGTGTGGGTGTTGATGAGGGGGCAGCACGCATTGAAGTTTTTTGGTTGTTGTTTTTTTCTCTTCTGGCAGTGTGACAGATGAAAATGCACGACACATTTTAGGCTCTCAAGTTGCCAGGTTGTTGCTCCTCGGTTCTTTCATATCTCTAATCTGTTTTTCAGGTTGGTTTGTAAAAATAGCGTTTTTCAAGTTGACAGAGGAGACAAGCCCCAAGAGGCTTCCTTCATATTAGTCACGATTCTGTACTCTGATGTACACCCACACGCAAAGATGCTTGATATGTCTACTTGATATTTTTAGACATAAAGAAATCTCATTATAAAATTAAAAATGTTTAATTTAAGCACAAGGCAAAAGAAATATTAAAACTTTCTTAAAGCATAAGCTTAATTTCATATTTAATAGTTTCAAGTTGCCATTTGTTTTTGTTTTTCTTGTAGATTTTGCTAAACTCTTATGTAGACATTTACACTTTTTGAACCAACCCAGTTATAAAGGGATAAATAGAGATGAGAAAAATAAAAAAAAACTTGCTTTGCAAAGACACATGCAGATGCAGGACAGCCTCACTACTTAAGGCTTTCTTAGGCCTTGTGAGCTCAGTGACAACTTAGCTGTTTTTTAATCTTTTCAACCTTTAACCTATAAGTATAAACAGTAGCAAGAAAGTGCTTTGTGGTTAATAGGCCTTCACTCCTAAGCAGAGCAACACAAACCAGCGTCAATGTAATAAATGTAGGATTTTTCCCCCCTTGATGTTGAAGGGGGCATGTAATTCCATTTCAGAGATCACTTGCGGAGGAAGCTGGAGTGGGAGGACATCTCATTGCCTCGTGTGTCACAGAACGCAATTACTCCAGCTGTGAAGACTTACATTCATATTAATGAAGGTGAATGAAGTTGCTCATTAGACCCTGACCCAGCGCCCTTTGATGCTGTCTCCCCCTGTATGCTCTTTTTCATTCTGACATTGTAATGTACATCAACTCTGCTGTGTGTCATGTGTACACTCAACGGTAATTAAAACACAGTGCTCTCTAGAAAATCTCAGATATCTCTCGTCTCTTTTGAAGAAACATTTGTGAATCACGCACAGAAGTTTTTATATGTGGTGTCACTCAACTTATTAAAACTTCAAATGGAACAAATGCTCATCTCTTTATTAATAGATGTGAAACTGATGTCGATGGAGACATCTGAAAGAGCAGGGAAACTTTTAAACTCTGCACCTTTATTCTTCATTCAGTTCTTAGTCTTTATGAAATTAATATATAAAATGAGCTAAAGAGACAATATTGTATTTGAAGGATTTTAAATTTGCTTTGATAAAGTGAAGATTTATATTTATGACCTGTTCTATAATCTACAGGTTTACATTTCGCTATAATGAACATACAATGATATATTCATTATAGAATGATATTGTCTAAAACAGTGCATGTAATGTGCGGACTTTCTACCTTTATATAATAAGGCTTAATAAGCTTTAACTAATGGCATTAGTAAGTGAATATAACCAGATCAATTACCTTCTATGTCACTTTCTCTCTCTCCAACTTTTCCAGTCCTCTTTCAGCTGACGGT
Organism: Pelmatolapia mariae; assembly: GCF_036321145.2. Lineage (NCBI taxonomy): Eukaryota > Metazoa > Chordata > Actinopteri > Cichliformes > Cichlidae > Pelmatolapia > Pelmatolapia mariae. The sequence continues at coordinate 12,117,136 of NC_086242.1, forward strand.
GTGACAGCCCCACCTATGGTTTTTACGCCTGCAGGTTTAGATGTCTGATTTTCTGTACCTGTGCTGGCTCCTCGTTCTTTCTATCACCATCCTCTACCCATTTGGTCTGATTTTTTTTTTATCCTCTCTGTTTTACCTTAACATCCTTTCATCACTGCAACCATTACTTTTTAATTACTTTAAATCATAAATTGATCCGCTCTTTGTGCAGCTTTAACAGTGGTAAGTGGGAAACCTCTGAAGACACGCCTAATATTATAATGTGAGACAATTTTATTTAACTATTGATTCAAAACCCAAACATATCCTGCCACGTGCGCCTGAGATAAGCGTCAAATCCGCTCAGCTGAGAACAAACGTGTCAATGGGAGCTGTCCGTGGTGTTGATCAACCGCAAACCTGTCAGTTTCACGCAAATGCCACTGAATGGCTTAAAGATGTTGGAACTCTTACAGGCTATCATGGAGCAGCTGCACATAAAACACTTTTTTTAAAGTCTGATGCGAGGCAGAAAAAAAGTTTCAATAGTCGTGACGCCTTCAGTCCACCAACAGGAGGCCACAACTTTCTTCTTTTTTTTCTTCATTCATCTACCTCATTGCTTCACAGCCAATGGGATGGCTCACTGCGAACCAAAATGTCAACGGGATGACGTTGTTGCTGGCGTAGGGCTGCGTTTTGATGGCTCTACTAAAAGAATACAGTGGGAATGGACGAGCAGGAGACGCTGCTGGTCAGACTGTGCGCACTGTTGACCTCCGCACACAGTGTTGGTTCATCGGGATTTCTCATAATAGCCTCACTTGAGGATTTCGCCTTCTTTGCGCTTTCTTTGAGGGGATAAGTGCTGCTTAACCTCTCCAACTATATTTAATACAAGTATTATTATAACTAAAGGATACGAGTGGTAAGTTGCACGAACATTATTGCTCACACGTTTGTGACCTTTATTAAATATTGTTTTTAGTTTTATCCGCTAAACTTCACATTAAAACCACCCCGGCTTTCTGTGATCCATCGAACTTTAAACTAAATCCTGTACTCTTAGAGTAGATTTTAACAAGATTTGTTAGGGTACTTGTTAATATTTACTATTAATATCCAGAATGGGCATATTAGTAAGGTTTATTTTTGCATCTCACTGAAAATGAAATTCACTGAGATGCGTTGCTGAAGATTAGATGCGAGAAAAACTTCATATTCTCTGGCTTTCTTCACCTGTTTTGGTCCCAGAGGACACAGCATGCTGTCGTCCCTAAAGACCCTGCTGCTGTTCTCGGTCCTGTGCACACCGACCTCCAGCCTGTGCCTCCGTCTCTACCAGACGCGCCCCGACCTCCTCTGCGACGACCAGCTGGCAGTCGGGGTCCGGAATGACCAAACTGAGCCTGGTTACTCCACTGTGGACGGCTGGGGGTCCCTCATGCAGTCCGCGGAGTATCTCTCCTCCTCCTCCACGTCGTCGTCCTCTTTCTCCTCTGCTGAATCCAGTCGGGAAAAAAGGACTTCAAGTCCCGCAAACTACCGCTTCTTGAGCCGGACCAAGCTCAGGGGCCAGATGCTCCGCAACAGCAACAAAGGGGACCGGAGGAGCAGACTGACCCTGTCCCTGGACGTCCCGACCAACATCATGAACGTGCTCTTCGATGTGGCCAAGGCCAAAAATCTGCGAGCCAAGGCGGCGGAGAACGCGCGTCTGCTGGCGCAAATTGGACGGAGGAAATGAAACGTGGACAACTTTCATTTAACAGACAGCCATGACCAGTGTTGGCCTCTCAAAGTCTAATAAATTAGCATCTCTTATCATCCAAGTAAACATCCATTTGTTTCTCCGGGGGAACGATGCCGTGTTTAATAATACACAGGCTTTAAATTAAATTCAGCTGTTCGCCTGTAAAAGGAAATAATCTCACGCCTTCTTTTCTCCAGATCAAATCACTGAGACCATTTCCAACAGCAAAGGCACGTTTACTATATATATATATTCGTAGGAAAGGGAACTTATGAAAAAGTAGATAACTATGGAAAATGTTTTAAAACCAGGTTAAATATTACAGAAGATATGAGCGGATACATTAGCTGTTGCTGCCTTCTTTTAAAAGTAATTGATTGATTTATTTTTAAATAAATATGTTTATTTATGCATTTATTGCGAATAATCCACCTATATTAAATTACAAACTTTCTCAAGTACTTTGTTATAGCAGACAAACAAAGTGACTAAAACACGTCCTCAGCTTTTCGGTTAAATTAATGTTTAATGTGATTGTTTTGCCCAGACTCAATAAATTCAAATAACTGGACGCGATGAGCAAAGCAGCTGGTTTTGCTTACAGCAATAAATAAATAAATATTAAAAAATGCAGCACTGTTGCATAATCTAATAATAATTTGATGTCCTGAGAAATGTTTTTTTTTATTCCAGGATATGTGTTTTTTTTTTCTCTTTCATCCTTCATTTATTTATTTAAGAAGCTTTATGTTAAAAAAGTATGAATTCAGATTCAAGTTTTGAACTTTGAATGTGGCCGAAAAACAACACTGAGAAAAAAAATACTGTACAAATCATCTGCAAGGTCATGAAATACAGTAAAATGCAATTGCATGGGAATGTATGTGTTCATCAGATGTCTCTTATTTTTATACTCAAAATAAAGGATTATTTTTCCTCAAATAAAGCAGGTGTAACGACATACATTTGCCTCTTTATATGCAATATCTATATCACTGAGATTCATTATATATTCTTAGAAAATATCTTTTCATTACTTCATTGTTCACAGAGTTAAAGCCCGACTCACACACCTTCATGAAAACACTTTATCACCCAAATTTGTCTCATCATAGATATATTCATGTCTCACTTCATATTGTCAGCAAGTAATACATTACAGTGCAAACATATGCTTAAGGGACAGACTTTCAAGGTATAAACTTTAATTAGTGTTGCTATTGCTTGGCTTTACCACAAGAGGGCACCCTACCTTTCTATTCTTTTATGTCTTCTATTTATAAATAGATAGGATTTTGAAGTTGGGAGATTGCAATAAGCAGTGATGGATAATAATAATGTGGCTGGGCAATACGTGTGTCAGAAAACAAACAAGAAATTGTCATAATCTGGATTTTGAATTCACCTGCCTCAGAAAAGCATTCTTAACATAGAATAATGTCGCCCTCTTGTGGTCATTTATGAAAGCTACATTCTAGTTTGTGACGGTCGGTAGCCTAAAGAGAAAAAAAAAACCAAAACAGGACACGTGTGTGAATGAGAAGGAGACAGGTGTGACAGTGAAGATGCAAAGCGTACAAGTAGTGATGCCACGGAGACCGCAGAGAAGAAGATGTAATAAAGGTGAACATGGAGAAGGAAAGGTACATGATCTGCCTTGGCGACCCCTATTGGTCTGTCAACACTACAGTTAAGGAAGGTCAGTGGTGCCTTCATTTCCGGAGCTCGCTGAAGAAGAACTGTGTAGATTAGAAAGTGGTGGTGACCTTCTATTGCTCCACTATAGAAGCATCCTGGAACAGTGTGGTATGCATGATGCTCTGCAGCAGTTATAACGGCTATCCAGATGCTAATAAACAGCACAAAATATAACTGACCGTGCATAGGAAACGTAAGATACCACCCAAGAACCTGAAAAATCAGTAAAAGACAGTTCTCACGCTGGACACTTGCTCTTTGACCTGTTGCCCTCTGGTAGACACTACGTGTAAATTAAAACAAGGAAAAAAACATTAAAAAACACCTTTTTATCCAAGTGCAATTACTCTCCTAAATCAAATATGACTACTGTGATGCACCTCAGCACCTTCTGCTAAATTTTTGACTACTTCATACTAAAATTAGAACTTGGTTTACCACGAGAATAGCTTTGTTTTTTTATTTATACTGTGACACTTGAGACACCTGCAGAAGTACCACCTCATCGTCACATTCTGATTATGATATATGCTGTTTGTAACTGCTTAGCTTGAGATTGATCTTCACGGAGCTTGTGTTTGCTGTGTTTATTCAGCTCAGGCAACAAAGGTAAACTTTTCATGACATATTTTAATTGTTCTGTGCTGTAGCTGGTTCAGCCCTGTTACCAATACTCTAGTAGCTAAAAATACTGTTGAATAAATTAGTCACCTTCATACTTAATATACAGGGTGGGCCATTTATATGGATACACCGTAATAAAATGGGAATGGTTGGTGATATTAAAGTCCTGTTTGTGGCACATTAGTATATGTGAGGGGGCAAACTCCTCAACATGGGTGGTGACCATGGTGGCCATTTAGAAGTCGGCCATCTTGGATACAACTTTTGTTTTTTCAATAGGAAGAGGGCCATGTGACACATCAAACTTATTGGTAATGTCACAAGAAAAACAATGGTGTGCTTGGTTTCAACGTAACTTTATTCTTTCATGACTTATTTACAAGTTTCTGACCACTTATAACATGTGTTCAGTGTGCTGCCCATTGTGTTGGATTGTCAATGCAACCCTCTTCTCCCACTCTTCACACACTGATAGCAACACCGCAGGAGAAATGCCAGCACAGGCATCCAGTATCCGTAGTTTCAGGTGCTGCACATCTCATATCTTCACACTATAGACAATTGCCTTCAGGTGACCCCAAAGATAAAAGTCTAAGGGGGTCAGATCGGGAGACCTTGGGGGCCATTCAACTTGCCCACGGCGACCAATCCACTTTCCAGGAAACTGTTCATCTAGGAATGCTCGGACCTGGCACCCATAATGTGGTGGTGCACCATCTTGCTGGAAAAACTCAGGGAACGTGCCAGCTTCAGTGCACAAAGAGGGAAACACATCATCATGTAGCAATTTCAAATATCCAGTGGCCTTGAGGTTTCCATTGATGAAGAATGGACCCACTATCGTTGTACCCCATATACCACACCAAACCATCACTTTTGTTGTTCCAACAGTCTTGGAGGGATCCATCCAATGTGGGTTAGTGTCAGACCAATAGCGGTGGTTTTGTTTGTTAACTTCACCATTCACATAAAAGTTTGCCTCATCACTGAACAAAATCTTCTGCGTGAACTGAGGGTCCTGTTCCAATTTTTGTTTTGCCCATTCTGCAAATTCTGTGTGCCGATCTGGGTCATCCTCGTTGAGATGCTGCAGTAGCTGGAGTTTGTAAGGGTGCCATTTGTGAGTAGCTAATATCCGCCGAAGGGATGTTCAACTAATGCCACTCTCCAGTGACATGCGGCGAGTGCTACGCTGTGGGCTCTTGCTGAATGACGCTAGGACAGCCACTGATGTTTCTTCATTAGTGACAGTTTTCTTGCGTCCACATTTTGGCAAATCCAACACTGAACCAGTTTCACGAAACTTAGCAAGCAGTTTGCTAACTGTAGCATGGCAGATGGGTGGTCTCGTAGGGTGTCTTGCATTGAAATCTGCTGCAATGACCCAGTTACTGCGTTCACCAGATATCAACACAATTTCAATCCGCTCCTCACGTGTTAACCTCTTTGACATGTCAATGGCTGTGAACAAAGAGAAACTTGTAAATAACTCATGAAAGAATAAAGTTACGTTGAAACCAAGCACACCATTGTTTTTCTTGTGACATTACCAATAAGTTTGATGTGTCACATGGCCCTCTTCCTATTGAAAAAACAAAAGTTGTATCCAAGATGGCCGACTTCTAAATGGCCACCATGGTCACCACCCATGTTGAGGAGTTTGTCCCCTCACATATACCAATGTGCCACAAACAGGACTTTAATATCACCAACCATTCCCATTTTATTACGGTGTATCCATATAAATGGCCCACCCTGTATATCAATTCAAGCAACTTTTGAAAACTACCTTGCCTGACTTTTCAGTAGTCACAATTTTAATAAATGTATTTATTTTTGTTGTTGTTGTTTTTTTTGTAATATTAGCACTGTATTTATTTTTCAAATCTTTGCCCAAATACACTATTTATATAATAATCAAACTATTACGAAGGCAGGAGATCAAACCCGTAGTTGTGTAAATAGGGGACGGCAATTTTGAAATTAATTTCTTTTCTTTAGGTAATATAGCTATAGGGTTGCATTGGTTAGAGTAACTCACTCAATCTACTTAGAAAAGACTGTGAAAATACAAAACGTGAAAAAGGACTGAAAAAAGGACCTTTGGTCTACAAGTTGTGTCAGCTAAATAGGTTTTCCACAATTGTCATGGCACAAAGCCTGCAGTGCATAATTACTGTTTTTTTAATGGTGATGTTTAATAAATTGGTTTATAATCACTTAAGAGACAAGAGACAAATGTGTCAACAAAATCAAAACAAAAATTGGATTTACTTGTTTATACCTTATTTTTATTATTATACATTAAATGCAATTTAGTTGGGACAAGGATTATTATGCATGGATTATTGTTTTCGTGGGACTTTTTAATTCGAGTAACCGTCAGGATGTGTCAGAAGCGCCCCCTGCCGCTCCTTACGCGGAAATATTCTGACGTGTCTTCCGTCGACGTGGACGTTGCCACCGGACGTCAGTTTTCACTTTGGCTACGTGGAAGTAGCTTCTCATCTGTTGCGAGATTGAGAGCTGCTTTTGGTCTCATCTGCCAGCTTCGCAATTTCAAAATGATTAAAAAATTTGATAAGAAAGACGAGGAGTCTGGTAAGACTGCAGAATTGTAATTTTAAACGGTTGTTAATTTTAAATAGTCTTGATTGGACTTTATGTTGTGGAAGCTAAAGCGGTGCTAGCCTGTTAGCTCACTAGCTAGGTAAACCTAGGTTTACGCTACCTGTCAGGGCGATTGAGCGATAAATGTGGTTTGCAAACAAACGTACGATTAAGATAGTGGTTTGAAGAGAGAGTCAAAAACTGAGTTGACGTTGCATTTAAATCCACAGCTACTACAACATCGGTTTTCTCTAGTTCAGCGTTAGCCGACCGTATTAGCATCGTCAGCTGGATGTTGTCATTTCTCTCCCAAGTCCAACTTATATGAATGAAAGTTGTACCAGTTTCTGTTGACGTTAAGGAAGACTGTTTGGATATTTGCAGATATCCAGAAGCTAACATAAGCTAATAAGAAGATCAAATTAATATAAAGCAGGATTGATTCTATCTTATTGGTTTCTCATTGCCCATTTCTTTTCTACCCCCTTCATATATGTGTTTGCTTTGAATAAGGTTCAGTAAAGTTTTAATGCATTATTTTTCTAACACAACTATTTCAACTCGTTAGGAAGTGGCTCAAACCCTTTCCAGCACCTGGAGAAGAGTGCGGTCTTGCAGGAGGTAAAGCCTAAGATCAGTGCTGTTGAAAACGTGTTCTTCGCTCACAATAAACAAAGAAAAAAAACGGACCAAAGAAAAGAGTATTCAGTGTACTGAAATAAAACGTGTGTTTTTTGTTTACAGGCTCGCATCTTCAATGAGACGCCCATTAATCCAAGAAGATGCCTCCACATTCTCACCAAGATCATCTATCTCCTCAACCAGGTAAAAAAAAATGATAGACAAACTATGCTGTCTGTATGGCTTTGAGTTCATGACATCATCTTCTCTCATTCTCATATCTTTGTTCACACAGGGAGAGCATTTTGGGACCACAGAGGCCACTGAGGCTTTCTTTGCAATGACCAGGCTCTTTCAGTCTAATGATGTAAGAGGTCCCCCTATTCATTTGATCTCTAATTAACTGGCTAAGCATTTCTTTTTAATTAATTCAGGTTTATGCTATTTCTCTTCTAGCAAACTTTGAGGAGGATGTGCTATCTAACTATCAAAGAGATGGCCAACATCTCTGAGGATGTCATCATTGTCACTAGCAGGTTTGTTCATTAAATGGCTTTTATGTATACATTTATGTACATACTGATTTCTTATTTATCAAATAAAACAGAAGAGTAAAAATAAGCAAAAAGTATTTGCACACCAGTTTTATAGTTGTACTAGCAGTGCACCCCTTAACCATTATTACTAGCAAAATGGAATATTTAATGGTATAAAGTCTGATGAGAGCAATATTTTAAAGTTGTTTGCAAAGAAAATTATGATTAAAATTAGGATTTTTGCAATAGTGTACTTTTTCTTTTGGCATTCTAGTGTCTTTATTTATTTCTTGTCTGGTATTTTATAGCTTGACCAAAGACATGACTGGGAAGGAGGATGTATACAGAGGACCTGCCATTAGAGCTCTCTGCAGGATTACAGATGTGAGTGCTGCTTAATTTCTGTTCAGAAGAGGAAATTGCTTTTGTCTTTTCTTATTAATGTCATGTTTTTAAGGTAAGAAACTGAAGCATCTTTTAATTTTTCGGTCTTCCCCACAGACGACCATGCTGCAGGCTATTGAGAGATACATGAAGCAGGCTATTGTTGACAAGGTTCCCAGTGTGTCCAGTTCAGCTTTGGTCTCCTCGCTGGTATGAATTGGGCTCATTTTTTTCTTTCAGTGTTATTCTCAGAAAAAATCTCTTTTGAGATTTTTCTGACATTTCTACACAAAAGTTTGTTATTCATTTCCTTCACGATGGACAATAATGTTCTTTCCACTTCAATTCTTCAGCACATGGTGAAGATGAGCTATGATGTGGTGAAGCGCTGGGTGAATGAAGCCCAAGAGGCTGCTTCCAGTGACAACATCATGGTCCAGGTGATGAGGAACAGAAGAAAAACTACAGAATTAATGCTTTCTAGTGTGGTTTGCTTCATTTGGTTAATATTGAGAATAATGAATATTATTCCTGAATAGAAATTAGTTTAAAGTGGCTGCTTATTTGTGTACTGTTCTCTAGTACCACGCCCTGGGCCTGTTGTATCACCTCAGGAAGAATGACCGCCTCGCTGTGACCAAGATGCTCAACAAGTTCACCAAGTCTGGTCTCAAGTCTCCCTTTGCCTACTGCATGCTCATCCGGATTGCAAGTAAACTGCTGGATGAGACAGAGGGAGGGTGAGTAGACCAGCAGTAGCTTGATACACAAAAGATATGTGGGCATACTAAATTTCAGTCTTGCTGTCATGTTGACATGGGTTTTATCCTCGTGTTTACAGTCATGACAGCCCCTTGTTTGACTTCATCGAGAGCTGCCTGAGGAACAAGAATGAGATGGTGGTGTATGAGGCTGCTTCTGCTATTGTCCATATGCCCAACTGCACTGCCAGGGAGCTGGCCCCTGCTGTGTCAGGTTACTAGTTTACTCACATATTATTCATAAATGTGCTGACAAGTTTATATTGTAAATGAGCAATTTTTGTCTTGCTGCATCAATCTCATTTTAAATGTATGTCTTCCTGCAGTGTTGCAGCTCTTCTGCAGCTCTCCTAAAGCTGCACTAAGATACGCTGCTGTCAGGACCCTCAATAAGGTACAGCTGCACACTCCCTTCCTCCAAAATATGGCTTGTTTTTTAAGGTTTAAGTACCAAACACTGATACATAAACAGCCATGAGTCATTTAATCATAGCAACATAAAAATAACCTATTACAAATAAAAACATAACTCTAGATGTACATTAATATTTCCTTTGTGTCCACTAGGTGGCCATGAAGCATCCATCAGCCGTGACTGCGTGCAACCTGGACCTTGAGAACCTGATCACCGATTCTAACCGCAGCATTGCCACGCTGGCCATCACCACTCTTCTCAAGACTGGCAGTGAGAGCAGCGTGGATCGGCTCATGAAGCAGATCTCCTCTTTTGTCTCAGAGATCTCAGATGAGTTCAAGGTCAGGCGCTTTTGTTTTAAATACTCTAAATTTGATTAAGCAGTAAGTCTTAATGCACGCGGGTCAGAGCAGCTGTGGTGCATGAGGTAGGTTGTCTACCAATCAGAATGTCTGCGGAGCAATTCCTGACTCCTCCAGTCTGCATATAGAAATGTCCTTGGGAAAGACACTGAACCCCCTTAGGGATAGATGAAAGTGCTGTATCAGTGTGTGTTGGAGTAAATGAGACTTGCAGTAGTAAGAACTGAGTAGGGAGGTACTATATAAGTACTAGTCCATACATGTAGCATGGTGGACAGTGGGGAGATTCTCCTTAAAGCTAGTTGTTTTGCACATTTCTGACTCCATAGTTGTTGTTGTTGTTTTTTCTTCTTTAGCTCCACATCCTTAAAGACAACTTTCTTACAGTTAGCTGGTGGAAGGAGCCACTGTGCTCATAGAACTGTGTGCCTGAGAACATAAATATTCTCAGGCACAAAGTTCTACAATATTTTCTCAATGGCTTAATCACTATACAATATTATTGCAATTTTAAACAACTGCAATATGCTGAGTATATATAAGTTATATTGGGATATATTGTTTCTGCTAGCTTTGCCATTCCTTGCTAACTTTGTCGCAGGATGGTGGCAGATGAGACGACCCCTCGTGTTTGTAGCAGTTCCAGAAAATGTTATTGCTGTCTGGTGCTTTTAAATGCCATCAGTGCCCTTTGTCTTGTCCTGGTTAGAAAAACCCGAAATAAGCTCATACTTTTGGGTTAAATTTTCGCTGTGCTTTGTTGATTTCTTTTTCCAATATCGCCATCTTTATCAACTTCCTCCTCCACGCTGAAGGTCACTAGAAAAAACCTGAACGGCACCATCTGGTGGAGTAAATAAGCAGTTGATTTTATCGTAGTACTGAATTTGCGTTTTCTAAAATAACACCGATATTTGGTGTCCCTGTATCGATATAATATTGCCACACAAAAAATCGCAATATTATGGAAACCAGCCATGAAAACATGCAGGTTGTAGATGAAAAGTGTCATTGTGGTATTACAACCGGATTTTAGCTTCTTTTGGGGGGGAAAAAGATTCATTTTTAAAATGAGTTTTACTGCTTTGCTCCCACTTAAAAACAAATCCCATTACCTTTGTTCTATTTTCTGATGTCCTAAATCTGTGTTTTTATTTCAGGTGGTTGTGGTGCAGGCCATCAGTGCTCTCTGTCAGAAGTATCCCAGGAAGCACAGCGTCATGATGAACTTCTTGTCCAACATGCTCAGAGATGATGTAAGTTATATAACCGAGTATTGTCTACATTTGGTATTTGACTTTTTGAGTTTTCTTGTGACATGCTGTATAGAAAATGTGTTGTTTTTATAACAGATATAGAATCTGCACACCACAATGAATCACTGTAATAATATTTTTTTGTAAACCTCTTCTCTCCCTGCAGGGTGGATTTGATTACAAGCGGGCCATCGTAGACTGCATCATCAGCATCATCGAGGAGAACCCTGAGAGCAAAGAGACGGGCTTGGCCCATCTGTGCGAGTTTATCGAGGACTGCGAGCACACTGTGCTTGCCACAAAGATCCTGCACCTGCTGGGCAAAGAGGGTCCACGCACCCCGCAGCCCTCCAAGTACATTCGCTTTATTTTCAACCGAGTGGTGCTGGAGAGCGAGGCTGTCCGTGCAGGTGAGACGAGTAGGAGAGCATGCACCCCAGAAGTTTGACCTTAGATCTGTAACATCCATAGGCAGAGGCTGATACTTCTTATTTTGGCAGCTTTAGTTAATTTTCTTCCAATTTTTTTTTTTAGGCTATTTACTAACGAGATAAAACATTTGTTTGTGTCATGCTCCACTTTTAGCTGCTGTCAGCGCTTTGGCTAAATTTGGAGCTCAGAATGATGATCTGCTGCCAAGTGTCCTGGTTCTTTTGCAGAGGTATTCATTGGTTTTGTTTGTTGAGTATATGTGTGTGCGCGTGTGTGCACTTTTGAAAGTACACAGTGGATAAACTCTTTGTGTCAGTGCGGTATAATTTTTAACACAGCTCTGTTTGCACAGGTGTATGATGGACAGTGATGATGAGGTGCGTGACAGAGCTACTTTCTACATGAACGTGCTCCAGCAGAAGCAGAAGGCTCTGAATGCTGCCTACATCTTTAATGGTAAATTACAGTTGGTTTTCAAAATAAAAGAGCCGTCAAGGCAGTTTGTTTGTCAAGCGCCCAGCAGGTGATGTGCTGAGTCTCCTTGTATGTGTGTTTCAGGACTTTCTGTTTCCATTCCTGGTTTGGAGAAGTCCCTCCACCAGTACACCTTGGATCCCTCAGAGAAACCTTTTGATATGAAGACAGTCCCTCTGGCCACTGCTCCTATCACAGAGCAGAAAACGGGTACGACCACAGTGATTTATTTATTTTTTAGTAACCGAGAAACTGTCATGTTCAGGAATCAGATCTTTAAGAACAATTTTATTTGTCCGCTCAGAAATCGCCCCAGTCGCTACAAGCAAGCTTCCAGAAAAGTTGGCTCCATCACGTCAGGACATTTATCAGGGTAAATGAACAGCATCTGTTGTTTTGCGATGATCGGAGGTGTGCGTTCACCTTTGTCGTCATTTCGATGTAGCTGATAAAATCCCTGCTTCGTCTTACATCTGTTTTTGTTTACATCATTGCCAGAACAACTTGCGGCCATCCCAGAATTCCAGGGTCTCGGCCCGCTGTTCAAGTCTTCGGAGCCGGTGCAACTGACGGAGGCTGAGACTGAATACGTGGTGCGCTGCATCAAACACACGTTCGCCGGACACATGGTGTTCCAGTTCGACTGCACGAACACTCTAAACGACCAGCTGCTGCAGAAGGTACCGCAGTTTTGTTTCACAATTACCTGAAGTTTAATAATATTTTTAAACACATCAGCATATAAAACGTGTGAATATGTTTGATTCTTTCTTCTAGGTGGTGGTGCAGATGGAGCCCTCGGAGGCCTATGAGGTCGTACACTGTGTCCCTGCCCCAAGCCTCCCATACAGTCAGCCTGGTTCTTGTTACACTTTGATCCGGCTTCCCGATGACGACCCCACAGCTGGTAGGAACATTCAGACATCACCAGACGTGTTTGAGCTGCTTAAATGCCAAGTTTGGGTGATTTATGCTTCCTGTCTGTTCGCAGTGTCTTGTACGTTCAGCTGTACTATGAAGTACCTGGTGAGGGACTGCGACCCCAACACAGGAGAGCCTGACGATGACGGTTATGATGATGAATATGTGGTATGTAATAGCAAATGTGTGACTTTATTTATTTTTGCCCTTCAGCTGTAAAAAGGCAGGAGTATTTTTATTATCCTGCTGCCTGACATGGACATCTAAGTTTGTGAATGCATTAACGCAAAAATGAGGCAGCTTCAAATCGATACCACAGGTGTATCTACTAAAAATCTTGGACAAGTTTAAATCTCAGTGACCTCGATCTCAAGGTCAAGGTAAGGGGTCAGGTTTTCTGAAAATCATGAACGAGGGTTTTGAAATTGATACCATAGGTGTGTACTAGAAGGCAGACGGGTAGTGTTGGCTGTTAACATGTTTTAGCATCAAACTAAACCTCTTTCTTTGTTTTGGGCGACTTTCTTTAGTTGGAGGATCTAGAGGTAACGGTTGCAGACCACATCCAGAAGGTTCTGAAACCAAATTTCGGAGCCGCGTGGGAAGAAGTAGGAGACGAATTTGAGAAGGAAGAAACTTTTGCCCTGGCATCTGTACGAACTCTAGATGGTACGGACAATTTGAAGTTCATTTTGTAATATAACCTTTATTTCGTTAACATGTATAGGATAAACTGACCTAAACCACTGTCGAAACTTTTCTTTGTGTTTTTGTGTGCAGAGGCGGTGGGTAACATTATCAACTTCCTGGGAATGCAGCCATGTGAGCGCTCCGACAAAGTTCCTGAAAATAAGAACTCGCACGTCCTCTTCCTTGCTGGTGAGTGTCTGATATCAGGATATTGATAACTGTATGCAAGTTTAACTTCAACTTGATCTATAAAAATGTTTTTGCAAAACAAATATTAATACTGTAAATATGTGTATATGTTGTGAGTAAAAACTTTCCCACTCTCACTCTAAGGTGTGTTTCGCGGCGGTCACGACGTGCTGGTTCGGGCTCGACTCGCGCTGGCCGACGGCGTCACCATGCAGGTGACGGTTCGCAGCGGAGACGAGAACGTCGTCGATGTCATCTTGGCTTCAGTGGGTTAAAATGGTCGTCATACTGCTTTGTGCCAACGCGACAAGACCTTTCATCCCCGTTCAACCACCTGAAACGTCACTTAGTTCTTCACAGATCTGAAATTATATTTCATGAATGTTTTATTACTTCTAGTGTATAAACTAAAACGTGTTCTCTCGCTGTTTCTTTATATTTTCTGCTGGTCCACATGTTTTGTTATCTGTCAAATCTACAATAAATCATGACTGTCAAAGTTCTGGCTGCTTAATTTATTCCAGTTAGTAATCAAGATACTTTTTTTTTTTTAGAAAACTAGTTTTATTTGAAGAAAAATTGACATTTACTTGCTGACATTGAGAGAAATATAGAAAATTATATAAAAATTCATCACAGCTGATAGCAGGACAGACAACACAAAATGGAAGGAATCAAGAGTGTCCCACAAATAAACTCAATGATGACACACCCTAACACCACTTCAAATTACTTGACATTACCGTGCTCCCTCGCTCACCTCCACCTATTTAAATACAATCATTTTTAGCCTGCATTTTCCATGGTAGTAATGAACATTTCAGGGATTGGTGCTGGTAAATTAGCTTTGCTTAAATCTCAAGATCGATGCAGCATTTCATCTGGGTACAATCATGATAGTTCTTTGCACCACGTGCGCGTCTTTCAATTTGGTACGACACTTAATCGGATAGTTCTACAATCAGTTGCATTTGGTTTCCTTTCAGAAAGAGTGAATAAAATTGAAATATGCATTTAAGAAGCCAGTGGGATCTTCCAGCTGAGGGTAGTGACTGATGTGCTCGTCCAAAATTGTGACTGTTGACCTCTGGACCAGCTTCCTGAGGAAAAAAACATGGACTGTTTCAATAAAACATGCCACAAAGGACACAAAGACAGAGCTTTAAAGCTAGTCATTTGTGACTGATCCTCAGCTCTGATGAGAGAATAAATCTAGCGCATTTTTCTAACTTTTGGGGGAGAAACTAAAACATTAATACAGCCATCGTAGAGTCCTCAGCTTTCAAGGCAACCGAAGCTACTCCCTGATCCGCTGCGCTGCCTAAATGTCACCAGCACATGGTTTTCTTCAATCTTTAACATAATGTCCTGCAAGCTTTCGCAGTCCCAACTGCAAGGTGCACTGAGGTAAATGAGATACCCAGATGGATCACCTGTTAGGTGCTCTGCTTTTTATCTGTCAAAGCAGTTTGGAAACTCAGCACATTTAATGCTACCCCAGCTTAGGGGCATTATGGATAATCTGGATTGTCGGGTGTGGGGGTTAAAGAAACAGATGAAGGGGCACTCACTGGTAAAGACGGATGAACTGGGGGTGGGGGTTGACGGGGTCCAGGGGTCCGTAGATCATGTGCACTGAAACACACAAGGAAGACGGTGAGCGAGGGGGAAAAAATGGAAAGAGGAACACTGAGAAATGGAGGAGTGGTACAGGAGGAGTGAGGTTAAATTAAAAGGCATATACTGGAGTTATTTCTCCCAAGATGTTGCATTTCTCATGAGCTCTATGCCACACACACGCACTGAGCTTCCAATCACAGATGGACTAAGCAGCTTAGCATCAGCAGCTCTCTGCCTGAGGCTGCTGACACCTTAAGAAATTGTTTGGCCCACACAAAAGCCGCCCTCTGATTTATTAACACACACACATTGGGATGTGTGACGCTACAGTGAACTTACGTGGGACATATGTGGAAGTGAGCACTCCCACCCAGCGCTCTCTGTGTTTCAGTCTCTGGTTGATGTATTGCAGAATACTGCGGAGACAGAGTGGCAAAGTTAGAAGTGAGCGAGCAGGTTATAAAGGCCAAATGACCAAACAGGCACACGCACCTGTCCAAAACTAAGTTGCCATCATTGTAGCGTAACCCCGTCCACATGTCCCAAAACTCAGCGTCCGTGGGCTGCGTGTATGGGCCGAACACCTCTCCTATCCTGCCGGTGAGGAAACAAATCAAAGTCCATTATCCAATTATGTAATGTCCTAATGCAGGGCTCCATCTCTAACTCTGGTGCCAAAGGGCTCAGGCTCTCTTACCCTTTTTGAAAGATCACAAAGTTAGTGAGGCGCATCAGAATCGGAGCCAGAAAACTCGAGTCCTTCAGAAGCTTTTGGAGGACAGAAACAAGGACAGAAATGTCTCTAGGATAAGTTTACCACTCAAACAGCTCCCCTTAAATTTCACTCCATCCTCCTCAGCTTATTTAGTAACATGGGCTGGAAAAAGCAGGATGAAGCAAACAATCGTGACTCACCATCTGCAGCAGCCGTGGGTGGTGCGTTTCTGGGAACAATCCTGTCAGGAAGAAAAGTATCAGCAGCGCTTGCGACTTTCACGTCGGAACAACATCTGGAATGACGTGCATTATTAAGGCTCAAATATCAGGAGCTACATCAACTGGCGATCATTCTGGCAGCAATGCTCTCGCTCTCGTCTGCCCTCATAACCACCCAAGACAGTGTCTAGCAAAACAATCTGTAAGGGTGGAAGCTCCCGTCATAAATGCTGCCCAGGACTGGAAGACGCAGCTTGAAGGCTGAAATGCACAGATATGGAAACCAAGGGAGAACAACTCAGCTGGTCTACCTAGAAGCTCCCTGCAGAGGATTTGTGGCCACTGCAACAACCAATCTCCTGTCACCAATGAAAAAGGGACCAAGACAAGACACCAGTGTCAATTATGTAATGACCAGGTTCTCTGTGGGCATCTGTGTGGTGTACTGCAGCAGTAAGGGGTTCTGAGCCCACTGCTACGGGCCATCAGGTCCTTGCATAACCAAAGTGAGAGCTGTTTCCACATCCCTGGCACAAAACCAAGCACGTTTTCAGTGGGTGTTGGTACATCTACCACCGATCGTCCAAGGCTTCTGATCTACCTGTCCATCTATGTCCCAATCCTATGGTCATAAAATCTGAGTAATGACCAAAAGAGTAAGCTCGCGAATACAAATAGCTTAGTTTCCTCTGCAGACAGTTTGAGGAGCTCAGATACCCAGAGGGATCTTGGAGTAGAGCCGCTGCTCTTGCGTGGCAAAATGAGCCCGCTGAGGTGGTTTGGGCATCTGGTATGGATGCCTCCTGGCAACCTCCCTTTGGAGGTTTTCCAGGCACAGACAACTGGGTGGACACCCGGGGTAAACCTAGAAGATTAGAGAGATTATATATGTCATCTAGTCTGTGAACACCTCGAAATCCTCCAGAAGTAACTGGAAAGTATGGTTCAGGAGTCTGCTGCCACCGCGACCCGACTTCAGATAAACAAAGAGCATTGAATGGATTGATTTTGTAAATAAGCTTAACATATTCAGTTTAAATGTTATGTAAAACAAACAGAAAATCTGAGCTGCAGCTTCTGTTTATACTAAAGCCAAGGATAACAGAGTGCACTGTACCTCCATTGGAAAGACACAGGCTGTTTAAAGTCAGACGACCTGTGCGATTTTGGTCACTCCTAGTTTGGAAGAAGGACAGAGGAAAAACCACAGCAGGTTAGCAGTTTATCAGTTTACACTGTTTTGGCAGCCTGCATGAAAACACCACCAACCTATAGAGCAGCTCCAGGGCCACGGTGTCTCCATAGTCGTGGGACACCAGGTTCACTCGCTGGTTGCTCAGACCCAAGTGGGCCACCAGGGCTTCCACCACACTGGCCTGCTCGAAGATGGAGTACTTATGGGGCCGCTGGTACATTACAGCACAGTAAAAACACATGTTAGACACGTTTTAATCAGTCGATGTATAATGATGGATTTTCTGTGTCTAGCTTTCACCCACTGGTTTATCACTGAAGCCGAAACCGAGGAAGTCCAGCGCAATCACACGATGGAATCGTTGTGTGAGCGGATCCCAGATCTGTATGAGAGGAGGGGGAAAAAGAAAGGATAGGTGGGGGTCCCAAACACACCCTTACAGTTCTCCATTTGTTTATCCACTGGGCATGTGCAGAGAGATGGGCACCTTGCTCCAGTCATAGCTGGAGGTGGGGAAGCCATGGAGTAGGATGATGACATCTGAGCTTCCCAAAGCACCGAGAGAGTCTGAGAAGAGACCACAGATCAAAGACATATTTGTGCTTGACTGGCATGTTCTGGTAGCACTAAGACTGACGTGTTACCTCTGTAGAAGATTTTCCAGCCTCTGAAATGGAAGACCTTCCCAGCACCGTGCCACTTCTGCAGCGCAGGGGACAGCTGAGGAGGCGGGATGTGCAGGTACACGGCCACCAGAGGGATGCAGATCAAACCCACATGAATCCACCACTCTCTCATCTTGAACTCAGCCGTGGGGGGAGTCGCATTCCTGCCTGTGAGAGATGGACGCATGAGCAACAACACGTTAGATAAGAAACCTGCAAGATTTGCATCGATGCACACGTTCACACAGGTCATGTCGCAGATGCAAGGGGGGAGGGAAGGCCATGTCTTCCTCCTGCCTGCACTGCAACAGTAATTTATCACTGTGCAACTCATTAAAGGAGACAAACCCGCTGTCAGTTATCTATAAGTGATCGATAAGTCGTTACAACTCCAACCTTCCAGCAGACTGATCCTGTGCTCGGTTTACTTCTACGAGAAGGCCGCTGCTGTAGGTGCTGTACTCACACAAACACTGTGACCCGTCTTCAGCAGACCTTCGCCCCGTGTTTGGGATCCATTACTGCGGAGGAAATTCCTGCCGAGCGGAATAAGGCGACACTTTTCGAAGATAAAATAAATACACTGAGGTCTCACTCTGCCGCTACGTACACGAGGAAAGAGACTGAAGCGAGTAGCTTAGTTGGTTGTGGTTGTTGTCAGTCAACACTTAAGTAAGCCATCATCATCTTAGCCGTTATTATACACGATCTTTGATGGGCTGACAATAGACTGCAGGAGAGAAACACAGTGCCACCTGCTGGTCTGGATGTGCAACAGCATTTTATCGTTTCTGACTACATTTATTGACTGAAGAACATCTTAAAAATGTGAAATTTGATCCAGCAAGACTGTTTTCTTTTTGTCTTTTACATTGATTTTATATATAAAATAAAGTGAAATAATTTTATTATTATATTGAGGATTTAGTCAATTACATAATAATAATAAAAAAAAATAATAATCTGTTATTATTATCATTGTTGTTGTTGTTTTTATATAATTTTTAAATAAAAAACGTTTTCTTTTGACATATTTAGGTATTTTAATCTCTTAATAATTTTATCTTTCACTTCTTCTCCTGCTTTATGTGTTTTTATCACATTGAAATATTTGTTTCGGCATATTGTATTTTAATATAATATTTTACATATAAAATGTATGTATGTCAAATATTTTTTAAGTGCATGTCATGTTCTGTGTACTGGATGTGGATATATGCATGAAAGGGTCCCTTTGGTACATCTGTTAAACCTTTTTAAGAGAAACGCATCTCCTAAAAATCAGTATTGATTTACAATCATTCTATCAGTCAGTCATTCATTGGCAAAAGTAAAAGTAGTTTTTTAAAGGAGAGGGGAAGACAAAAACCTCTTCAGGCACCCATAGTTTTTATATTTTCCATTTCAGAGGACCGTGTTTTCTCTCCTAAGAGCAAAGATGCACTATACCAGATTTAACTATTAGCTCATTTCTATTTGCAGTCCCTGGGAGAAATATATATATATATATATATATATTTTATTTATTTATTTTTTTTAATCCAAAGATTTATTAATATGTTTTCCTATTACTGCATGAGGTTAACCATACTCTTTAGTTCTTTACTTCAGTAAAGAAAGGTCATGCCTGGCATTGTTGGAGCAGAGAGAGCTGTCTCCAAACATTTTTTCACAAATCTGCCATTGTACACTGCTCACAGTACTCACAATAGACTTCATCTCTGTATTTGCCAGATAAACAAACCAACTGTCAAACAGGACTCGATTACTGCAATTAATTTAAATAATATAGTCTCCAACTGTTGCGAAAAATTCCACTCATCACAGCCAGTTATTGTCATTGTCCACAAACACAACAGCTATTTGAAGAAAACACTCAAAATAAGAGACACAGCTCTTACCAAGTTAAGCCAGAGTGAACACTGTCCAAAAACAAAACAAAGCAATGGAATTTGTTTATTAAGACAATGGTGGCCAAGGCAAAACATTCAATGGTCACTTTGTTAGGCACAGATGTTCAGTTGCTCATTAAAACAACCTTGTAGGATTTACAGATTGATGTGAAAAAGAGAAAATATCCAGTGAGTGGCAATTCTCTAGCTGATAGGAAGGCAACAGCAAGTCAAATAATTACTTGTTAAACCAAAGTGTGCAGAAGAGCATCTCTGAATGCCCAACATGTTGAACCTTGAAGTAGATGGGCTACAGCAGCAGATGACCACACCGGAAAAGCTTTGAATGATCTTGGCATAAACATGAAAGCATGGATCCATCCTGCCTTGCCAGTTCAGGCTTGTGGTGGTTGTGGCGTAATGCTGCGGTGGACGTTTTATTGGCAAACTCCTTGTCTCTTTAGTATCAACTGAGCATCATTTAAGGGCACCTTAAACACCTTACCTGAGTAGTGTTGCCGGGCATGTCTATCCCTTTATGACCACAACGTTCCCATCTTCTGATGGCTGCTTGCAACAGGATAACACACCGTGTCACAAAGTTTAAAATAATCTCAAACTGGTTTCTTGAACATGAAAATGAGTACACTGTACTGACATGGCCTCAACAATCACCACATCTCAGTGCAGCAGAGCACCTTTGGGATGTGCTGGAAGAGGAGATTGGAGTCATTGATGTGCAGCAACTTTGAGATGCTGTCATGTCAATATGGAGGAAATCTCTGAGGAAAGTTTCCTGCCATGAAGTATTTAGGCAGCTCTATGGGGAAAAAAGGTGGTCCCACTCAGTACTAGGAAGACATAACTGGTGAGGCGCTGAGTGTGTTTAATGCCAGTATTAGCAGCATTGGCCACTCTGACTTTTGGCAATGGTGCAGGAATAAAAAAATACAGTCTTATTATGAGAAAAATCAACTAGTTTTCCTTCCATCCTGTAGGGATGATGATTTTCGATACAGCGCAGTCCACATTTGAGAGCTGCAAAACGGTGAAACACTGCATGATAAATGACAAACATGGCCCTGCAGTTAGGCTAAATACATTTTTTATTTTTAAAAACCATACACATTACTCGACAAGTTTCAAATGTAAATCCAATCACGATATCCATTTAAAATGCTCAAGATAAAACAGACATGAAGTACTTTTATTTCCAAATGTTAAAAGATAAAAAAATAATAATCCATAAAACAGATGGAAAAAAAACATTCATTCCCATTACAGGAAGAAGCTACAGAACAAACTCCTCACATGGATTCCTCTCGCTTTTTTCCAATTTCTCACTCTCAATCCTAGCTGCTATTTTGTCGTCTGTAAAACAAGGAAAACAAACCATTTATGACTTTACATTTCCACCTTCCACTTCCCTGTCCGCGGCCCTTCAGGTGAAGCCGGCCAGACGGCTGCAGGAAAAATCTGCAGCCCGCTGCCCGAGTTTATCCCGTGTGTGTGGTTGGCAAGCACCATCCCAAACATTTAAGCGTGTTCTAAAATGCAAACTAAAGAGAGGCCTGTTCTCTTTCACATCATTTGCACCCTGAGATGAATCTTCCAGAACAAAAAAAATAAATAAATAAAAAATCCCAAAAACATTTTAGTGGCCAAAACCCCCGTTCCCCATAGAACACGATTGGTGTCAAATCATCCAAAATTTGTTAGGTACGATGAAAGGTATCATCAGCATTGCCATAAAAATACAAAGGTACAATTTTATTACGATTTGTATCAAAATTCTTTTTCCCCAAAGGAACGTTATGAAATAAGTACCCTGTGCAGATAGATACCAGTGTATGCCTCGGCTTTTATTCTTGAAAAATGCACAAATGTCGAATTCTTTAGCGCTTCCAGTACATCAGGTGTCAAAAATAGTTTTACAAACAAACCAAATGCAGCAACGTTTGTTATTAATAATGGTTTAAAGGAGTCTTCTGACAAGGGTGGTGGTTGTTGGTGGATTTAAATTTTTTAAAATGCCAACAAACCAGAGATAATCAGAGGAATAAAATTAATATTTACCTAAAGCGTAAAGAGAATGAAATATGAAAAATGGTTCACTTTGTTTTTGACCAAAGATGAAGATGTTTTTGCTATCTAAATACACAAGCTCTGAAGCAAAAAGGGGTTTCCCCTCTCATTTAAATTAAATACTTTTTCTATGCCTGAGTAAACAAATGTCAGTATTCTACATTGGCGGGGAGTGGGAGGGGGGCTGAGAAAATTCAAAAATATAAATAAAATGCACCATTTAGGGAAAAAAAAAGAAAGAAAGAAAAAGACCAGTGTCCGTATTTATCAAGCATCCAGAGGGAGGAAATCAGTCTCTGCTGTCCCCACATGTTAGATGGAGGATGATTTTGGTCCTGCTTTTAGCTGTGGAGGTCTTTTTTTTTCTCTCCCCCCATAAGGAGTCTCCTGAAGGCGATAAATGATGGGACCAGGATTGTCTAAATTATTACTGAAGCCAAGGCACACTGATGTTTAGCCTATGTGAAGGTCTTACTGAGAAATAGACACGCTCGTTCAGTAGATAATACAGCGCTAGTTTGAACTGCAGCGGTCATAAAAAAAAGAGAAAAAAAAAAGTTGATTAAAGTCATTTTAGTGCTTTTGGCAGAACATTTTTTAGCGTTAACGCACACACAAGCCCTTCGTCAAATTAATCTATGCTTCTGAGTGCAACATACCAGCTAAAAGAAGAGATTTTCATTTTATGGTTCCAAATCGAAAAGAAGAACTCCTACTTTACGCTTAAGCGGCTTCATAAAGGACCTTGTATATGACTCTGAGGTAAGACTTTGTTTCCTCCTCCCAGCTTTCGGCATGATAAATAAGGGCCTGGGATTATTTTCTAAACTCCCTTTAAATAACTGAACCTTTCAACATGTGGAAATTCCTGAACACAACATAATGACTGAAAAAGAGAATCCAGAACTCCAGAAGGTTTTGTGCACATGAAAACTAGCGAAGAAATGGAAGAAGTTAAATATTTATAGCGATGTTAGTGGACAGAGGCCTTAATTATCTTTCCCGTCCCGTCTCCTGTGAAAACACCTCGTCAGATGGACCTCTTTTTTCTATACAAGCCTTAGTGTTTATCGGTTTGGCTAGAAGGTTCTATATTTATCTACAAATATATAACAAATAAAACTTGCAGGCAAAAATAGTTAAGTTTCAATAGAAACACCCCTTTTTTCCTGAAAATACAGCAGTATCTGAAATAATCCTCTCATTCGTTTCTTAATCTGTCCCAGTTTTCTGCATCATACATCAGGAAGCTCTTTGCCTACAAACAGAAAAAAAGTATCTACAAACTTTGTAAACAGACCTGCTTTTTTTCCCTCCAAAAACATAAATAACTCAAAATATTAACAGCCAATGGAGCAGAAATAAGTTTCAAAATGAGCAAGGGCCAAAGAGATAAATATACAACACCATTCAGATAAAAGAGAAGCTAAAGGTTCGTTCATAATTCTTACAGACGATCTTCAAGCCAGGAGGAGCACCTCCCTTTCTCAATTAAAATATAATATAATAATAAAAACAGGTCACTTTCAATCTTAGTTTATAGTCACCCCTTGTTACCGAGAAAAACAAGTGTTACCAAGGAGGGAGGGGTGAAGACAGAGTCCTTGTGTTGCAGTGGGATAATAATAACCAAAAATAAAAGAAGACCAAAGAATCCACACCAAGCCGTACATTCCTCTGAATGTTTGCTGTTCTTTAAGTCCAACCCAAGCCAAGCTCACACAAGACGCCGCTCACAGTCTAACCCTTCGTCTTGACGCTCCTAGTGTCCGTTCGATTTGTCTGAGTTGAGCTCCTTGGTGGCGGGTAGAAAAGAGGTGGTGACGTGTGGAGCTGGGTCAGATCAAAGCGAGGTCTCCAGGCTGTGTAGTGGGCTCCCTGGGGCTGAGGGGGTTCCTGACTTGGGGCCCTCGGGGAGGAGGTGGTTACTGCTCTCCACAGCGTTATTGTTCTGGTTCGGGGAGGGAGAGACTGGCGTGGTGGGGGCAACGGTGGTGGCAGGCGAAGGTGTGGGTGAGGGCGGTGTGGGGGTAGCGTTGCGCGGGCTGGCCGAATTGCGCTTGGTGGGAGCATCGTCCTCCGCGTCTGTGTCATCTATGAGGGGGATATGGGGCTCAGAGTCCTCTATCCGAAATTCGGGGTGGGTCATAAAGTTGTGGATGGATGATCGCGACTCTGGCTTCTCCAACCCCTCATAGAGGGAGATGGAGCTGCGGAATGCCTTCACCACTCGGATCTGGAGGGAAGGAGAAGGGACAGGGAGCAGGAAAGGTGTATTTAGTCACATTCGGTAATGATAAGAGTGCGCCGTTCTATTTTAAAACCTGGAAAACACCACAGATAAAAACCACGGATTTAGGTTTTACTGGGCCAGAATAGGTGAGTTTTTAGGTGCTTCAAAACCAGAAATCTGTGAGGGGGGGGGGGGGGGGGGGGGACTCCCAGAGAAACGTGCAGGTGTGCTGTTATTTCTAGTAGTAAATTTTTATACTAATTTGGTAATGAAGAGTTGTCTCCAACCATCATCTACGGTTCTAGTTGTATTTTAATGTATAAACAGGAGCAGCCAATATTCTTTCATTTCTGTCTCTCAGTGAATATAAAAATACCCAAAGACTAAAAATCAAAATGTATAATAAATAAATGTAATGTGGCATGGCTGAATTTTAGGCCTAATCATGGCTAACACACAAATATTGAATCAAGCACGGTCTGGAGACTTGGAACACTCTTACTAAGTGAGCACTAAAGATTAATATCACCAATTCAGTACACGAGAAAATGTAAATAATGGTCTCAACTTTATACGCTGCAAGAAAAGTGGGGTTTTTAATGTAAGCAGCACTGTGAATTGCTGCAAAAGTGCAGATTAATGACAGTTTATAGGAAAATCTTCCAGGTGGTGTACTGTATCCAAGTGGAATTTGGATTGTTGGCAGTTCACTCTCTAGAAGCCCAGGAGGGACAGTGACATGTAAACAGCAATGCTGTAAGCTATACAACTCACCGCTCCAGAACTTACACCTGTTATTATTGGTATTGCAGACATTTCAATTTGAAGCGTTCCAGAGATATTGCTTTAAATCACAAAGACAGATGTATGCACAGACCGCAGACTGTACATAAGGAGTACTGTTTCAGAGTTTCCATCAGGAAAGTTGTTATATCCAGTGGCTGCTGTGGCCTGTGTGGGTGCCTGTGTTTAATGTTGCACTCCACTATCCTCCTGCTACAATGCTAATTGCCTGGTGACTCAGAACCCTTGAGTCCCATATGTGCAGCTCTGCACAAAGGAGGAAAGATAAGAGAACCCAGGGAATATATTTCCCACTTCCAGCAACATGTATTGTGTAAATACTGTGTGTACTTCTGTATGCACTTTATACACACACACACACACACTTATTGACCATAGTAGCTGTACCATAGTAACAGGTACAGTGGAATTAAGCTAATGAATTAGGACAGTTGTATGCACTTGATGGGAGCTGCATTTTGGAGCTTTGTTTGGGATCAAATCTTGTTTTGTGAAGTCAGAAGTAAGGAAAGGAGGAGTGGGTGAAGTGGCACGGTATAAGCTAAACAACCCAGCTACATCAGCACCATCTATAGACTGTGTGGATGCACTGCACAGATCAGATGCCTGTTAATTGGTGCTAATAAAATTCCACTCACAGAAAGAATTTTTTTAGATAACTGCACAAATGCAGATTTTGGTGTCAGCCAATAACTTTGATATTGGCCGGGTTATGCATAAAGCCCACTCAAACCAGCCTAACAATGGTAAACTGCCTCGTACAGTTACTGTGACAGGGAGAACAGTTCAAATCTGATCTGGTCTTTGCACCAGCTTATTAACATGTTTATTTCTTCCCTAAAGTTGGGCATTTTTCATAAACTATGTTCATTCACTTGCTTTTTGAGCCAGCCTCCAAGCTGCCATATGAAGTACTGCATTTTATTTTGCAATTGCACAGTGATTTAATCTTTATGCCCTATTTGGTACAGAAGGAGAGAATGAAAACATAACGCTTCAAGCCATCACTGTTCCATAAAAGGCTTTCAATTGCAATCTGATGGGCTGGACTGATCAGATGTGCGAAGTGTGCAAATCGAATGCTGGTTGAATATTAAAGACTTTCTGAGAGACAGAAAACCTAAATCTGTTGGAGACAAAACCTGAAACTAGTCTTAAGAGTAATTAAAAAGCAACTTCAGGAAATCGGTCAATATCTCAGGGAGAGTACAAACCAGTGTCAAACCTGATGCAATGTGTTTTTTGTATTAGTATTTCACAAAACACTTGGTAGAGGTCTGTGTCTGATTAATTAAAATGCAAAAGGGAACCCAAAAAAATAAAATGAAATGAGGGGAATGGTGTTCTTTCTACAAGAACACACCCAAAGAGAAAATAAGGGATAGAAGCTGGACACAAGAAATTACTGTTGTTGGGCATGCTGATCAAAAAGTAAAGACAGCTGGAGAATAGGACAGATGGAGACAAAGAGTGAGAAAAGAAAGGAGTGGAAGAGAGACAGAAAGAGAGAGTGAGACAAAGTAAAGGCAGAGAATGAGAGGCAGAAAGAGGAGAGAGACAGAAAGACAAAAAGAGGGGTGGTCAGTTATAGCTTATGCTTGTGGAGTTAAAAAAAGAAAAAATAAACAAAAAGAAAGAAAGCTGCAGCAGCCAAGCATGTCTACAAGCTGGTATACATGTCAAAAACAGCACAAAGAGAGAAAACTCACAAACGAGACCAGAGACTTTGAACCCATGCAGAGCGCGGCGCTACCTTGTGTTCAATGGTAGTAAACCTTTGAGTATAGCCCATGACACATTTCACAGAATCTAAAGAAGAATACGTGGGGAGTCAGTGGTATTCATTGTTTTTAGGTCATTTTGGCAGCAACCTGCCCTTTGGACACATTTTGCCAACAAATAAGCTTTCACACACAGAAAATTGTCCAAATATTTTAAGGAAACCTGAAAGGAAAATATTAGGTTAATAATGAAGAATCCATGCCCACAAGCACCCATAAGTGTCAGGTCCAGAGATCTGAAGAAGTCGCACCTAAAATAGAACTAAATGTTACTGCAGCACTGCATGATTTGTCAATATTGCAGAGGCAAAAACAACATCGGCTCTGCTGTTGATGTGCCTGAGAAAAATCCCACAAGTTTACATTCAAGAGCAGTCATTTATTCCATTTTACTATTTTGGTGACATCTGTAAAACATTTAAAATTCACTGCTCGTCAGGTCTTTAAGGTCTTTTACGTCTTTAAGCTCTGAAAGAGAAAAAAAAAAACCAAAGTGTCACTGTCAGCAGGCACAGGGTCGAAAGGAAGGAGTTTGGAAACACCACCATCAAATGACCAAATCCAGTCTCGGCACAGTGACCTTCCTATGTGAGCGGATGAATAGCGTGATGTTAAAAGGCAGTGCATCCAAAGACACCATTAAATTACAACTTATTACCACTTGATGCTATTGTGGCAAACCATTTCTTCTTCTGGAAAAGCTAAGGTCTTATTTTCACCACTGACATTCAGTTCGTGTCTACTCTTTTAGACCGTGATCATGGGCATATACTCAAAACATTTACCTAGCTAGGGACTAGAGAGCTGCGACAAAGACCCATGAGTGCTACAGAGGCACAAGGCAGACTGAGGCAGCTGCAGACAAACCTGGAGACTGTCAACCCAGAATATAACTTGTTTTTTTTTGTTTTTTTTTTTGTTTGTTTTTTTAAAATCACAGTAAATACACATCACCACCCCCCCCCCCCCCGAAATAACAGTAAACCTTGTTCATTTCTGAGACCAAAGCAGAAGCAGAACAGAAAACATGATGACACAGAGATAACACCTTGACAGTAAAAGCGACCTGGTTACAAGGTACATATATACAGAGCAGTGTTATCGAAGCAATATGGAAGATGTGGTTTTGAGGTCTTTTTTTAAAAGAATACAGGGGAGAACATTAGGAGAAGCATGAGAGAGTAAAAGTGTCAACGTTAGGTGAGAAGAAGAGTGGAGAAGGAAGATGTTAGAAGAAGAAATAAAAGTCTCATGCACTAGAGGAGAACACGCACTCACACCCCACAGTGGCAGAAGCGGTGTTGGCGGCAGTGGCAGAAGTGGTAGTAGTAGAAAAGGCTACATGTGTAGGGCTAGAAACATTGGTTACATCGTGCTGTTGTTGGCTGGAGTTGGAGGCCTGCCGCCTTAGAGCCCCCTGAAAGGAAGTTCCACTCTGGAACGCACTCACTACATCCATCTGCAAAGAATCAGACAGCGTGACAGGAGAAAAAGCCCAGAGGAAATAAAAACAAAACACAGCCAGAGGAGAGAGAGAAAAGAGAGAAAAATAAAGAAAAGGCACCAGTAACCATAAGAAAAAAATGGCACTTTGAAATTGGATTTAGACATTATAATTAAAAGAGAGAGGAAAAAGGGGGACGGTTGGGTTTAAAGGCACTGATCGGAGGGAGCTCTTACTCCAAAAATCTGACCTCACTTTCACTCTTTTCTCTGCAGATTCCTTCCATACTTCCAGCTATAGCCATGCCAATACACTTTGAACATTCAGCTGTTCTATCGTGCTGTCCATCCAATCCAATTCACTTGCTTCTCATCAGTACCTTCAAACTAGTTTTAGCAGATAGAGTCAGACTGAGTCAAATAAAAACAAAAACATAGGCATAGGACCCTGCTTTAGCTCAGAAGCAGAACAGAAAAATTAGAGAAAGGCTTTTTTTTAGGGCACAAGCCATTCTCTAAGAACACCAAGAGAAAGAACAAAATAGATTTTAAGCTGGAAGAGCAGTAGAGAGTTAAAGGGTTTATGGCTTTTGATTCCCTTGGTGTTGGGGTGTGGTGGTGAGTGCTGCGCGTGAAACTGTGTAGACTTGTCACCTGAGTTTGGATGCGATTGAGGCCTCGGAACCACAGGATCTGGCCTCGACGAAGCTCCCGTTCAGCATGGTCGATCTCATCCATGTCCTCCAGCTCCTCCAACTCTTCATCTGGGATCTCCTCTTTTTGGGTGCCATGGCCTGCTGTTTTCAAGAATTTTAAGCGGCTGGTGGGTATTGAAGAGATAACCTGGAAGACAATGAGGATACAAGTGAGCAACCGTGACTCCTGATGAAGTTTTAGTCCCCTGTGCAGTTTATCATGGCAGAACAAGCCATGATTAAGTTCATCACCGACATTAAGCGGACAGTGACCATGAAAATTTGATGGCCAGTTCAATAACATGCGGTTTGCTCTTGGGCTCCAAGCCCCTCCCACTGCTGATGAACAGGAGGATCCTTGCACATGATCATATGCAGATGCTGTTCAGTCATCAGAAACTTTACTCCTCAATTACTAGTCACAAAGATCACAGAGTGGAATGCAGATGAGTCAGACACAAGTCTGGTGATTTTAAATCACCAGAATTGTCCCCCCCAAAAAAAACAAACAACAACAACAAAAACAAAAAACAAAAACCCCAACATTGCTCTGGACATTAACCGTTGCTCTGGCCTGTGGGAATACAATCCAGTATGAGGGTTCCACACTGTTTGGCTAATATACAAAACACTGGGAGGAGACACAAATCCATCTGGTGTAAGAATGGATCCATCCAGTATGGCAACCCCTTATTAAAAAGACAGCAGCCAAAACAAGCTTATGGTAATGTTACCCATATTAACTGTAACTGTACAGCCTGGTAACACTAAGGGTTTCTCCTAAATATGTATTTTCAAAAATATGTAACTCTCTGAGTCTTCAGCTTTTAAGATACTGAGGGTGCATTAAGAATCTACCGATGTGCCAAAAGATCCCAGTCGACTGTGTCACGCAGCCTAGAATTGAAGACTGCTGAACTCTATGCACCAACAGGTGTGTGAACACATGTTGTCAGCGTCTATTTAGGGGACCGACCGGCCTTTAAGGAAAAGAACAGAGCAATCGCTGCTTTGGAACCAATAATCTTGGTACTTATTCAATTCAGTTCCTCAACTCTCAGCTATTTGCTTTCATACGACTTGGTGTAGTCCCATTTATGTAAAGCTGGTGACGCCAGCTGGCAAGAGTGATATTAATATATGTGCTGCCCTGGATAGATGTGAAACAGAACAACATTAAACATTCATTATGAACCTCCAGTCATTACTATAAACTGCAGTGAGTGCTCTCACCCTTCACTCCTTAGAAAAAACAAAACAAAACAACAACTACATTTTTCAACTCAAGTATAAAAGGCAATATTTAATAATCCCCTTAAAGTTCAAATTAAAAATAATAAAATTGAATAACTTTGATGACCACATGTGTTTGTGGTAGCTACCAAAAATAAATAAATCTATTGCTAATTACTAATCTCTTCACAGCAGCGGGACATAATGTACTCTTACACGTCTCTGACAACACCCTGTACCTACTAGATTAAAGCTGACACATGGGGGCAGTGTAATACCGCATTTCTGTACCTTGCCAACAAAAGGTACTTTCATACCTGTCCCCACAGAAGAGAGCCGAAGCCTAAGAAAGTACACCACAGCCACTGGTCAATCGTCAGAGCCACGCAGCTGAATGGCTTCCCTCCAAACTGCACAATAACAATCTATGAAAAAATAAAATAAAAAAGGAGCAAGAGAGGGAGACTTAATCAAAGCGTAAAAACTTAGATTTCACCTCTGCAGACTGATGCTTCAGATAAGTCTGTAGTCTACTGTACCTGAATAATAAAGGTACCCAAGACAATACTACAGAAGATTGGGTTGTTGAAGATGCCTTCAAAGACATTCCTTTCACCGTGGATCTTACGGGCATTGATCTCATTGAAAAGCTGCATCATTACAAAGGTATTGAAGACAATGGTGTAGTGTTCTGAGGGTGGGGCATGGAGGGGTGCATTCCTGCCACTGTCAATGTCCAACAATTTCTCTCCTACAGAGGGGAAAAAAAAAAATAAAAATCCCAGTCAAGAAAAAGAAAATCTTGGATAACAGTGCAGGGTACAGAGAACATCTTCAGATACAAAACCCTTACCAGCAAAGAGCAATGTAAAAATGATGACTAGCTGATAAACTCCATGACCCAGGATGTTCTTCATCATGGTGCGGGAGATTAGAGGTTTGTTGCGGCCGTATGGCTTCCTTAGCAGCAGGGCTTCTGTAGGGGGCTCTGTGGCCAGAGCTAGTGAAGCAAAAGTGTCCATGATCAAGTTGACCCACAACATCTGTACAGCTTTCAGTGGAGAGTCCTAGTGCAAGAGAGCGAGTCGCCAAATTAGGTTATGGAAATTCAGATCATCTATTAAACACATTTCGATCCCCATGAACCAAATTACACGTTTATGAGCTGGAGCAGTGACTGTACTGAGGAGTACATATTTTGTTATGAGGTGTAAGATTGATGGCAGGTGGGAAACAAACAAATCTTTTTATAATGAACAAAGACATTAGAGCCAGGTAAGCTGCTCTTGGATACTGTTGCATTTCCACAAGGACATATTTCCAAATTTCCAAACGTTATACATAAAAGCCTTTATTTCTCCTCAGTTTATTGCTGGATCTTCATTCCCTCTGCTTCAGCTCTTTCAATGTGTTGCCCGTGGTACCAAGTTAGTTTCTATTCAGAGCATAACAGTGAAATAACTCTTCAGACACACAATAAAGAAAAAAAAATCAAAAACAAAAAAACCCTACAATATCTAGGTGCTAACCTGTGTGATGCACGCTCCTGTAAATGCTACAATGACAGCCACCACATTGACCGTTAGCTGAAACTGAAGGAACTTGGAGATGCTGTCATAGACGTTTCGACCCCACATGACAGCTTTAACGATGCTGGAAAAGTTGTCATCAGTCAGAATGATGTCAGATGCCTCCTTGGCAACATCTGTCCCAGCAATGCCCTGGAGACAACAAGATGATCATTAAGAATCTGTTCCATCTATCCACCAGATATTTAACAAGATGATTAAGTGGCCTAAATTCTGACTTCTTTCTAGTTGACTGCCAGAGTTACCATGGGATACTGAGCAAGATGTTGATGTTAAGAATGACCCAATTTATATTTATGATTAAACCTTATTTAAGAAATTATACACAAGTAACTTACCATGGCAAAACCAACATCTGCTTTTTTCAAGGCAGGGCCATCATTCGTACCATCGCCTGTCACTGCTACTACTTGTCTCTGTTCTGCCACTGTGCTATCAATAATACCTAGAACAGAAAAATGCCAAAATTTAAAATAAAACCGTTACAGCCTAAAAGAAAAAAGAAAAAAAAAAGGCTAGCAGCAAAAGAAGAAAACAAACAAACACATTAGTTCACTTTTCCATTTTTACCCATACCAGAGAAACATAACTACCTTTGACTAAGGTGTGTTTGTCTGTGGGGGAAGAGCGAGCCAATACTCGAAGTTTGGGCCAGATCTTGTCAATGCGTTCTTGTTCAATCTAGAAACATGAGACAAAACCCTAATAGAATCCAAACAGCATATCTGCAATAGTCTCTGAGGTACACTATTTTGCTGTGGCCCACCTCTCCCTTTTCATTGCGTATCCTGCGATTGAACTCTTTTCCCTCCAGGCAGAGGAAGTCATCTCCAGGCTGTAGGATGCCACACTTGGTGGCGATGGCTCGAGCTGTGTTGATGTTGTCCCCAGTCACCATCCGCACAGTGATGCCAGCACGCTGGCATTTCCTGATAGCATCTGGAACCTGAAGGGAAGCACAAAAAGCACAGGAAAAACAAATGCACATTATTACTGAATATCACTGGGGATTATCAATCTAAGTGTTCAACTAAAATTTATATATATCTGGGATTTTAAGCACTAAAAAACAAAAAACACAAAAACCACATTGGTCCATTTTTTTACGAAGGGGCCCATTACAAATATCAAACTATCCCTGTCTAAGTGATTTTATCACATTATTTCCAAACCTCATCCTTTCCTACAAGCAAGCCCAGCACACCTGTCCAGTACATAAAATGGCAGAAAGCCAACTAAATGAGCGACAGTGAAGCATCTAGCAAGCAAATGACCTAACTTTTTCAGGCCAGGATTATACTCCCTCACCAACGCCCACAAACAGCTGCAAACACCACAGAAGCATAGTTGTGCTTTCTTGTCTACTTGTAGGATGCAATGCACAGATGGTGCCTTTGAGGTGTAGAAGTTGCCTGGATACGTTTGCATGCAAACTAGAGGGTACTCTGACATCTGCACCGAGTCTCAGGTACACCCTGATGACAAACATTTATGTCACTCAGATCCTAGAAAACCCTTGTGTACATACAGATACGGAAATTATAAAATTGATATAACAAATGGGTCCTCCTGGAGTAAGCGCTCCCTTTAAAGAAATATTTTTTTGGCTTTACTTAAAAAGTGTGTGTGCCCAACAGTCCAGTAGATGAATAAAGCTGACAACTGACAAATAAAGCTCTTCTACATGTGCTTGTTAAATGGTCAAAAAACTTAAACCAAAAGCTTTAATCACTTTATTTTTGGAAACTAGATTCACCTCAACTACTATAGACTGCTACATTAGGTCTAACGTTTTTACTGTTTACATTCACCCATCATTTATTTTGTGTTGCTTCCAAACCACCTGAAATGGAGTCATTGATGTGGCTGAGTTTAGTTAAAATAGTTGGTCCACAAATTGAGTGCAAACTCTGCAAACAGCAGTTTCCATAAAACTGTCAGCCAACTAGAATTGACGTATTCTAATGTTTGATCTAATTATGGTTTCTTAATGATAGACACATCTAGCCATAGTGTCACCAATTCCAGCAATCTGCCAGTACCGCAGTGTGGCCGTTTCTCCTTCATACATGTGTGGACAACAATCATTCTAAATACTTCTTTTTGAGCGCAACCTTGCAACTAGTGAAGTTGTTCAATGTGCCACATCAAGCAATGGGTTCTGACTCAAAGCCAAAAGACGGACCTTCAAATGAAGTGCAGATAAATACTCTACCTTTGTAGACAGCTTTCTTACTAGCAATCAAACAAGTGAAACTGTTTGTGCATGAACTCACTAACATTAGTGTAGCCACTAACCTCTGGTCTAACAGGATCTTCAATGCCAACCACACAGACGCAGGTTAGTCCACTGAGGATATCATTTTCATTGTCCCAGTCAGGCTCCCCATCAGAAGCAGGAAAATCTCTGTATCCAAGGCAGATTGTTCTCAAGCCCTCTGAGGCCATGGGCTCGATCACTTTCTTAACCAAGTCATCTCTGTCCCGTGGGCGGAACACCTTTGGCTCACCATTAGCTGTCAAGATTTTATAGCACCTGAAATGTGTAAAGATGACACATTAAATCATAAATGTAAAGGAAAAGAAAGAAAAAGAACGTGTAGGAGGGCGAAACATCCAAAGACGAAAGCCATTAATGGCTTGGAGTTAAGAAACATGGATAAAGACGGAGATAGGTACAGACGCATAAATGTAAAAAATGTCATTTAGATTTGATAAAAGGGTAAGAGAAGAGGAGAAGACAAAGCATTTGAATGGTGAGCTGCAGCAGTAAGAAGTCACACTAAGCCCTCTGTGGGTTAAAAAGAAGCCTGCTTGGTTAAGAGGCTTACAGAGCTGTTACCGGCTCATTTTCTCAGTGCCTGTTTTTAAGTCACAACGTAAGGGGCTTGGGTGGGATGCACTTGAACTTCTTAGCTGCTTAAGTCATTACACATATCATTTACAGCAAAGTCTGGCCAGCCGAATGAGTAAAAAAAAAAAAAAAGAGAGAGCTATGGAACAACCTTTCATTTAGCTGATCAGACATCCGTGATTTCATGCTTCTTCAGTAAAGAAATCATAGAGGAATTATTATCTAAGAGGATAATATTAAACCATACAATCCCCCAGCCAAAAAACAACAACAAAACAAATCATACAAAAGCAGAACATGTGAATGAACATGAAAAATGAAAATGTCTCTTACTTTTTTAGGAGAATTTCTGAGGCTCCTTTGCTGAACATACGGTAGCTGCCGTCAGCCATCTTTAACACAGTGCTCATAGACTTGCGAACTGAGTTGAAGGTGTAGACCTTGTAGAGTTTCTCTTCAGGAATCTCGTTGCGGATAGCCTGGTAGTCGCGTTTTAACTCAGTAGAAAAGCCGAGCAAGGCACATTCGGTCTTGTTACCCACCTGTCGTGGCAGACCCCCTTCTTTCTCTGGAGGCTAAAAGAAAAAAAAAGAAAAATGTGAAGACAAAGTTAATGTGCTACACAGTCAATTTTAGAGGTACACTGCTTTTTACAAGCATACCATGATTTTAGTAGTGTAGGCGCAGTTGACTGCAATGCCCAGAATCAGGATGTCTAAAGTGGAGGAGGGGATGTTCTCTGGTTCAGGGACCTTCTTGTAGTGCTTTTCAGCAACGTAGGCCTGCACCACAGTCATGCGGTTCATGGTGAGTGTACCAGTCTTGTCAGAGCAGATGGCAGTAGCATTTCCCATAGTCTCACAGGCATCCAAGTGACGCACCAGATTGTTATCCTTCATCATTTTCTGTAGGAAGATTAAAAAAAAATAAAATCTGACAACACTGAAAGCTATATTTTCTATAATGAAAACATTTTATTTTTGTTTCATGAAATAAATGTGGTGAGATTTTACAACTGAATGAAAAACTCCTTGATTAACTAAAGCCCTATGTTGGCTAAATAATACCCTAAAGCCAAGTAATGATCCCCTTTCCTCAAGTTGTTAACCAGATCTTAGCAGCCTGATCCTCTAGTTTTAATAGGCTAAAGTGTAAGGTGGTTAGTTCGTGCACAGGTCACTTGGCTAGGAGTCTCACCTTAACAGAATACGCTAAGGAGATTGTTACAGCAAGTGGCAGGCCTTCGGGAACAGCGACCACAAGAACAGTGACACCAATGATGAAGAACTTCACAAAAAACTGAATGTAAACAGGTGTGCACTGCTTAACCCAGGATAGATTCTGGATCCAGAAGGTATCCACTACAAACAGCACCACCAGGATGATAACAGTGATGGCTGACATAACCAGACCTAGAGGCAAAACATGAGAGAAAAGAAAGATGTTAAGTCATATTACTATCTGGACACATTTAGCGGTATATTGCTTATAGTGGGTGTAATAGTGATTACACAATATAAACAGCTGGAGACGTACAACAAAAAAAGGTTGGAGTGAACACAGGGGCATGAGAGTACAAGCACATAAAATGTTTTACAATCTACAGCACTCAGCTGTGCCAGAAACAAGTGATTTTGACTGACTCACCTGCTTTTCCAATCTGTACTGCTAGTTTGGTCAGTTTTCCCTGGAGAACAGACTTCTCTTTCTTTGGCAGGTTGGCTTTCTTCTTCTCCTCTGCATCTGCTCCTTCGTCACTGTTCAGAGGCTGCATTTCCATTGCAGCACCATCCTGGGCTTTAGCTGCAGCAGAGAAAACAAGACAAGGTTGTTAAAAATGGCCTGGCAATTCCAAATCTGCACTGGCCACTGCTGGTGCTGAGTGTTTTAAATACAATTATATAAAGGAATACTATGTTCAATTCATTTAAGAAAGACTCTAGGATTTATGGAAAAAGCAATGACTGAAATGAAAGTATGCTGATTTGTCAGTTATGATTTGTCAGTTATGAACACAGAGTATTCATTCATGATCAGGTGCCACATCAAGCCTACATTTGAATATTTGCTTCCAATTTGCAAGACCAGAAATAAAAACTGTACTCTACAGCTGTGGGTGAATAAGGTTGATACAGGTCAAATAAACGTATTCACCTCTCTGGTAATATTAAAAAACTCGAGAACAGTTTTTATATTTCGTGTCTATAGCATATAATCTAGCTCAACAACAGGTCTGGACTAGATTTTCCCCGCCCCTCATAAAATATCTGTTTATCTGACTTTACAGGTAACAAGTCAGAGCAAGTTGATTGAAACGGGATCACAAAAAATTGCTGTATGATGAGAATATTTAGAATATGTAGAGCACTGTATTACAAGTTAACTGATTAAATAAAATCACTCAAAATTATAGCATGCTTTGTTGCTTCCCTGTTATCCCAGGAACTGTGGAAATGTCACTGTAATTATGTTTGTGAGCTGATTTTGAATTAATTACCATACTACCATCAAGAGGTTTAAAGAACAGGTTACCTGGCTAGTGACAGATCTGTTTGAGGCATCTCCTACTCTTCCTCCTTCTGCAGGTAAATTCCCATAAACCTCTCTTCTCAATCTCCCTCAGGACCACTTTCTGTTCCTGCAGAACTAATGGGAATACCAAACCCACATCTAACTAGGTAACCTTGGACACACAAAGCCTCTAATGCCAAAAGGAGGAGAAGAGGCAGCTGGCAGGCCAGCAGGGGCTGGTCTCTGTCATGTCACGCACCATGATAAAATCATTAGCTTTCCTGGGCACTGATGCTATGGCAGTTCCTGCAGGACAACTGAAATATTCTCTTAACATTTTGAAGTCTTAAACAAAGTACACAATTCTTTTAAAGCATGGGGAGCCCTTGTCCAATTTGGGGATACTAAAGGCTCTATTTATGGTACAATGGTATGGACAATAGCACGGTATTGTGTGCGAATGCATGCAGCAGGAAGCAAGAGCACTGGGCTACTGCAGCTGCTGTGGACTGTGGCTTGCTCTGCACTTACATGGTCGGTGTAATCTCAGTCTAAAGGATTACTGCTGATTCCTGGCAGGCAGAGGGAATCTGTGCACAAGGGACCAGCGCCAGGGTTGTGGTCACAGACCCAAGCACTACTGATCATAGTGTCCCAGCAGAACAAGGCTGGCTCGCTGGCTGAGTTACCACTAAAGAGTCTCATTATCATTGTTATCGGTCTGAAATTGCACCAGTGCAAGTCTCAGAGTTTGACTCTGAATAGTTCAGTCTGGGACATCAATAGAAATCAAATTGAGGGGGGCCTGAGGGAGAGTCAGAGAGAGATGGGTGGGAAAGCAGATGTTCTGGCCCCAGAATTGTTGCATGGCTTTAATCTCCTCATCACTAATCGCTATAACTGGATTCAGTAGCACCTGCTGCTCGAAGCGCAATGTGCCAGGGAAGGACGAGAAAAGAAGAGAGAGAGAGACAGACAGGAGGACCAGACAGTACAATGGAGAGCCAAGAACAGCCCGTACTAAGTATATGCTGACATAGGGTCATGCAAAAATATGTAATTCCTCATTACTTGCATGAAATTATGGTGGCCAATTATTAACAGACTGGGGTTGTAACCTACCCTCAGGACTGTTAAATGGTGAGGGACCCACTGATGAAGCTAAAGGCTAATACCTAAATGTAGGCACTAAACTGTAAGGCAATTACATGTGGTTAAGCATGTCAGTCTGTGTGTGGGCAAGTTACTCACCTTTCTTTCGATTTTCTACAGAACCATCCTGCTTCTTATCTGTGGAAGAATGCAACACAGAGTTAGGAACATAATAGGCACAGTGAAAATCCAGACTTTTTTTTTTTAAGGATTAAATAAACTAATTAATCGTATAAGAAAATACTGATAAATGTCTCTTTATACAGTAGCTAGACCAATCATTCTTCAAATTACTAATTTAAATGAGGAGAATTCTACCATCATACATAAGATGAGCTACAAATAGCCGATTTGGTTGGCAGAAAATAAGTCGTCTACTGTAACCCTCTGACAACTTCTAAAAGTTGTTTTAGAAGAACTGATTTGACAAAGGTCAAATCAGTGCTTTTTGCATTCATACAAACCCTGCTATAACTACATTTTTCTGTAGATTGTAAAACTAATGGTAAAGACAAAAATATCTTTGCAGAAATGCTCTTTGTGTGTCTGTGTGTACGTGTTTGTGCTGCGGCAACAAGCAGAGGAGCATACTAACTTTTTTTCTGTTTCTTCTTCTCTTCCTTCTCCTTTTTCTTTTCCTCTTCGTCGTCATCATCCTCTTCCCCGCCTCCGAGTAAAGTGAAGATAATTCCAGTTTGAGAGTTGACACCCACAGCAGTGACCAACATTTTCCCTGAGCCTTCCATTACATGGGTGCCTTTGAACAGAAGAAGGAAAACAAAGTGTCAGTAAAGGACATCAGGAAACAGTACCTAGGATAAATGCCCTGCTCTTTGTTTCACTGTTTCCATATGACTTCTTCCAGGTTTCTGTTTAGACACTGGTGGCAGCTTTGTCCCTGCCGATCCTCATTTGTTCCTTTGAATGTTTCATTTTGGTTCAGTGAAAATTTTGCGCTAGATTCCTTTGTTGAGAAGGTGGTTTAGCCAGGCTTTCAAGCTGTATGTTGATATACACACGAGAAACTAAATGCAGGTTTTCAATTGCAGGCAATAAATACAAATGAATAGTGCACTTGAAAGTACAGAAAGAATCAGTCACTACTGCAGATATACTCCAAACCTTTAATCAACAGCCTTTAATCAAAAGCCAATTGTTAGTCTGTGTGAAATAATGGAATTCTGAGAGGCTGTAACAGTGTTGCATCTCTGGCTCTCCATTCCTCTCAAGACACAATTTCAAAAAAACAAAAAACAAAACCCACAGAAACATCAAATATCAAAAAAACACGACAAGCTAAAGCCAGAGTAAAGGAGCGAGACCCACGAGGCTCTGACAGCCGAGGAGTGGAAAGCATTTAAAGGTTCCTGTGTTAATTAGAAGATGCTTTTCTTTCATTCGTGAGAAGGGATACGGGCCGTGCTAAGGGAAATCAAAGAGCAGTAGCGAGGCAGCGCATAAAAACACAAACACACATGACTCCTGTGCCTTGGAGGTGTGCCAAGAGAGAGCCAGATGAACTAAACAAAAGTGTTTCTCCCTACACACGTTTTTCGTGACAAAGCCATGAACTGTATTTAAAAGGGCGTTGGGGACATAGGATGGACAGAGAAAAAAATAATTGCTGGAAATGTTGAATGGCTGATAACTTCCTGCACTGAGAGGCAAGACCAGGAGCCAATTCAGTTTCAAACATGTTTTCAACAGAACACAAGTTTCATGCTGAGCTGAATACTAACGAATATCTGATGGTCAATTATTTTCAATTTGTGGATTATAACAGTTATTTATGAAGATCCAGATGATCACCTGTTCTTACTGATTTAAATAAAATTTTGGATCATTTATTCAGTGCAATGAGTATTCCAGAACATTTCTTTTAAAAGCAGTTCAATATATTGGACAACATAATCTATAAAACCTCTGAAAATTCGGTTCTTCCCAGTACGAACCAGTAAAAGGAGAAGGTTTTAGGTTCATGTTACCTGATAACAGCATTGGATCTTTTTCTAGTGTTTTCTTGACGTGGTCAGACTCCCCTGTGAGTGAGCTTTCATCGATCTTCAGATCATTGCCTTGGATGAAGACTCCGTCAGCAGGCAAGAGGTCACCTGAAAC
This sequence comes from Pelmatolapia mariae, assembly GCF_036321145.2. Lineage (NCBI taxonomy): Eukaryota > Metazoa > Chordata > Actinopteri > Cichliformes > Cichlidae > Pelmatolapia > Pelmatolapia mariae. The sequence continues at coordinate 12,157,647 of NC_086242.1, forward strand.
ATTACAAAGCCAAACAAGCCTTTAATTTGGAGAAACAACATCTTAGTAACAGTTTAAATTTATGCCTTAATCACAGGCTCTCAAAGATTCTATGACTAAGTGAGTCATATGAAACACTTTAGTGCTCGTCTCTTCAGAGGTTAGTGGTTATGTCAGTAATGTTCTTTTTACTGGTTTATGGATTTAAATCATTAGTGAGCTGGCTGTTGCGTTCCTCCCACGACCAGGAAAGTTAAACTTGAAGAGAAATCCTCGTCTTAATCTGTGATGAACTAAAACTAAAACCTTGAACCAAGGATGACCTAAATGTGCAGTACTGTTTTCTTAATGGCCCATATAATAAACATCTTAATAAAACATAGGTTCCACAATATCTCGACATTCTTAACAGATTGACTGTTTTTAACCATCAAATAAAGCCTTATGTTTAACTGAGCTCTTACCATATTTTACTTGTGCAATGTCCCCAACCACAATCTCCGCCACAGGAATTTGAATAACTTGTCCTCCACGGACAACAGTAAATTTCTGTTCCTGCTCAATGCGGCTCTGGAGGCCTCTAAATTGCTTTTCTTTACTCCAGTCATTGAATGCTGTTACCAGCACCACACAGATAACTGACAGAAGAATGGCGGCACCCTCGATCCAACCGGCCTCTGCCTCATTTTCATCCCCGCCACCACCAGCAGCTTTTCCACAGTCTGAAGGAGGATGGGGAAAAAAAAATTAACATACAAAGCATAAACTTAACACATCATCTCATGGCTCTGAGAAAAATAAATGCCATCACTACACGACACTGCAAGTATCACCAAATATATTTAACAAGAGACATAATTAAGACTTCAAACACAAGTAATCTCTAGAAAAAGAAGATAAAACATGAATGTAATGAATGGTTTCTTACTTTCTCTCTCTGCATCTGGAGGTTTATAAAAAGAAAGGCCTAGTGAAACTATGGCTGCCACTTCAAGGATAATCAGCGTGACATCCTGTAGTGCCTCCCACACTAACTGTAAGAACGTTTTGGGCTTTTTGGGAGGTATAAAATTTTCCCCAAACACTGTTTTCCGCTTCTCAATATCTGCAGGCTGTCCGCTTAGACCTAGGTAGGCAAAGACAGATACACAAAAGAAAAAACTGCAGTTAATTCATAAAATGTTAGTTTTAAACCCATCAGGGAATTTCACACAAAACAAGAAATATTTATTCACATCAGAAAAAAAAGAAAAGAAAGAGAAGGCCTTAATTATGTGTCACAAAATTGGAGCACAGATGGGTGAGTTGCTGCAGTTCACAGGGGGGGAGCGCGTCTCACTGAAGTAAGAGTCAGCGAGCTGTGCTCTCATCAGCAGGCCTCCAAAAGCATAATTTCCAAAAGGATTCAGCATTTCTGACAGGACACTGTGGAGGACACAATGCCTGCAAACAATGACACGCATTCTGTGGGTATGTCAAACATTTTCACCTCTTTCAGACACGCCAGGGAATGTGAAAACTATGGTCAAATCTAATCCCCCAAAACTGCTGTTTTCAACACAATGACCAACTGACTAGGGGTTGAATCAGCTATGGACTCACAGGTGCCTATACTCACACACTACTGTCACGTTATGGAGTCATCTCTCTGATACATTACACGTCTGGTTGGCCTGAGACCCATTCATCCATGTGTACAGAGAAGGAGCTTTCTGCAGCAACCCATTCAAATGCCTCAACATTCAAGGCAGAGTCAAATATTCAAAAGGGCCTTCGCACATTTGATGATGCATGACAGTTTTTCAGTTCTATTCATGCTAGCTGTGTGTGGGTGGGGGTGCAGACTGGATGGAGAGTGTGTGTGTGTGTTTACGGGAAAGAGATGGAGCAGGACTGAGGGCTGGGCAGGAGTGACTGTGTGAAACTGCTACTGACAGGCAGATGGGGGTGGGCGGGGGTGGTCGGGGATGAGGGTGTAAAGGACCGAGACTATTAAAGAGTGGAGATGCTGATGGCTAAACGGAAGCTGTGCTGGCAGTATCAGCGTATTAACAGGGAAAAGGATCAGCAGTGCCAGTGCATGGAGAGAAAGAGGAAACGACAGAAAAACAGACAAGCAGACCAGAGGCATAATAAAAACAACGACACCGCCTTGGAAACTGAGCACAGTGACAAGAGCACAGACAATAAGATACATTGTTCTTCTGATAGCTAGACAATCCTCCATCTCATGCTATAAGCACAGACAGTTCAAACTGCTGATTCTGATGGGGCTTTCTTTTTTATTAATATTGGAGAGGTCAAAACTCCAGCAACACTTATTGTGTTTAGAATGTTATTGTCAGGCCAACACTTTTTTGTGTGTGAACACTGAGACTAACTACTGTTTCAACAATAATGTTCTATACACTCATGTGTTCCTGGAATTCTCCATTTAGATTTTACCCCCTCCCTATTTTGTTTTGCTTATCCAATTTGGGGGTGTAAGGCAGCTGGAGCCTAACCCAGCTCTCATAAGGTGAGGGGCAGAGTACACACTGGGCAAGTGGCAGTCTGTTGCAGGGCTAACACAGACAGAAAGACAACTTTTTACACTTACATTCACACCTACAAATTAACCTAATTCCATACATGTGTTTGGACCACGAAAGGAACCTGAATACCTGGAGAGCATTGCAAACTCCAGGCCCTTGTTGGGCCCTGGGTGAAAGAACAGTCAATGGACGTGTCATTTGTGGTCATTTCATAACCAAATGTCTGTTAAATTAAGAATTTAATCTCTGTAGACTCTTCTCTGGAAGAGTTTGGAAATACTTTGGATTCATTGCAAGTGATGTTGTGAGTGTTTTACTCACATCCATCATGCAGGTACAAAGGCCTGACTGAAAGACCTTAAATTTTGCTTCTAGGAAATGTACTCTGATCAGGGAATAAACACCTTATTTAAATGAAGACGTTTTAAATAACAGGAATGTATCATGATATAAAAGTGATACATCGTGTTGATTTCATTTTCCATTAATTTATGGTAGTCCCACCAATTCTAGATTTCACCAATAATCTAGAATACATTTAATGCCAATAAAGTAGCATATAAAATATCAGAAAACGGAGTTAACATTAACACCAAATCCCAAAGTAAATGCTTTTTCCTGTTAAAATATAAACCTTGATATTTGTTTTGTGTGTGTCAGTTTGCTAACTGATGATATAATTTGGTTCTAAAAACATTTTTAAAAAAGGTTTCAATTAAATACATTTACAGTTGATTTGTGTTTTATCCTTGCCAATTCATTATAATCAGTGAATATAGTAGGATAATGGTTGGGCTAAACTTTACTCCTGAAAAAATTACTTAAATAAATAACTACAATAAAAAATGATGACTTCAGTGAACTGCTTCATAAAATTCCAAATTGTTTCCATTGATTTCAGATGTGAGTTAATTAAAAGAGGGTCTTGCCGTTTTTTTCTTTCTCATTCCTACTCACCAAGCAGGTCAATAAAAACTTGTGTAAAGAAGAAAATAATCCTGTATTACTAGTTAAATGGTTAATTGACATTACACCCTAACACATACTTCTCTAAAAGAGGTGAGAAGAATGACTCACCACCAGCACAACACATTTTAAAAAAAAGTGACTGGGTTTATCCAGCAAAGCTGACTGTTGCTGCTCCATGGCTGTCTCTCACCATCTCCTTTAATTCTCTGTGCCTCTAATTAAAACACGCTGACAGCTAATACCCCACTCAGTTTTACACCACATTTTCCCTTTGTATTATAGCAATAAATACAAGTGACAGAAGCCAATCAAGGTGTCATCTCTCCATTTGATTCACAAACAGAAAATAGGTTGGCCTTGGCCTCTTGCATCATTTTAGCCCCAGTGTGTCAAGCAGCTAATCATTAACCATTTAATTTGGATGCTTGTGCAAGCTGACCCATCTGAGTACTGTCATTTTCAGTCATCAGTAAGAGGTCAAGGTAAACCTTTACCCTGGGTCTGTCACAATTAAATGAGATGGGAGCCACAACTAAGCATCATTGACTCGACAAACTAAGCCTGAGAAATAATACCAAACTTACGTTTTTATGCACACAATCAAGAGAGGACTTGTGATTGTTTCCTGTACGACCTTTTGTAGATTAATTTGCTAAGGAGGTGAATCAAACCTGGTGAACTGTTTTACTGTGAGTAAAATGTATAAAAAGATTGTTTATGTTGCTAAAAGGTTAACCATCAACCTATTTACGTTAATATAATATGAAGCACATCTGAGTCCAATTAGGATAACTGGATTATGGGATTTCCATCACCTCTGCTTAAGTTAAGCCCCGTCCACATTTAACGTGCTTCATCATGATGATTAGTTGGTGGTTGACATTCCCGACTCTAGTTGAGCAGGTAACCACCCTGTCAAATCAATTAGCAGTTTTATGCATTCTCAAGGATGAGAAAAGTAATCGAGACTTTAAATGGTATGTTATCTGTTAATATATTATAATATAATAATATTGTATGTATAATAGTTAATATAATACTACCTACTATGGTAAGATCACTTTAGAATTTCGTTGACAGTGACAGGTTGTTTGCAAATGAAACAAGAGGAGTAATCAAGATAGTTGAGATTACAATACTGACCAAAACAATTAAACTTCATGAATAGTCATGTTAAACACCATACACTGATTGATTTTTTTTAAATGTCTTTTTTACCAATGATTCCTTCAAGTTTAAATAAAAACGCATAAATACAAATAATTATAAATGATAAATAAAGAGTCAGACCCTAAATAGGGGATGTTTTTTTAAAAAAATGTCAAGCCTTTCTCACAAGAGAAGCCATTCATCCCTGCCGGCCTGCTTCCACTTTGGGATGTCTACGGGTGCAAGGGAGCCCCAGGCGGCAGCAAGCTTGTGTGCCTCAGGAGCCATAGGGAGAGCAACAAGCAGCCAGAGCTGACAGCCAGCTGTCGCACGCCGTGGAAAGATGAGCGGGTGAGAGAACCAGAGTGATCTGGACATAAAGGTCCTGCCTTTTTCTCCAGATTAGATTAATCTAAGGAAACCTTGTGAGTTTTACTTCCTGTAGATAGAGCTTGTTGATCGAAGGCCTATTTTTAGCCATGGGGCTTACGGGGGCAATAAAGAAAAGGAGTGCATTTCAGCTATAATATATGCTGACAGACTAAACCTCATCAATCTTCAAACTTTAATCTCAGTTTCTTGACTGCATGCCCTCTACCATTACACTGACGCAATCTAGCAACAGAAAGAGCTAAACATCTGTTAAACCACCATCTTTATGGCAGCTCTTGCAGCAGCAGGTGTCTCCAGGACCGCAGTTCTCTGTGACAGCAAGTAACACCAATTCCAGGTACAGTGTAAATTTGTAGAGATAATCTTTTGTGTGAATCTAAAGTCCACTTCACACTCTTCAACAGGCAAAAACCTATTTCCACTTCCTGTAATTTACACACCTCTTTCTCTTATAAAAAAAACAACAACACTAAAATAAGGTTGTTTATAACAGCCCTCATAACCATCATTTTAACAATTTCTTCCAAAAGCCTTTTCAGAGAAAATCATAAAAGACGATTTTAGGTGTTGCTGCATGTAAGAATATATTATGTCTGCTCTAAGTCAGCGTTGATTAATAAACTGAGCATTGAGACTCTCAAGGGATATCATCATCCAATTTCTGCACTAAAAAATAGAAATCTGTGGTATTACGTGTTGATGAAAGTACCATCATCACATCACTCAGGAAATTGTGAGACTACAAATAACAAAAGGCACAGTGTCTAACTAGAGAGGCAATATCTCCATAGTTTTACAGAATTGGGTTGAAATGAAACAGAACTCCTCTGCACACCTTTAGTAACTAAAGCAAAACAGGAAAATAATTGTGCCCATGTATCTGTTTTCAAGCCAGAAATTACTACATGTGTATCAGCACACTTCCTAATTTCTCTCTGAACTGAACCAAACCAAGCCTGAGAGCTGTTATAACCACTCCCAGGCAAAACACTTCAGCATATCACTTTGAATTTAGACACGAAGACAAGATATGCAGGCTTCCTGAATTACAAAGAGAAAGACTACGACTTAACAGTCCGAACCTTGACACTGAATAAGGGGGTTTCCTGTTCAAAATGACAGATACAAATAGGCTGTCAGATTTTATAAATTAGATCAACTGGATGCATACCCTGGGACCCAAGTATCAGACAATGTGAAAATAGCAATGAACAAGGGATAACTGTGAGGATTACTGCCAATAATACTGATTTAAAGTGGCCATGACAATTTGATGAGTCTCAATATGCAAAGAAAATAAGCTACTTGGTTTGGAGAAGAAAAAAATGCTGTGGTTTTAGCAACTGTTATATACTGTGGCATGATATCACCTACACCCATTACTGCAGCTCAACACCTTCTTGCCCCAACTGTAATAACTTCCATCTCTAAGCGAAGATGACATCACTATATGTTTTTTTTAGGCTTGACTAAGTCCCCACAAATACCAAAGAGAACAATAGCACCATTTTCACAAGCTGAAGGGCTGCTGTGAGCATTTAGTATATTTTAAAGCATATACAAGACAGAGTTTCCTTTGAAACGTTATTGCTGACTATGATATCTAATTATGCTATCAGTGTGGGGGGAAAAAAGAAACAGAAGCAAAAACGAAACGGGAGGAAGTAAAGCATGATGTACAAGTGAAACCAGGTCATTAGACAGCTACGTGTATTAGCGAGATCCCTCCCTTCAACTCTCTCAGTAAGAAAATATTTTAGCACACACACTAAAACACTTGCCATCTAAAAAGACATCAACCCTTTCTAGCTTAAATGCCTCCACCTCTTTTTTTTAGTACACTACAGTACGGTGACAAATGGGTTAAGGGTTAAAATTTGTCAAAAACAATTTTTCGTGCATTGTCTGAATAAGCTTTTGGCAGTTCTCACTGTCACAATTGAGAAAGCATAATTACATCTTTTTAAACTCACAGCACTGGCATGTTAATTACCAAAATCAATCTGAATCAGTGAATTGAAATCCAACTGAATAGGGAGCTCTCTGGTGGTCTATTAAGACTTATGTACAGACATGAAAAATAGCAGTCGTACTGCCACGATAAATTACATTTAGCCTCATGCAAATGGAGCTGGCTTTAAAGTCTTAGATTATGCAAACTAGTTAAAGCAGAGCAAGACATTAGTGCACATTCCTAACAGCTACATTTACTCAAACTTCTTTGGATGAAAAGAGCTTGGGAAGTGGAGGATTAGCAGAGGATTGGCTTCAGAGGTTCACATAATGCCCACCCAACTAATTAGAAATCCCTTTTCAATTGTCAGGATCCTGTAATCTTAAATGATGGCTCAATTTCCCAAGCCAGGGACAAATGTGCTGATTGAAACAGTGGGTGTATACCAAGTGGAATGTGGATGTAGTCAAGCTCATCAGTACAGTCTTGTTTAAAAAAAAAAAAAAAAAAAAAAAAAAGACAACCTGCCTAAAGAGAAAGTTTTATTTCAATAAATTGGGCTAAAGCGACTGTTCCCTTTGAAACCTACAAGTAACTTGCTTTCAGTCTCATCGTTTTGGACAAGCTGAAAATCTTAAAAGCATTTTAAAAACAAGACCGTTGATATGCTAGACACCAATGAAGGCAAAACAAAAGAAAAAAAAAAAGATCTGAAATGAAGGCTTAATAATGTAAACATTTTCCTAATATTCAGCTAACTTATCTGTTCATTTATTAAAATACAAATCAATACAGTGATAGGACTGCTTTGTGATTTATAAGGAAAAATGCAAAGCTAAGGGGCCTCAACTAACCACATTCTCTCTTTTTTACAGCATACACTCAGCTGAGCAGAGGGGGAGGACAATTTACACAACAACCAATGTCACTCATGCTGAAAATATGACAGGACTCCATATTCACCAACATTACACAGCCACATGCATGTTTAGACAACTTGTGCTCCCTCAGCAGCTAAATTCCTATTCAGCAATTTTTCATTATAGTTTAGACAATGGCCCATTGCTTTTAGTAAATCTAAAGGGAGTTAGACAAACTGCACCATGCACAAAGGGCATGCGCAGTATTATCAAAAAGAAAAAAAAAGAAAGTTTAAGGATTAAAGTAAGTTAATGGTGCTTGCTCAAATAACAGTTGCTTTGCAGTGTTGTAAACGCTTGTATTTACCACTCTTCTTTTGGTTTACTGAAGCTCAGGAGACTTTTACCTTGCACCGAAAGACTGCATACAAAGGACTGTTACAGTGAATATGTGGTGCCATTTTAATCTGGGATCAAACTGAAAATCCCCACAAATAAAGAGTTCAGTCAAGGTCATACTAGTGATTAGGCAGACTGTCTATAAAGGGAAACAGACAGAAGTAGCAGGGGAAAAAAAGAAAGAAAAGATAGGCGCCATCAAAAGCAACCTACTTGGGTTTCACTATACCCTAAATGGAATTTTTTCCCCAATTCCCCAGGTTACGAATTTAATATTGAAGAAGACAGTCACAAAAGAGGAATTCACTACTTTACTACCGAGCCTTACAGAGTCCTGTTTTGTCCCCCACATGTGGGACATTGACCTGCCTGCAGACTGGTACTGTGCCCAAGCAAACAGCTGGTCTGTCTGAAACCTACACACATAGTCAGAGAGGTGAAAAGGGAGAAAAGGAGGGTGTGTGGGACATATCCACAGGCCTTGAAATAGAGCAGGACTGGCCCAGGTCAGAGCCAGTCTGCCTGGCCACCTGTCTGGTTTGTGAAAGCTTCCAAGGAAGTCATGTCAAGGCAATCAATAATGTGGATGACACACCTCCTAAACTATGTGTGCACCACATTGTCATTCCCAAAACTAAAACTGTCATGCTGAAAATGATCAAACTCAAATCACGTTGAGTAAAAGAGTTACTATACCATCTATTGGTGATGTTTTTAACCGGTTGCAGAGTCCTTGAATATCCCCATAATATTCCGCAATTTTGGTTACTGCCTCAGCGCTCCTCAGTTCCATTAACCCACGCAGTTCTTTTAGTGTGCAGCCAAACTCTCCATCATGGTTGGCCTCCACTATGGAGTTCTTCACCCCACTGTACGAGTTGTTCGCCATCTTCTTACTGCCTCCCCAGTCTATTGCAAAGTGTTGCTGCTTTGACTTGACAGCAGGGGTTTAAAAAGACCAAAAAAGAAAGAAAAAAAAAAGAATAAGAAAAAAAAAAAAGGGGGGGCTGTCCTGGAAATTCTTAAATCCTCAAGAGTGTGAACACAGTGACAGTTCCCATAAACAGCCAACAGGCTCTTCACAGGCAGCTGGAGTCATATGCCAGGTAGAAGGTATATTATGAAACAAGCCATTTCCCTGGGAGAGCTGAGTTCCTATTCTTTCATGGTGACTGAGGATCACCCACAGAGCCAGAGATCATCATGCATCCAGATCTGGAAGAGAAGAGCAAACACACAAAAAGAAATTTGTCAATATTCACACCAAAATGGGCCATTACATGAAGAGGGGGGTTAAAATTCATTTACTGACATAACGCTTATGCTATCTAATATCTGGCCAGGAAAACATTTCATTTTCAGTATATAAACTACCCAGCTGGAGGCAGCTGAGACAAGTAGCTACATTATTAGCAGAACTGCCTCTAATCAATTGGCAAGAGATTCTGATTAGTTTTACTTAAGTTGCAATAAAATAATTTTGCCATCAAGATAAAACTCTTGACTAGTAATGAGCACTCTTTTTCTTGGTTAAAGCTTCTTGAGCATTATGTACTGGTTAACAGAGCTTCAACAATGCTTGTAGCTTTTTCACACTTTTACACATTTTTCTTGCCTCTTGCATGAGTTGGACTTGAATGAGGCATAAAGTGATAAAAAAAACCAGAACATATTCAAACAATAACAAAATAATAACCATGTTAAACAACGTTATAGCCAGAGCATGACAGTTCAACCAACTAACAGAATACATGGACAAGCACAATAAACCACAAGACCATTTTTTACCTGCTTTTTAGTTACAATTCAAATTCATGTTTCTGTTTTTCCTATTAATACAAACTCTTCCTCATCTGATAAATAAGGATGTTGCCTGCTGTACAGATTAAGAAAGGCAATTTTTTGAATTATGATAAATAATAATAGGCTTTGTTGTTGGTCTTCTACCCTATCTGTATTAATAAATAAACAGCAGACCCTGATACAACATAAAGTCACTGTGTCAAATATAAATGTTGTTGAAAAGACACTACAAAGTGCATATCAAATCTTGAAGCAGGCACGCCAGAAGATCTCTCTATAGTGACCATAGCTTCAAGGTGGAGCAAAAAAGATTAGCGCAATTAAACCAGGTGTTTACCTTAAGTTTATTGCTTTGCACTTGACAGTATGCTCTGCCTTGTCAGCTTATTCTCCCCTGTCATTTTAGACAGAAACGTTTGTTGGCAAGCTTTTACTGCACTTACAGTAAATTATCGGGTTACGTTTAACTTCAGTAATGTTATCTTAACTTCTTTACAGAGAACAGAGGACACAGTGAACACATACACACGTACTCTGAAACCGGGGACAGATGAGAGAATATAACCTGACCCTAAAGGATAGCAAAACAGTACAAACTCTTACACCCTGCTGTAATAAATAAGTGCACAAAAATCAGGTAACACTTTTCACTTTTTGGGATAGGAGCATAAAGCCCCTTGTCTTTAAAGTCATTCCAGCCAAATTTGTAAAATTAAGATTTCACAGAGACCTGTTGTAAACAAAATGGGATTACTTCAATATTTTATCAAAATCAACACAGCCTTTGATCATCACATTCTAATCAGTCTATACTTGAGTCCAAGTGAACATTTAAGGAAGAATTCCTGGGCTCATGGGATCATACATGTGGACAAAGTGAATACCTAATAACATCTTGCTTGCAATACCAGAGATCCTGCTACTGTGTTGTAAGCCTGAACATAAACAGCACTTTAACATTGATGAGAGGGATGTGGAACAGGCCTTCTGATCCATATGAGTAAAAAGTCTCATGGACCTGATAAATCCTGCGCTCAACAACTAAATCCTTAATTTCATTCCATTTAAAAAAAAAAAAAAAAAAAAAAAAGGTTTTTACAGGCACAGCATGGACCTAATGTATGGATGATGATGTTTTAGTCCCCGTTTTCTAAATCTACTTTTCCCAGATATTTAATTAATGATGAAAATCTTAAAACAAACAAACAAACCCACATGAAAATAGATATTTTAAGGTAAACTGGGCATGTCCTTGACCCCATGCAGTTTGCTTACAGGCCACAGATAGGAGCAGTATATGCCACAATAACCTTGTTCAACCTGAATGTTAAATACTTCCTTGTGCTAGTTTTCAGCTTTCAGCCCAATCCTCCTATTTTAATCAGAAGAGAACAATTTGACCTGAATAAAAAGTCTTCTGGGCTGGATTCTTGACTTTTTAACTAACACGATTCAAAAAGTCTGGAGAAATGGGATCCCATCCAACCAAGTCTGCTCCTCAACTGGCTACCCACAGGGATGCACACTCTTGCACTCATTATTTATCCTGCACACAAATATGTGTTAGAGCAGGTATGAAAACAGGACCATTTTAAAGTCTGTGAATAACTCTGTTATTGTTAGTCAGCTCCAGGATAATGGGATCAGCTACGGCCCAGTACTTGATGATTTTGTTAAAAGGTATGATGAGTCTTTAATTAAATGTAACTAAGACAAAATATATGACCACCGATTTTAGAAAGTGCACTCATACACAAGAGATCACGTCCATTATGGGTGAGGGAATGTGCTTAATCTTAGAAATATCTCAGAACAATTATTGATTCAAAGCTAAACTTTGAAGCAAACTGTGAAGCTGTGTGCAAAAAACCTAAACTCCACAATGATACAACCATGATGATTTCATTTAATCATATTCTCACTGAATCCATTTTCTCCTTGTCCTTGGTGTCAGGTTTAAAAACTGCTTCACTGCAGCAGCTGTCACTTAGATGAACAAATCCATAGCTTTACAATCCTATGCCAGGTGAATTCATTATTTTTATGTTTTTATTAATTTCTTTAGTATTTTGTATTACGCTTATCTGTTGTCTCTGTTTGTATTGAATATGTGCGTGCAAGGATGGATGACTCACTACTGCAGACCAAATCAACCTACGGGTATAAATAAAGTAACCTGAACCTGAACCTGCTACCCTTGAATATGACTACTACACTAAAAGAAGTATAATTTAAATAACTTTAGACTTCAAGTTCAGTCTGCCTGATGAAGAGCTTCTAATACAACATTACAGTCAAATCTTTTCGACTAAACACCCCCATTTATTCTAGACTACATCAGTCCCCTTGCCATTTCAACATAAAGTCTCTCACAATTAAATTAAAAAACAAACAAACAAAAAACAAATCACAGTCATAAAGCCCCTGGCTTCCCTGCTGTGTGACTCCTGGGGTGTCGTAGTGAACAAGGACCAACTGACTGATTACCCTCGGAAAAGCCTTTTGTTTAATCTAATTAAGACTATCTGTCGCATGAGGGACCTCCATGGTGCTCTACATGGGAGAGTCCATTCTAATGAGAGGCTGCTGTCCATTCAGTGTTAATCAGACTAACACAATGTGGCTCATTCACGTCGACCAGGTTGATACGAATATGTCTTGGAGAAGCTCGGGTGAGAAAGCAACCTCCTAATAAAACTACAGAGGCTGAAGCATAGCAAGTGTACATCTGTTTTAGGAAAGGTTTGATTTCATTGATTTCTGGATTTATGGCTGAGATTTAACAAGATGGGCCCAGTTTCTATATGAAATCACTACTATACTAAAAGCCATGTCAAACTAATCTTGCATTGCACAAGGAATCTGGACCCAGCCATCTGATCCATTAGGAAAGGCACCAGTGGGGGTACACGGGAACATTAAGCCATGTCTGGAAATAACACTGGGGATACTTTACTTGCTTTTTCTCACTTTCTACATTTCAAACAGTAACACAAATCACATTTGAAAGGAAACTTTTCATCTGTCTTTACAGCAAACAGGAACTCCAAATGAATGTCAAACTCAAGAAAGCGTTTGAACTCTAAACTGGGTAAATGTAGCCTTTATTATTGCTCAGTGCACAAATGGATACTTGAAGCTTATTCCATTGAGATTCTTGGAAACTATTCTGTCACATGTCGAGACTCTATTTGAAGCCATCTGCCATGGAAAACGGGGCAGAATTTATTATTTATTACACGGTATAATTGCCAGGCCGGGTGTGCTGCCGAGGTGGGAGACATTGTGGAAATCCCTATTGTGAGAAGGAAATGCACCTTTGCATGATTTGTGCTGTCCAGAGATTTAGGCTCTTCATTCCATATTAGCATGCCCATTGAGACGGGGATGAGGTAGGTGGTCGTTAACCTGATGTGGCATTTTCATTTTCATTTCATTTCCATTCTTGAGTATCCTGATTTTATAATCACAATGTACTCTGGCAAAATACACAGACATACACACACACACCCCAAACTCAAAGCGCAAGACTTTATAGTGTTGTCAAACAATATATAAATTTATATATTAAAAAAGGTGACATTGTATTTCAGCAATAGCCATTCCAAGCAAATGACGCACATGTTTTAATCCCAGGAATTTCTGTCAAGAAACTGGGTTCCTTATGGCTGCTGGCTGTCTGTGTTTCCACTGTCGTCTAAACACTGATGGCTCTTTTTACAGGCCATTAATAAAATAAAACTTCACAACAAACTGATTCACTCCCTTCCTGTATGTGGTAGTAATGGAGATCAGTAGAAATGTTAGAAAAGCAGCATTCCCACCCGTTACTTTCCTTCACCTCTGAAAAATACTAGCCAAGAGCAAGAAGCAAGTCATTTGTTGTTGTTTTATTGCAGGGATGAAATTATTTCCTATGTAGTAAATGCAGCTGTAGTCAGGATAGTTTTGGAATTCTTCGTACCAGAGCAAGTCCACAAATCCCACCAACCTGACACAGGTGAATTTCAGGGTAGACCATCGTGTACCCTAAAGAAAGCATGTGACTTTCTAAATTTGTTAATGGTCTCAAAAGTACTTGCATCAAGTGGCAGGACTTTAACTTGCTTCGAGCACCATATGGACTATTCAAGACAAGCCTATAATTTTCAGTGTAATTCACTGCACCCCCCACCCCATGTCTTACTATAACATTCACACCCCCTAACCCAACATGCAGCAACAATGCCAAGATGAAAGAAGTGCCAACATTTGCTGCCCTGGGTCAGTTTCGGGTTGCAGTGCAGCTCACATGTTACAACAGTGGAAAATGATTGTGATTGGATCTCCAAGCCAACAGCTGGCATGGTATGGCTGAATGACAGAGGCCAGAGTTAACCCTTTCCAAGCTACAGTAGCAGACTGATAACTCAGGGTGGATGTGTGCTGGTTTAACCCAAGAATTACAGACCTGCACATCACAAGGCTATTCAAAACTACAACACAATGAATCCCCTACAAAGAAGATTGCAGCAAGTGGGAACAAGTAGACAGGACAATAGTGATGGATGTGTCATAAATATACTTATGTCTTTGTTTCCATGTTAAGGAAACCCTCTGGCAATTTGAATACCTTTATGTGCCAACAACTTGATGCAAGTCAAGGATAGCAATTCTAGGGATCCCTCTGCAATGGAGCTGCCTAATGCGAGAGGTGATATTTTTAGCTTCCCCTAGACTGTCCCCTCCCCCCACTGCTAGCCATTGCCGAACTGGGTCAGGCCATGTAAATGTGGAGGGTACAAAGCAGAGACACCCGGCCATCCTTGTGCTGCGTGGCTTGCAGCTGAGAGTGCTACTTCATCCCACCGACTGGAACCTCTACATAGCTCTCAAACGCTGTCAGGCTGCCAGTTCATGAGAACGCACAGTCAGAGGTGTCACCGTCAACACGCTTTTCCTCTCCAGCTCCTTTTACTGCATGTATGGAAGGACACGTAACAGCATTTGAAATGAAAGTAAACCATCATTTTTTCCTCCAAGAACTAAGGCTGCTGGATAAATAGGAATAAAATTTTATATATGTATTCACTGTCTATCATATTATATTTATAGATCAATTTATGGACACTTTAAGACTACCGCGTTATTTTAAAAACGTTTATTTGTGCTCTAATATTATTAAATATAGTCTTCGTACATTTTTTTTTTCTTTGTGTGTTCTGTCTTGTAGGTAAGCAGATGTAAATTGTTTTTTGGAACATCATGGTTTCCAAAAAAACCAAAACAAAATTCTGGTGCAGTACGTAAAACTTTGTACTGATAACAAGCCAGTCTATCCCCTCTTCTTTATTCTGAAGGGTAAAAATGTCAATACTTCCAAAAATAATTTTACATTTTCATTTATCATTCCACAGCACAGATTTCTGTTTTGCCTTAGCCCATTACACGCTGGCTATACACATTTTTTTAATCCCCACCTGGTAGAGTTTCAATTAAACATTTGTGGATTCATTCCTAGTTGTGAATTTCCCTGACCTGTGTACAATTATAAGGCACTACTACCCAAGGGCACAAATTTGACCACCATTCAGTGTTTTATAGTATTATGCTTCATAAATGATGAAATCTTATTTCTTTTTTGCAAGTCAATGTTGAAAAAAATTAATTTTAAATTAATGAATTAATTAATTAAATTTAAGTTATTATTATTATAACTATTTGCCAATGCAATCTTTTGCAAGGATGTTAACGCCTGTCTGTGTTACTTCTAAAAGCCTCTCTGGGTTCTTATACCCAATCATTTTACCAACCTGTTGGCAACAGATCTGATTAGTGTTGAGACTTTTGACCACTTTTTAAGCAATTAAAAATTTAGCATTTACTTTTCAAACCTTTTCAGGAACAGGTTGTACTTTTCTTTTTGAACCTTTGTGCCAACAAAAAGAATTTGCTATACAACAAGCAGTACGAATTTGAAATGCATAAGCAGTAATATCTTAAATTTACCAACAAATAGTTTGACGCTGTCTTACAAAAGCAATGCAGGTGAAGCACATTCTTATAGACAGGTTTTTAACCTCTTACATAACAACAGAACAGACAAGTTATAAAATTTAGTACATAGTGGGGATCTAGGCACATGAAGACTGACCGGTTTCTCAAAACTGTTTATATTAACATATATAGAGCATGTCAAAAATAATTGTTGCTACATGCATAAATGAGGGGAAAGCTGGGCATTTAAACAAGTAAAACTGAGAAACTGAGCACATGAGTATTTTTGAGTGCTGGAAGACTGTCCTGTTGTTAAAGTTGTATTCTTACCCTCCACCCCCCACTGTTAAAAATAAATAAATAAATTAATTAATTTGTTTGGACAAATTCAGAATTAAAATTTCAACATTTACCTACAGAATTTGTTATCATAAAATCAAACATGACCCTTTCTTTCATAGTACTGGCCAAAGAAATACTATACATGAATATAAACTAATTTCCTCCTGTCAAAGATGTAAATGCACACCAGGAGGTATAGTTTTATTGAGCTTTTGCATAGCATTTCATGTGCATAGGATTGAAAATGTTCCAAAATGAGGCGTCTTTCATTGAGGCACTTTGAAGATCAGAGGCTTTCTGTGTTTTTGCTTATGTGCGATTCCACGGACCAGATCGGTGGCCTGGGGTCCTGCTGCCCCATCATTATCTGCTGTAGTCTGAAATTGCTGTTGCCATCATTTCAGATTTAGGATGCACAATTGTTAACTTGTGCATTATATATTTCACAAAAAACAACAACAACAAAAAAAAAAAACTGTGGTACAGAATGTATTGCTATGGTTTAACACATGCCATGCATGTGTTCTGCATTCATTATGACAAAACCACTTGCTGTAACTGTTAATAAATAGCCCAAGTGAAAATGTATACTACAAAGAAAGTTCTGAAGCTTTAAGGAACAGACAAATGATTTCATGATCCACATGATTGCATTTGATTCGAATAAAAATTATTACAAATCAACTCAAAGTGGTATTTCAGGGAGCGATTGTTTCCCACGAATACACTGCTCTGACTTGATTAGGCAGGAATTGCTCTCTCATTGGCTCCACCGTATGATATTACTTGCCTTCCTCCACTGTACTAATGTTGCAAGGTTTTCAGAGCACGCTACAATGGCAGTTTGAATGTGTAGAGAAGATTACACCAGAGCAGGACTGTATGCTGTATGCCACAAGTGATAACATCCAAGACAACCAGCAATGCTTTACGATGAGAGAAGTTGAGGTCTGGAAGTATGTTTCTATTATATAAGCTCAATGACGCTGAAGTTCAAATGAACAAATAATAATAATAATACAGTTAAACCATCTAGCCCACTTTAAAAATGTCCCTTTAATCATTGCCACGTCAAACCACGGAGCCCACCATGTAGCAGAGATGCCAAAACTAACATAAATGTCCGTCAGACTGACTGGTAGCATATTTAGACCTTCTGACAGTCTTCAGGGCTATTTTGTAGCACGTGCCTTGCAATTATTTTAATTAGGCACAATCCCAGTATATAATAACTTTTGCCAATCTTCAATTATAGTACATTTGATCTCCTGAAACTAAAAACTGAAGCATATAACTGGTAGTCACACCTGTGTAATTTGTTTCTCGTGCCAAGTTAAACAAAATTTAAATGAACAAGTGGTAATGAATGACTAAAAGACCCTGTAACCTAAAACCCCTGCTTGAAATAATCTTGACCTTACAATCCACACACAGTAGGAAAGATAAGTAAAATGCCATCATTAGTAAATGTTACCATGAATACATGACACTTCGTGGTTCAAAACCACACTATATTTAGCTTTACATGCTGGTTTACATGAGGCTTAATGCCACCTTAGATTAATGACCTGCAGTGGTCACCTCAGTGAAATAATGCTTTAAACTAGCAATTATAAACATTAAACTTGGAGAATTACAGAGTACACTAAGGACAAATGTTAGTAATTTTTCTTAATGTTGGGCTTATAGTTGTCTGCAGTGCAGAGCATGACAATGAAATAAGTGAACATGTGAACCAGCAGCTGTAAGAGGAACTCATCCATGATGAGTTAGGAACAGATTTGGCAGGCGACAACTGCCTGGAAGAAAGTATACCAGATATGCGGCATTACTTCACAGTAGCTATAGCTTCGTGAGTACTCGACAATAAGCACTTATCTCAGCAGCAAGGAGCATGTAAGATTGGTGAGAACAACATTCTCCAGCACAGCAAATGAAAAAGAAAAAAAAAAACAAAAAAAACATGCACCGCTGAAAAGCACGTAGAGGTGTAGTCTTGAAAGGTTGATTTTCTACAAACGAACTAATGAGCCACAAAGGTCAGGTGATCTTCCCTCTGAAATATAACAATTTTTCAAAAGAATTTAAAAAAGTATTCAAATAACTACTGACTCATATTAGTCACTCAAGGAGAGGGGTAATGTCTATAATCAGCCATTAGAAAAAAAGGGTGGCACAGCAAAGAATAAGAAAAGATATTTTTGTCATTCTTGAGTGACAGCAACAGTCTGAGTTCAAAGGGCTCAGACACAGCAACAGATTGTGTTACTGATGATTTAAGTGAATCATTAAACAAACTCAATTTCTATATGCTGCGCTAGGCAGCTACAATGAAGCATTACTCACTGCTAAACCTGGAAAAAAATAGACTTCTAATGCAGTATTAGCTAGAAAATTCAAACATATCTCCAAACTGAATCACAGCAACTGTCACTGCAGCTAATATAATATTGTGCAGCAAGATATTGTGATTATAAAATCCGTGTAACTGCTTATCTGTCATTATATTATTTAACAAGACCAGAGTACAGATGACTACTCCAGGTGACTAGCACGCTCTGTGTCAGCGAGTTCTATGTTCAGCGTCTTTTCATACAACTACAATAATACCTGCAATCCACTGTAGAATCACAAGTCATTACACAAACACTGAAAGACACTGCTGGCGCTGCAGCAAGCTGGGTGCTATTTAATTGGATAAGGAGTGATCCCTTCAACTAGACACCAAAAGGTGCTCTGTGGCTGCACTCCACATCGACCTGGATACTGCAGGTAATGTCTGAGTGCACCAATCTATATTACGTCGTCAATCAAGATTAAGAGTGTAACGTTAACGTACGTAATCATCTTGCAGTACCTGGAAGCCCTAAGAAATACGAGATACATTACGGGCAAGTGGAAGGCAATTTAAAGAGACGAGCTGCAGTCAGTGTGTGAGTTTCTATTGCCGTGTAAGTATTAAATAAGCGTTGTTCTTTCAGTAGCGTTACGGACGACAAGTGGCAGTTTTTTCCCCCTTAGTTCGGAAATAACCTGACAGTTTTGCCATACCAGGACATTTAAGAGTGGTAAACAGCCATATTTGCTCAAATGGGTTTCTCGTAGTTGTTTCGAGGAGGTTAGGAGATTGGGACTTGAGATTAAAACCTACTAGTTGCGGTCAAATTATTGTCTTCAGAATACGGTACAAATTAAAGTGTTGGACAACAGAATGCGACACCAGCAAATGACAGCCCCTGAAAATGATGTTAGTCAATAAACGAAGATTCAAAACACGCTTACTGTGGAGACAGAGAGCAGAAATGACTAACGCGGTTTTATGGGTTCCCCGAGTTGCCCGTATTGAGTGTGTTGAGCAACCGCAGCGCGTGGACTCCCAGCGCTCGCGGAATACAGTTCCAGGCCGTTTAGTAGTATTACTCCACTAACGTTATGTATCTGCATATAAAACGGGAACTGCGAGGCGTTAGACAAGCTGAATGACATATCACCATGTAACATGCAATGCAGTCAACTTTCTATTAAAGATATGAAGGTCCATAGTTGAAGTGTTATTTAACAGCGGGACCCCGCGAGGAGCAACCAAGTCGAAACGTCAATGTGCAGCCCAACAGATATGTTATTAAAAAATAACAGCGGTCCTGACTAGCGTACACGGTTAGCCAACTAGCACTAATGCGTTAGCTTATGCTGACTGCAAAGAGGGGAAATTCACAAAAGATACTTCCAACAGACTGACAAGTCTAAAAACTTAGCCATGAGCCACGCAGAAGTCCCAAGCAAACTAAGCACAAGCGAATGAAATCTGGCAGCATCCCGGGCTGATTAGCTACCTGTGTTGGAAAACGAACCGCCCCATGTCAGTATCCCTCCAAGATAGCTAACATTAGCTTGGTATACCGCTAACTACCCAAGGCAAGCTACCCACAGTGGTTGGCCCTCGTTGATCAGTGCACACAAAAAAAGAAGACCTTAACCGGTTATGGGGTTACATGCAACATACAAAATCACTTGGAAAGATCAATTATTGTGTGGCATTTTGCCGCGCTAATGGAGAAAAATATAAGTAAAATAATACTTACTCCGTCCTCTGAAGAGCACCCCAGCTCCCTTTCTCTCTTTAACTCCCCCTCAGTCTCACCAAAGACTAGACTCTCTCCCCTGATCTGAGGTATAATCCCGCCCACTGCGCTGTCACAACCACAACCAAAGCCTGCAAACCTCACACTGCCAAGATAATTCCTATCTCCCTCGAACTCATGAAAACCCATGTCACTTTGACCGGAAATCATATGACACATGCGTGCGGCGGAAAAGCGGTATGATGTTGCCGCAACTGACGTGGCTGACTGCTGAGACAATAATCTCTTCATGTTTAATTACAGAAGAGATGCAGACCAAGACCACCTATTTGTTTTTTAATGCAACACGATGAAAGGTGCGTGTCTCACAGCGGTATTGTTGCTTCTCTATGATTTAAAAATGCTAAAATCAAGCTGAAGCGATATCGGGCATATCGTGAGAGACAACCGGCCAAAAGATAACGTTGTAAAAGTGGAACTCGACGATAGCGGAAGTGCACCACGGTGAACCATTTCGCCTCGCCTTTTTCATTTCTGTCACAACACCGCCGGGGACATGTGATGCACGTCAAAAGGAGGATGGGTATGGACCGCTGGTGTGGATTCCCATTGGCTTAGCCAGCATATCAGTCGCCTATGGAAACGGTTACGTCATGATCCCCTAGTACTCCTTCTTTGCTCCCGTGTAGCTTTATAATAACAGGATTATTCAACAGTCCGCCCCCCCAAAATCATATGATGCAGCCTGCAGACAGTAGGCAACGAAAATGCATCGGTTTTGCTGTCCGGGCGACTCAACCCCACCTAGGCTGCACGAGGCTCTTCCCCTCGACGCCTAATCAAACCTGACGTTATTCTTTCCATGACGTAGTGCGTTTTTTCTCTCTTCACCAGATTCAATGAGTGTATTCTTTGCGATTCCTTCAGTACTCTCGGGGAGTCACACACTCTGCACAATCAGCCTCCTTATTACTGGGGGCAGCTGTCAATGAAATGCAAACAGCAATGCGAGCCATTAGACCGATGTGACAGAAATTTAACAGCGTTTTGCTACTGCAATATATTGCAGCACCAGTCCCCTGTAATTGCCTAATATGTTTTTTTATGTAACATAGAGTGCAAGGTGTTAATAGGAATTAGAAAGACTGTGATCCAGAATTCAGACAAGGTGGTTATTGCAAAATCCATCTGAACTTTGCACAAACCAAGTCAGGTAGAGAAACTGCTATTTGACAAGCATACCATACTTTAAAAAAATTGAAAAAAAGAAAGACTAGTTGTGGTAGATCATAAACAGAAAATAACCATGGCCAGGGTCAAAACTCAGTGTAATACACTTGCTGTCTGGACATAATGGGATTTATCATTAACATGAGTGCCTTGAGTGCACGGCAGCAGCTGCCTCTTCAAAAAGGTCCAACGTGTTTAGGCTTGTGTGCAAATTAAAAGTTGGAAAATATCATTTCAGAATTTCCGAGTCAGACAGACGTCAAGCGGAGAAAAGAGATTTGGAAAGAAAGAGGAAGAGAAGAAGCTGGGAAAAAAACCCCAACTTGATTTATGTAAGATGACTTGTGCAATCATTTGGCCTTATGTCTTTGTGATTTGACTTTAATGGCTCAGTCTAAAGCAGAATGAGGAACAATCAGTCAAAATGCATAGATAGGCAAAAAAAAAAAAAAAAAAAAAAAACGTTGTTCGCAGAAGCTGTTAAATGATGGCTGTGCCTCATATGTGCTCCCACACTCCCTTCGCACATTGTGAGCTGTCAGGTTTCTGCTCTAAAACTTTAGAGCTGTAGCTGCAGCTGCAGCAGTGCTTAGATGCTGATGTTTTTTCCCCTGTACGCCCAGCAGTAACACGGGCCTCATGTGAACAAGCTTTGGCACACAGACTTTGCTCCACAGGCCTTTAAACCCTATAGTGCCAAAGCAGCGACAAGATCTATTTTTACATCTGCCATTTTTGCAGTTCACTGTCAGTGGTTTTGGTGGCTTCCTAAGTGGCAGCCTGCAGTGCTTTGTGTTGGAGCAGATGTTAGGTCATTCACTGACCCCCGAGGGCATCTCTTTCTCTCTTTTTCAGTCCATCAGTCTGTGCATCAGGCCTTCTTCTTTATCTGAACCAGAGGACACACTTTAGGTAATGGTAGGAATGCAAATATAGATTCATAATGGATCTTTACAATCTATATCAAAAATATATGAGGACTGTAGATCAGCTGGCCTGCTCTGGGAAAGTTGAAGATTTAGTGGGATATCTTTATTCATGTTGTTCAGTCTGGCTCATTTCAGGGGTAGCAAATAAATCTGAAAGATCACAAATTAAGTTTTAGATATTGTTCAGTTTGTACAAAAATGCATGAAAGAATCTTTAGAGGGGACAGCTCTTTATTTCCTGCTTCCTGTTTTTGTGCTAATCAACTGTGAACCTTTCATTTCACTGTTAACCTTAATGTGTGTAAGCAGAGCACATAGAGTGTAGTGGTTTACATATTCACTTCACAAGAAAGATCTCAGGTTTGATCCTGGGAGGAAACACAAATCCTTTTGGAAGGGCATCTGGCATAAAAAAAGCCAAATAAAACACACGGAGCTTACATGCTGCGGCAACCCTTTGTGAATAATGGAACATAAAGCATGCATGCATATTTTAACTGTAAACCATTAAAATTCATTTCAAAACGTCAGTAAAAAACAAAGCTTTTTCCATGATAACATTTTCTTTCTAGGCTGTGAATGATGTTTGCAATGTCTTTTCTAAAACTGACAGAAAATAAACTGGAATTCTGCCTCGCACCATCACTCCGTGCTTGTTCACTTGAAACCACTTAATCTTTCAATCCATTTAAACACTTATGGACCACAGAAGTGAGCAATATGATGAAGACTCGCACCAAGGGCCTTTTAGTTGTATGGGAAACAATCTAGATGCAGGTTGTTAATGGCAAAAGTGAATTGTTTAGCCCTGAAAATTGAGTGGAAATGACCACGTGTGTGTCTACGAACGCCAGAAACCAAACCACTGCAGAAATCCTCCTGGTTTTTAATTCTCGAGGAAATTGCATCTATGCAAATAGCGGGACTCTCTGAGAGCCATGTTGAGTTTTCAAATTGAGGAGACCAATCATTTTCCCCACAGCTGTTGTCTGAATCTCTCTGTTGACTCAGTTTCTTGATGGAAATTTGCCATATGCTCTGGAGCATCTTGTGAACTACAGTAAATGTCAAGTGTCATTAGCTTTTGTGCATGCTAATGTCTTGTTCATGCTGTCTGAGTAAGCATTAATGATGAAGCATGCCAAAATGCACTCAAAAAGGGGACGTTGCCTTCAGGGTAACTTTTTGCATGTATTGCAAAAATGCTCAAAACAGAACCTCATTTGATAATGAAGGTTAAAGGTAAACACATGGTCGCATTGAGGCGGATAGTCAGGGGAAGCAAAAAAGTTAAGCAACACAGCTTTGGTAAGTGTGATTATTCGTTCATCCCAACATAGAGCTTTAATTACTGGGGTACTGTTCTACACACCATGAGACAAGATAGCTTGACAAATAATTGCAGGTTTGGTTTGAAAAGCGTCTAGCAACCGGCACTGTATGAATGTGTCTGCTGTTGTGCGAGGAACATTGTTGCCGACTCTGCAGCTTATCACATTTTCAGACAACACGCGGCTCTGAACTGATTAAGACATTTGCACAAAGAAAAAAGCCAAAGGGAATGGAAAACAGAAGCCACAGAAAGATTATCAGTTAATTCCTAAACACTTTTCTAAATAAACACATGACTGCGGTGGAAATGCCTGTGTTGCACCAGCAGATCATGTGCCTCTTGAGGCGAGGCAAGTGGAAAATGTGAACATGAAGATGTCTCATTAGCAGACGTACATAGCCGGGTCCCTATCAGTCAGGACATGCTGTATGAATATTGCTTCCTTTGGTCAGCCGATCTATCTACACCACTTTGTTTCTTGAGCGGACATCTCATTTTCCACTGGCTCAGCACATTGGCAAAGCGTTAGACATAGAGGTGTGGGGAGTGACTTCCTCCTTTTGAAGAGGAAGAGGAAAAACAGTGTTCCATACTTGAGAGAAAGACTGTTGATCACGGATGTTGACGTGTAAGAATATTCCAATTGCAAATTAATCAGAAGTCCACTTTCTAAGCATTTATACATAAATCTCACTTTATGTGATGTTAATATGTCAAATAAAGTTGGTTTTAGTGTTATAAGGTTGGGCTGTAACAGACTGCTTAGACCCATTATTCAAAAAGGACAAGAGCTATATTAATCAGACAAAGTTGATATTAGGGATGCCTGTTGCACCGGGTAATAACAAACCTTTCTTATCTAACACATCATTAGTCTGCCATAATCACTGTAATCACATTTTTCCTGAAATCCTGAGTCCAAACATTGGTTAATGTCTGCTAAAGGGACCCCAATTATAAGATTAACATCAAACTCTGCTGACTGGCAAAACAGCCGAGACACAGACACATGAATTATACCTATGGTGCAGACAAATGCTGAAGAGAAGATCTCAAGAGAGACCTTGTGGAGCAGTCTTACTGACAAAGACCCCTTGTGCGAAGGAAAACTGAGAAAGGAGAGGTGGTGGTGGTAGGTGAAGTGGTGCTATGAAGGGGTCTGTCTTGATTGAGCTGCTTGACTTAGGTTTGTGCATGTTTGTGTTTCCAGCTACCCCAGGAATTTACTGCACGGCACTGGCAAGGACGGCCACAGCGAGGTGAATGGCCTGTGGGATAAAGGCCAGAGTTTTCTGGGAAAAAGGGTAGTGGAGAGAGAGAGCAGGAGGAGAAGCAGAGGTCATAGAAAAGGAAGAGAAAGATGGAGCAAAAGTACATAGACAAGGAGTTATTGTAAAAGGCGAAGAGTCAGCAAATAAGTGTGAACTGGAAATAGAGATGGTAAAACAAAAGCTGTGTGTGCCCCGTGTGTGCGTAGGGAAGGAGACAGTGGTCTTACTCAGCCCTGAGCCAGCAGCACTGAGATTATCTGGCCAAGTTTCCACTCGCAAACAATAATTCACCTCAAGTGCCCATTGAGGCCAGACTTTGTAAGGACAGCGACCCACCCAGTGCAAAATTAGGTTGTGTGAGTGGAAGAGTCTGTGTATGGTTATAGTATGCCATCACCATATAAACTTGAACGTGTGATGGCGAGCCATAGAAGGGTGTGTTGGTGTGGTTGCGGGAGGGGGCGGGAGGGGGAGCATGCTTTCCATGCTCTGATTTCTGTTGATATCTTCTGTATTTACATTTGGCCCAGCTAGTGGTCAAGCCAGAAAGCGTGTTTCATTCAGGCTAGTGAACATTTTACATGTCATAAAATGTAGGGCATATAAATAGTGTTTATTCAATTACCGCCAAGGCACACAAACTACCTGAGAGCCCACATTTAGACCTTTCCAGTGCTAATGGAAAACACTGGAACGAAAGTAGAAAACAAAACATACAGGACAAAAATATTGCAGTATTAAACACTGGCTGCGTGCGTTTCAGTCTCAAAATAAGAAACAAATTAAACAAAAAAGGGAACAAACTCAAGTGTTTAAGCACAGCTAGACAGCAAGGGCTAGTTAACATCCTGGCAGAGGTGACTTTGGGTAAATTAGTGGCAACAGGCGGTAATTAAGAATCGTTTTTACTGCGCTCAGTTGTTCAGCTAGGCGTGGAGCTCATCAGCAAATCTGCTTTTCTCTTCCCCTAAAGTCTGAGCAGCGCCACCAGGGACCCGGCAAAACAATTAATGGCAACTTAATTACAGGGCCACATCAGATTTTTTGCTTAACCCACAGAATGTGCAGAGAGCAAGAGAGGGGCACATTGAAAGAGCTTGTTTCCTTAAGATGACACACAGCTTTTTGCAATGTCCAAATCAGAGTGGCACTGACTGGGCACAGATGGGGCACAGAGGAGGAGATCCAATGGGAACTTGGTGCCCTTTACACCCTATTTCTTCCCTTTCACATGGGGGCTTTTCCTCTGGGAAAGGCACAAGGACCAGGACAGGGAGGGTTATAGACTAGGTCCTAAATTTCTTGGTGCAAAGGAATCCTACAGCATTTGTGCACACAAACTCAAGATGGACACACAAATGCACACCTTGTCCTAGGTTAGGCTATAGCTTTGACTTTCAAAGGAAAGAGAAGCAGTACACATACAGTATGTGTGTCTGAGACAGAGGGAGTTAAATGGTTTCAAAGGGAAGCAGTAGGCAAAGTGAGACAGGCTACAGGTGGCTTTATTGACAATGAAACAGGTCACATCTGTTCAATAATGCAGAATAATTGTTTATTATATAATATAAAACACTTTCCAGGGACTCAAGTGAATTTTCCATAATTTTTAAGCAACAGTTTGACTTACTGTTAATAGGCTTATAAAACCTTTTGCCAAAAAGAGTTGGACAACTTCGATACGACTCACTTTTGTGAAGGAGGAGCTATGGTTAGCAGCTCATTGGCTTAGCAAAATCATTAAAGGCAGGAGCAAACAGGTAACCTGGCAGGATGTGACATAAAATAAAACGATTGGTGCCAGTCCTTGAGATCACTAATGATCATTTTTCATCTAGTTTCATTAATTAAAAAAAAGCCACGCCAGTGAAGTGCCTCTATTTTTAGTGATTGTGAAGAAAACTATAAAAATCAATACATAGCACTAGTTTCTAGAACGGCGCAGTGTCATATTTAGCAGCTCTTATATTGGTCTCTATTAGAAAAATCAAAGCCTGCTCCTGGGTTAGTTTTCTCAAACTAGCAACTTTTGCGACATGCATGCGTGATATATATGTATATATATATATATATACATATATATATATTTTAACAGCTATTCAAATACAACTATTCTTTTGCTTACATAGATTCTGTCTAAAAACTATCCTGCTGTTTTTATGGACAAGCCTGCCCTATCTATGATTCCCCAGGGACCTGCACATGGACCCTGGCTTTTTATCAAACTGTGACGCATAAGTCTGCAAACATCTATAGCTTATGAGATATGGTGTTTATGTAAAGCAGTCAGTTTGGCACACCCTAAAACAAATAATGAATAGATCCCTATGTAAAAAAGAAGCACTTTACACTACAAATACATTAAGCTGTAGGTCAATGAATTAAAGTAATTTCAGAAGTGGTAGCGCCACTGCATGAAGCTCTTATGCACTGCATAGCCCTTTAAAGCCAAGCGTATCGTATTTGATATGTTTTTGTGAGTGTATAGTACATAACCAAAGTTCTTTTCATGATTACACTGATCAGGGCACTTCAAGAGACGCAAGCTAAAATGGAGTATGAAAAGTGAAAAGAGTTCATACAGCATCAACTTATTTAAACAAGACAGGAAGAAAACCAATTCTAATGGGCACACAAAATAAAACTATGAACCTTAAATAACAAATAAGCACATGAAGTGAGTCAAACAACAGAATATCGTCAAAGCTGCATTTGTGAATGTGAGTGGAATTTAAATGACATTTTCCTGCTTGTGGAACAAACCCCAGACTTTGTGGTTTCACTGTGGCGAAATATTTTTTTTATATCGTTTGAAATGTGTCTGTGAGATTGAGTATCAACAACTGTTAAGAACACAAAATTGGCATTTACTTTATCTTAAGTTAAAGTTACATTTTGCCCAATTGAGAACACGCAAAAGCAATGCAAAAGGGAATCATTGCTTTAAAAAAAATTGTGATTTAAATAAATAGAGATGGCCAGAAAAATAGGCAACATCAGAAATATAAAGACAACAACATACACAATCCATAAAGAACCAGTCATTGTTACAGGAGTTTTAGGAGTGTCCACTTTTTTCATTTTGTTGCACAAAACCGGAGCAAATATGACATGTTGCTCCAAAAGAGATGCAAATGGGGGTAAAATCACAACCCTGCTTAGTTACCAAACTGTGACCAACCCCATGATTACATGTCATATCCCCATCATCGTTACAACTGGCAAACCCCTTACCCCTGATTTAGCGAGACAGAGAGAGAGAAAGGCAGATCCAGCATGATCCTACCATAGCAGATGGATATGTCAGATATGCCTGCTTGGGCTTATGGAGATGCTTAGTGGTAAATGTAATGACCTGTGTGTGTGTGTGTGTGTGTGTGTGTGTGTATGTGTGTGTGTGTGTGTGCCTACCCCCTCCATCCACTGTTCCAATTGCCCTGGATCTGTCTGGGGAAAACTCAGTCACTTTGCTGTGACTGAAAGACAGGGCAGAGCCAGTTATAACTTAAATTCTCCATTTCGGACTGAGACCAGGGAGTTGGAACTTCAGGAAGTCTGAGGCAGAAATAAACAAATAAGAACTGTGTTTACTTTTATGGTTAAAATGACAAATTACCAACTGCAATGGCAAGGCAATATGATTGGGCGGAGAAATTGCTTTACACTGTTTTTTAAATAATGTTTAGAGTTACAAGCAGCTCTGCCCATCTCCTGGAGCATCATCAGTGGCATGACTAATAAAACAGTATGTATAAGATTTTAAGGCTTCAGCTTTGTGGTTTAGGAAAGGATTACTCATCAAACAGTCCCACAGAAATGGTGCATGGTGATGGTGTGACATGCATCACTTCAATTTGAGGAGTCTATTTAGGTTTTAAAAGAATGCAATGTGCCCTAAAATGAAGTTACTGAACACAGTGACAAGTTCAGCAAGGCTGTGGTTTAATTTCTTTAAGACTTAGCAATTCTTTTTTTAAGGCTTTATTTAGGCTCAGATGACTGTCACCTTTAAATGGTGATCTGTTTGGTGTAAAGGGTTCTTTCATGCATACTTTTCAATTCCATAATTACCGTTAACACATATTCAGTAACTCTCACTCAGAGTTACTCACTCAGTCTTAAGCCCACTCTCCTCTCTTAACTTTAAACAGCTGTACAATGGTTAATGGAAACTTTCCCCTGTGTTAGTGTGTCATGTGAAGGGCATTGTTGGAGTTTTCCAGTGCTCTCTCTATAGAAAAACACCCATCCCTAGCATGATGTATCAGAAGCTTGGAGAAAGGAGCACATGTTTGTCAAAGCTCTTTTAGCAGGCTTCCTGTTTTGACCTACAGGAGGGTGAGAGAGTGTACGTGTGCATGTACACATTGTTTGGGGAGGAGGTATTCCAGCATCAAAGCATGTTCTCGGAAGGCTCTTTTTTCCATCCTACTGGTGATAAAACGGCTACACTTCATTTCACTAATGAGCAGCACAATGACACAAGCCATAACTAAAATTGTTATCTGCGGAATGGCTGACATTTAGTCTCGAAGTATTGAAGTTGAACTCTCTATCATCATACTGCTTATGGTATTTGTTCAATGTCAGTGGGTGCAGTCTATCTATTATAGCTTTGACTATGTAAAATTCCACTCAGATCTCCAGTATGTGAGAAACCATAGAAACAGACTGGCCTTTGTTTCTTGTACTCGGGAAAGTGTCCTGTGAGCTGAACTGAGTAATACTGCTGTGGCAGATGACTGGCCCACTCACACACATTCAGTGTTGAAGGAAAAAAAATGGGTGAAAAACTACAATTAATAAAAGGTGTGATATTTGGAAAGGCTGAAGATGATTTTTCCATCAACTCTTCTTTTTTTTTTTTTTTTGGATAAACTCTCTTTCCAGGCACAGACTCATATCAGTCTAAATCATGCTAGAATCATGAAAGTATGATATGTGCTAACCACTTAGTGTTGGTGCACTCCATTATCTTCTTTCACAAAAATGCGCAAACAGTTCCTAAGCTTAGTGAGCTAGTTTAACATCTCTGGAAATCTGCTTATTTGCTTTCTTGCTGGATATTAGATAAGAGGTTGGTACTCTTTCCATGAACGTGTTACACTTCGGTGTATCTACAGGAGGAAAAGAGTTTGACTTAGCAACTCTTTTTGCAACTCTTTTTTTTTCAGTTGCCCTACTCCTCTTCTGTTGTGATAACCTTACATGCCACAACTAAACTGCACTTAAGCACTCGAGAGTATTATTTCACTAACTTATTTAACACATCTTTTTAATTTTATATTATGTTTTTATAAAATCATCCTCAATAAAAGTACAGAGGTTTACAAAAACAGCTTCACGAGACACAAAGGGTTAAGAAAACAGTCTCATGTTCATGCAGTGTTATTCTGTTGTTCTTAAACCTTTTCTGGTAGAAATGAAATATTTCCCATAATATTATACTTTTGGGTCTTTAAAACCCAAGTGTGACAAGTTGGTAGTTTAAATAACTTTACAGAAATGTACTTTATAGCCTCATTAGAGTAGCCAGACAACACGAAGCCTAGTTGGAGTACTATATAACCTAGTTAAGGGCTACCCTACTTTTAGCTCCAATAGCCCAGTTACAAAAACACCCAGAAGAGTCAGATTCTCCATGAGAACAGGGTCCAAATAAGTAATGGCAACTCTGAGCTTATACTGGAGCTATCCTCGCCCTAAAATAAAGAGGGAAGATTGGGCAGAGTTGTCAGCGGGAGCCAGAACTGGGATGGGATATATTACATTCATATTTCAGGCATCTCTCTGACAAGGTTGTCCTCAGTGACTTACATGATCTTGCTCAAGGACACTTTGGCAGGACACATGGTTGTTAATGAGCACTACATGCACTTGCAGGGATAAAAACTGCGAATAAGAAGTTACTGGTTGTCGTTGCATAACAATATTGAGGCTGGCTCCGGATACTTTTCCCATAAACTAAAACAGCTTGGTTAACCTCAAGCTAAAATATAATCATAAAACAGTTTCTCAAAGCCCCGTGTGTTTGTCAGACTCATTTGCAAGTTTACAAACTTAATTGAATAACAATGAACCTCTTAACTTTTAGCAAATTTTTGCCACCGTTGGTGAAATACATTCTGTGAAATGTATTATAGACCTGTAAACTCTCCTTTAATAAACACATCTAGCTGTTTTCAAGGTCCAGTTGGCAAACATTAGCCAAGACAGTGATGTGCTCCAGGCTATAACAAAACATGGGTTCTTTCCAGTTTACCTCCCATTGTCAAACAAGTGCCTCTTGACTGTCAAATGCAGGGGAGCAGTGACTTAAATACATTCCCCAGAGCAGCAGAATCGAGGAAGTTCTTGCTATAAAAGGGAAAGAAGGACAGCGAGGAGTCGTGGTGGCGACTTGGGTTAGAGGCTGCAAGTCATCATTAGCGCTATTATCTGGAACTCTGTGCTTGGATGTGCTGCAACCAGGCACAGTGCCAGTTTTAGCAGATGCTAATTGCTATCATTATAGATAGACTGTGTGCTTAAGCTATAAACTGTTGTGAGCTGATGATAAATGGAGTCAAGTGACAGGAACACCAAGTAAGATAAAATAAATGCAAGGTCTTGTTTTGAAGGTTTTAAATTATCATCATCATCATTTTCATTCCCCCGTACTTTCCCCCTTCTTTTCTTATCTACTTCCCATTGAATCACTGCTCTGATTCACTTTAATCCTCCACACTTCCTTTCTGTTATTTCTCTGCCTCCCCAAGACGTTGTCCCTGCTCCCCGTTTATGTAGGTCAGAGCCCAGAGAGATGACAGAAAAGCTCCCTGGCGGTGGAGGTTTCTGGCAGGACGGCAGCGGCGGTGGTGTTAGTGGTGGAAGGGGAGGGCAATGGGAGCATCGGTTCCGGAGCCATGTGGCATTGTACCTGCTCATCCATAATGGATCAGGGCCAGAAATAATGGATGAGGCTGGTGAGTAACCTGAGGAAGCAGTGGGACATGGAGACTTGATTCGGCCTTAGCCTCCTTTTCCTCCTCTGCCTCCTCCATCTCCCGTTGTCAGCCAGCAAGCCTTTCTCAGAAAACATGGAACACGATGCTCACCCAGACACGGACCCATTGAAAACAAACATGAGACACTTAAATAAATCTATATTAGTGGTTCAGAGATCCATGATATAAGGCTCTGTTTTTTATTACTTTTTATTACTTGCTCAATAAAATAATTTACTTTATTATTATTCTATGATATAAGACAAGCTTCCTCAGTTTCAGGTTCAACTTTTAGTTTAGCCCTAACGAATTTAAAACTTTTAACAGAGAGAATATATTGTAGGAGGTGTGGGCTTTGAAACAAGTAGGCACTTTAGCATTTTAAAACTTGTGATATACATTATTTCTGCACAACAAGTATGAATATATTAACTGCTATTGTTTTATTATATTAACACATCTCTTAAAACCCCCAGATATTAAAGTGCTAAAATCAATGTGCTATCGTTTACATTTAAGCTGGTGCAAACTTTGAATTAGGTGGGATAAATGAGCCTTTGATCCAGCACGGCTAACTATTTACTATCCATGATGGGATCTTTCAGGTAGCTGGGCCCTTCAAAAGGAGCACTGTACCCAAACAGCTGCCACTGCCCACACCAGCATCATAGCTTACCGGAGTCATTCGAAATTCAATACTACAAAGCCCATCCCACCTTACAGTAGCAATCAATGACCAGCACTTTTGACAGGCGACACTGCTGTCTGCTGAGTGGAGGGTGACAGATGGGAAACAGGGATGGCTCTGTCTGTGTGTGTGCCTTTATGTGTGTATGTGCGTGTGTGTATGTAGGAGGGTGGGCGGTGGAAGGACTGGTGAACTAGTGAGGCTCATCCTCAGTCACACTGACAATGGCATGCTTAGTCACACATCTGATGGACTGTGAGAAAGAGAGTGTGCGTATGTGTGCAGGCAGGAGTCAGGGTGTTTCAGAGGGTGACTAACTTGTGGCTTCACTGAGGGTGGGCTGTTAAAACGACAGATTGTTTGGACCTCCATGCTCTACCCCCTGTCACCATTCTCCTCTTGTCAGCCCCCCCTCCCCAAACTCCAGCAATGATGTGCTCCATTTATTTAATTAAAGTCCCCTCACTTCTAAGTGGCGGACGATTGATTTCTCCAGGAGCACAAAAGCGGAGGTAATGCCATTGGTGACTGGGCCAAGAGCTGATGAACCTTTAGGTGTGAAAGTAAAAAGGATTTCCAACATACTTTGTGTGATTACATAGCAAAGCTTTAGGCTGTGGGTGTGTGGGCACAAATCTGCCAGAAAATCGATCAGTCACTAGCAGCACAGTACCGTGAGAGCATATGAATCATGAGTCAGGATGGATGGGGGGGGTTAGGTGTTGTTACAGCGTGAGCGTGAGTATCAGTAAAAATGAGAGTGAGATGTGAACAAGCAGATACATTCATTGCTCGGTAGATAAAAAAGCAATCCACAACAATGGGACAGTCATTCACAGAAGCCTGTGATGTTCAGCTGAGGAAGCTGGAGGAGGACTGCGACATCTCAGCATGTAACTGACACTTATCCAAACTAAAAGCTTCACTACCGCTTCATTTGCTTGGCAACATAAACAAAGCATACAAGCGAATGTACAACGCTCCACATGTTTTGCAAATGTGGGTAGATGTGCTTTTCTAAGTGCACATGATTTGTGTGTAGCCTAGGCGTCGCCACGCTTCTCAAATCAAGTCAGATATATGCACAAATCTAACAATAGAGGGCTGATTACCTCGTTGACAAATATACACTGCAGTCACCTCAATTATCAGCATGTATCACTAAGTGCAAAATAAAGGGCATTTGGTAGAGTTGGCATTAATATGCAACAAACCAAGACACATGACTGACCCCGATTTCCGTCTCCCACTGCTTTACTTTTTCACATAATTGCAATCAAAACAGAAATCATATAAAGTAACCATTTCATAGAATTCAGCTGGTACCCCATAAACCAGTGTGCTATGGTATGACTATTATAAAGTGCTGCTTGCTTTCTGCATTTAAACGTACATGACTGCTTATTTGCTGTATGTGGTTCTTGTACACATGGGATGCACAGAAAGGTAAAGGAAGGTCAACAAACCAAAAAGCTGTAATATGAAAAAAAGAACTGGAAGCAACGATTTTGCAAAAACATGGAAGATCATGTTGGTAAAATGATTTCTGTGAATCCATTTTCCATGTCTGGAATGACATTGATTGTCCACACTCCAATAGATATCCCTTGTGGACCATTTCATTAGTGTTTTCAGCTGAATCATAGCAAAACGTTTATTACTTCAAAGTGTGCAGGTACCTGAATGCATCATACAGTTTGCAACTTATGTAAATTTCTCCTACTGAGACACCTTCTGACTCAATCCCTGACTTGACTAAGGCATCTTTTGTTTATAGTTCGTGTGACAATATTGTGGTTGCATTCAGCTACTGAGATGTGCGGTTATTGCATGGCATGCTAAATGCTCTCCGGAAAGAGTGGCACAAACAAGTAAAAGTGAAAGCAGTACGAGGATCAGGTGCTGCACTCTTTTATGTCTTGCATCGTCACTATGACTGCACTCGAGAGCTACAGCAAATATAACTAATCTTTTTATTTCTGACTGCTTTGCTTATGAGCCCATGGGTTTAGTTTAGTTTCGTTTCGTTTATTAGGATTCCTATTAGCTGCAGCAGCTGCATCACCTATTCTTCCTGCCGTCACAAATCTTTACACTTTGACAGTACACTGCAAAACATAGACAACATAACATCATAACAAAACACACATGCAAAGATCCAAAAATATCTCCTTATATCACAAACTATGCCCCATATCAGGGTAAGCACTGAGAAAATAACATCTACATAAAATTTTTGGCATTACTACTGATGATGTCTTTGATTTTCTAGCATTGATATAATTGAGTTTCTCACTATACATGAAAAAAACAAAAAAGCAAAACAAAACAAAGAACAATCAGCTAAGTCTCGTTTGAAAAGCTAAAATCTTAATTCCTTTTGTTACTGTGTGAAAACAATTTTGTTTACCCCCTCTATTAGTATCGTTAATACTGCATCCTAATCAGCTTGGTTGAAAATATCATCACATATTTAAAATGTTGTTTTTTTTTTTCTTTTCCAAGGCAAACTATTCTGGTGGAGTTTGACCCTGAAAAATGAAATGCTTTACTAGGAGAGATTTTTGATATCTTCATTCTGATTACGCTGCTGGTTGAAAAATCCTCCCATCAATTCGGCTGAATGTGACACAGGCAAGGTCCCTCTGATTAGAAGTTTAACTGCTGACAGTGACTGATGTGTCACCATAGGCCAAGACACCCGCAGGCGGCGGCACCCTTGGATTAATACCAGCTCACTCGTGAGCAGACATGGATGAGACATTATGTTTGGGAACTAATGAACCTATTTTGTTTAAATCTAAATCTCTCTAAAAAAAATACTACAGCATTCATTGCTGTGAATGAGTATGCAGCCCACTCTGCTGAACACATGCACTCAAATCCATGGACATGCTGCTGCTTTCCTCTACAGATCATTTCATTTCAGTAGTAAGGGACAGCTTAACATCCCTGAGCTTAACTGCTCCCTGCACAGCCACCTCAGTGCAGCCAGTTTAAAGACTCACCCTCCCCCATGTACATGGATTTGACAGAGCAGCAGTGGAGTACAGTATAAATATTTCAAATAAAAGAGGTATGTGGGGGTATGGCTCATCTTTGCTCCCCTGGACACTTTTAAAGCCTCTGCTTGGGCAACTATTTGGAGGTATTAAGGCCCCCTCACATTTAGAGAAAATCTGGGATTTTAAGTGGTTGTCTCTCCGTGTTAACGTGGCGGGATGAGTGACAATTTGAAGCACAGCAATGAATTAATTTTTTCTGTGTGAAACGCTTGATCTCGTTTGTGCCATCTCTCACGTTCACCACAAGACTGAAAGTTTCGAAAAACGAGCGAAACAGATTGCCTGTGAATTCTAGCTCCCAAAAGTCTCACGTTTTCTGTCTTCAAACCGACCAAAAAAAACCCCAAAAAAACCCCACAAAACAAAAAAACTACAGCGGCGTTCATGCAGTCGTACCATCCTGCATGAAGCATTGCAGCAGTGTCAGGCCTGGACACAGCAGACGCATCAGGAGAAACGTTTTTATTGTTACCAAATCCTCCGGTTAATTTTCAATATCTAATGTCCTGATGGGCTCTGGCTGCATCTGGTAATCCACAGTGATGTGATTGGTGAATATCTCAATATAGTGACCTATTTTCTAGTAAGTTAACTGGCATGCCAGCCTGGCTTAACTGATCATATAAAACGGTAACTGGATGCTCTCTTGTGTTGTAATAATGCCATTTGCATTGCCGTTTTGGTGTACATGAGCATTTATAACTGAGAAGAAGCAAATGTGTGTGTTTATGCCATTTAGTCCTTCCAAGTGTGTGTGTGTGTGTGTGTGTGCGTGTTTATGTGGAGCTGGGTGTGCATGTGTGTCTCTGTTTGTTTGTTTTCGTGTGGCGAGAAGGAAGAAGACAAACAGAGCGTATGGCTTCAAGGAGGAAAGTAGCTTGTCCTTTTATTGTATGCAGTGTCGCTATGGCAACACAACAGGAAGAAGCGCACATGTAGAGAGGATGTGACCCTTGTGATAAAATCAAAGGTAGCATCACTCACTCACTCACTCACAGCACCGCAACTCAGCAACTCTGACTCTTACACAGACACTTAAAAGAAATTTAAAATAATAAAAAAAGCTCTTTTTGAGAAACAAACAGATGCAATGTTTATACTGTACATTAAAAAACAGGTCTTCTGACAGCTGCAGGACAGCCCTGGAAAGCAACAGGAGTGTATGCTGCGTCCTCACTGCGGCATGAATGTAACAGGAGAGCGAGGGAGCTGTGCGTACCCTTGAGCACAAAACACTTTATAAATAACTAAGAGACACATGCTCGAGGCTCATTAACATTATCATTCCAACACACAAATATGCACACGCACACACGCACACACACACAAACACACACAGAGGACACTGAAGATATTAATAACTGTCAACATGTATAATTAGCAGAAGCAGTTACCACAAGCAAAAACTGGTGGACTTGGAATACTCCACATACATTTGAGCTGTGCGTGGGGGTAAATGTCCATCCATACACATGAAGACTTGCAGTGCACACTTTTAAGCATTAAATGGAATCGATAATATGAAGTAAATGTAGGGAAGCTTATGTGGTAAGTTAGTCGGATCAAGACCTGAAATGGACTTATAATTCGTTTTAGGTGACTTGAAAATCACAGCTTTCCCTCTACTTATACACTAAGGGAGGTGCCAATTAAAGAGCACTTTATATTTGTTGCTGTCATTAGGATTAAAAACAAAGAGTGGTAAGAAGAAAAAAGGAGTCCTGAGTCCCAAGATCAAAGAATGAGATGAACACAAACACACATACAGGCTGGGCCATCGCCCAGTCACGTTGTCTGTGGTAATATCAGTACAAATTTTTACATAATATGAAAGTGTAATATCATTGCCATAGCAATGCCAAAAGTTTATGTTCAAGCCCAGGTATATCTGAGAGCAAGAGCCACGTGTCACAGCCTTAGATAATGATTCAGTACCTAAAAACAATAATAATAATAATAATAATGATAATAATAATTCATCATCAAATATTTCACCAATCTCCAACGATGTTTGCAAAATAGGCAAAAAAACCCCACTAAAGGTGAAAGCAACAAAGTTGTTTCACCACATCAGGTAAACATACCGCTAAGCCCAACCAAGCTACGAAGGAGGTGTGTGACCTACGTGCTGTGTGAACCAGAAGTAAACAAACAAACAAACAACAACAACAACAAAAAGCATTGAAGGAGTACTTGCTGGTTGTATTCATTAGTTGCACTCGATATGACAAGAACACCAAATTGTTGATGCGGTTGGACAGCAGATAAGCCGGCCATAAGTAGGCTGGTTATAAAGCTCAACCCAATAAAAAACTGTGCAGCTCCTGTAGAGTTAAAATATTAGTTTAATTTAGTTATTGTTAAAATAAAGTCTGAAGGAGTTATTTTATCTTTTGTGCTAAGCATGTTGAGTTTACATGTAATGCGCTAAATAAATAAGGTTGCCATCACCATTATGTCACTGGATATTTGAATGTGTCATTACTATTCCACTATAATGCTGCTGCTGCTGCTACTGGCACCTTGTGGCAATAGATTCACACTTGAAATTAGGAAATGTGCCATCAAGGACAGTAGCTCACTTCTCTTAATTTATTTGCACTTATAAATGCTGCTGCCTGCAAGCATCAATAAAAAGTTTTGCTATATATGTCATTTTGACACTAATTTAGACAAATGGCCTAAATAAATGCTAAAAGTAAAAATGCACTCATTTCTGTCTGAACACATTCACTTTTACTACCTTAAAAAGACACATTTCAAGTAGTATGTGAGTTTTAAAAAAGCATCCCAAAATATGTTAGGTGCAACTTTGGCACTCGCATTAAACTCAGTTTCACTTAACAAATGTTTCTGAGAAATATCTTTTTTGCTCACACTGCAATAAAACAACAAAAGGAATAAGAAAAAAATATTCTAACTGCTGTCCAGTGAGTATTTATTTCAAATTGTTTCTGGTGATGTTACTTTAATCTCATATGGGTAAGATAAAATTAAACGAAATATGGCTAAACAGCCCAGCCCATTTGCCAATATCAAATGTGAAGGCCTTGAAGAACTGCCAAATAAAAGTTTATTTACAAGTAACTTTATATGTAATAAAGACATACTGGCCATCTAATTCTACTTCTACCTCTTTTGCATACACAGGTATGAAACAAACTGCATTCATAACAGTCTTGAAAAGGTCTTCCGAGACCTGCAGAAATTCAGCCATAGGCAATCTTAATAAGCTTCAATTACAGTCTGCAGGTTTTGAGCATAGCTGGTATAAAAAAAGATGGACGTAGCTGAGTTTCATTGCCGTTGCCATCTTAGAGTTTTTAAATCAGACAACAGACATGAGGAACTACATGGTCGCAGGCAAATTACACAACACGGGTTATGTTTTAAAGTTGTATGCCAACTTTAAAACACACCCTGCTTCAAGAGACCATAATTTATAAAATGCATACCGTGCTGAATTCAACAAAATCTGAGACGAGACACTGAAACCGTAAACACATCAGGAAGTGTTAATTGATGTCATGGAGCTATACAATCAGGCTTCTTTTTGCAGTATTAGAGAGTGCCCCTGCTGGCCATTTGGAAGAATGCTGGATAAAAGAATTTCTGCATTGGCTTCATTTTTCAGACCTGGAAGCTGCCTCCATTTTTATATACAGTTTATAGTTTTAAATTAAAAGTAACAACGACAGTGCAAACTTTGCATACACCAAAGTAGTGATGCTTATGAAACATCACAGTGACGCCAAAGTTTTTACACTTCCTCCTCAGGTCCACACAAAGGTATGTAACAAATTTCAGAGTGACTGTTCATCTTAACTTCTTCCTCATACCACGAATGTCAAGCTTTTATGGGAAAGTCAATAGAATTCATACTCTGAACACGGTGAAATTCTCAATATAATACTATAACAATCTGCATACTGTTGAGGCAATTCTCTGAAACTTAACATACACTAACTTGCTGTCTTCAAAAACAAATAGTTTAATACTACTATGAGAAAGGGAAGGACAAAGAAAGGAAGAGAAGGAACATGAATACAAAATGGTCTTAGAGCAATCTTGCTGAAGCAGGGACCATTTAGTGTAACTCGACCACTGTGACTAGAAGAATGGCCACTTAGAGAAAAAGGGAATGTAGGAATGTGAAATAAAAGAAATAAGGGCTGGTGTGGGGATCATTTTGCTGCAGTGTAATCCAAAATGAATACCCCTAAGAGAAGCAAATAAACACCAGTTTACATTCCAAATTAAGTGGATCAAATATGATGTGCATATAAGCACAACAAGCACATATGTGAGTCTCTGCTGTCTTGAAATGAGATATGAGAAGTGGGGTGCAGCTGCAGAATGGGTGGGGGGAGTGTAGTGGAGAATGGAACAGAGAGGCAGCTGCAGGATGGGGGGGGGGGGGGGGGGTTGTGAAGAATGGAGAGCCCACAGGCAGACAGTGGAGGTAGAGGAGCACCATGGGTAATAACATGGGTTGTAGAACGTAAACAAGGTTCCACTTACACAGGCTGTCTGGACAAAAAAAGATGTCCAGAGAAACAAAAAAAATTTTTTTGACCCAAGTTGAGAGATTTTCCAACACATTTTTAAGATATTGCCTGACTGTGCAAATTCAATGTATTGCAGATGTATGCAGATATATGTATAGAGGCATCCAATGACTTCAGTGATTGTAAATTAAAGTACAAATAAGCAAATAATCGAAAAGGAGAGTTGCAAATTAAATGATTTACCCTGCAGTTGTCTTGATTCAATACTTTGTAAAAGAGTCTTTCAGCTGCCTAATTGATCAATAGATTTCTACATCAAGCATATCAAAATCTTTCAAGACGTAATCTTTGCAAAGGCTCCAGTGTGTAGAATTACCAATCAGATGATTAAGTTACATGGGCAAGAAATCAGCCAATCAAACACTGTTCCTGCTTCTGCTGTTGATTTCAGTCACAGTTTCTGGTGTTTGGTAGCAGGTGCAGGATAACAGCCATCTTTAGTGTTTACATGTATTAATCCATAGATTTTTGTTTTATTTTTTAAAACTCAATGTATTTTAAACATGTACAGTCACACAACCCTGCATTAATAAGATTTAGGTATGTAGACATGGTCAAGACAACCTACAAAAGTTCAAACCAAGCATTAGAAAGGTGATTTAAGTGACTTTGAATGTGGCATGGTGGTTAGTACCAGATGGGCTGGTCTGAGTATTTCAGAAACTGCTGATCTACTGGGGTTTACTCACACAACCATCTCTGGGGATTACATGGTCCAAAAAAGAGAAAATCCCCAGTGAGCGGCAGCTCTCTGAGATAAAATGCTTTTTTGATGCTAGAGGTCAGAGAATGCTCAGATTGCCTCTGAGCAAATGACAACTTGTTACAACCAAGGTATGCAGAAGAGCATTTCTGAATGCACAACACATTGAACCTTGAAACAGTCGATTACAGCAGCAGGAGACCAAACTGGGCGCCACTCCTGTCAGCTAAGAACAAGAAACTAAGGCTACAATTTAAGCAGGCTCACCAAATCAGCAGCAAAGTTGATCTCAATTTCTGCTGGGACATTGGATGTTTGGGTGAGAATGCTGTGTAAACAACATGAACGCATGAATCCAACCTGCCTTGTATGAGTGGTTCGAGCTGTTAGTAGTCTAATGTTTTCTGATATTTTCTTGGTACACCTTGGATGTGAATTTCGTTGTTGGCCATGTCGATCCCTGATCCCTTTGTGACTACAATGTTCTGATGGCTGCTTCCCGTGTGATAATGCACCACGTCACAATGCTCAAAGCATCTCAAAATGGTTTCTCTAACATGACAATGAGTTCACTGTTCCCCACAGTGTCCACAGTTAACAGATCTCAGTCCAGTGGAGCTCCTTTGGGATGTGGTGGAATGGGAATTTTCACCACGTATATGTGGCTAATAAATCTTCTACTGTGTGAGTGTCTGTCATGTCGATATGGACCAAAATCTTTGGGGAATGAGTTGAATCTGTGCCAAAACAGTTCTGAAGGCAAAAGGAGGTCCAACCAGGTACTTGCAAAGTATACTTAATAAAGTATCAATTTTCACTAAATGCAATTTACACAAAAAACCTTCTGACCTAAATGGCATGTATTGTATCTCCACGAAGTAACATAGAATTTCTGAGTGTTAGTTAATTTTCAGAATGACCTAAACTTAAAGTAAATTTGCAGCCCACGACCAAATATCAAAACACAAAACCCACATATATTGTGTGTTTTGGAGGCATTTATTTCACACCTTGTGTAAAGAAATGAAAACACATTAATTTTTGTTCTGTACAAAACAAAAGACTTTGCAGGAGAGCTGCTGTTGTCACCTGAATTATGAAAAAGTACTATAAATACCGTATGCCTTTGGATCAGATTAGTGAGATTCCCTATCCTTATTCACTGCATCAACACCCTGTCACTTACAACATGCTGCTTGTAGTGCAGGAAGAATTCAGCCATCTGTTAAAGTAAAATGCAGGGGACAGGCGGACATTTGTGTTTCAGCGTGTATGTACAGTAGGTGTGTGGGGGTCTGTCCTGAACTGAACCCATTTGGGAGATAACATCATTACTCTGTGGAGCTGCCACCCCCACCGGCTAGCCTGCCGTTTCCAAGGCAATGAACAGGCCCATTCACATTCCACCTCAAATGCATTACAAGATGTGTGAGGGTTTGCTGCTGCTGCATATACCTATACATATAGTACATGTGAGTGGTAGTGTGTGTATATATGAACAGTGTCCACATCAGTTTGTGCTGTCCATGAGCTCCAGCGGTGAATAAGTCAATATTTCGTATCTTCTCTGTAATGTAGCATAGGTAAATACATATTTGTGTGCATCAGTGTGACTGAAAACAAATCTATATCAGCAGAAGCCAACAGGTTCACAGAGCCTCAGGGTAAAAGAAAAACCCCACAAACATACATAAACACACAAACAAATGCAATCACAGTATGATTGCTGGGATAAACAGAACAGATAGTATGTAATACATTTCTGCGACTGCCCTCTGTGCACGTCTGCGAGCTGCTGATACAGGAATCCAGAGGACATTTTACAAGCTGCCGTGCTGACACCGAGCATTTTCCACTCAAAAACATTTCAACCAGGTCTCAAATTAGCGAGAAGCCAGTCAGGAGCATATTTATTCACGTTATGTGTGTGTGTATGCACACGTGCAGAGCTGGCAGCTCCTGCAAGGAGGTAATGAGAACCAGGCCAACTCGGTTTGGGTAATGACTGCTGAAATATTGTGCTTCTATTATACACTTGCCTTGGAATCTTTATGATGGATTTAATTGGACAGAATGAGCAGGGGGAACATGTGTTTATGTGAGTGTGTGCGTATGAGAGTGCACGCTTCTTTTTACAGCTGTTTGGGTGGCTATTGATTACTAATTAACTGAGAGTAAATTGACAGAAACGGCCTGTGAAGCCCCGCAAGGCACATTTATGCCCAGATGGGAGGGGAAAAGAAGCAAATACGATTTGAATAAAGTCCTTGTTAATATAATAAACATTGCATAAAAAAGTTCATAAAATTCATATGGTTTTAAAATTGCCGATTCACAGAAATGAGATGTGAAAATATAAAGAGGAATGCTAAACATTTACTGGTTACTGTTTCTCAATTGTGTGAGGCTGACGCGTTTCTTTAACGTATGTAAGAGTAAACCAAACATCTTAGGGGTTCAGACCTTTTAAGATGTCAACCTGGGCGACAAGCCAATTTATGCTTCCCCCCCTCTCCAAATCTCACTGTTAAATATGACCTATCACAATAAAAAGAGAAGCAGAAGGGAACAGATGGAAATAAAGGATTGGAGTGAAGGTTTGTCTTTGAGTGACAAATAAACCCAATGGCTGCATATGGCACAGGTCATCTTTCATTGAGCAATGGAAACATGATGTAAGGGGTGAAGGCCAAGCAGTGCATGAGTGTGTCTGTGTGTGTGTGTGTACGTGTACTGCAGAGGGAAATTTTCC
This sequence comes from Pelmatolapia mariae, assembly GCF_036321145.2. Lineage (NCBI taxonomy): Eukaryota > Metazoa > Chordata > Actinopteri > Cichliformes > Cichlidae > Pelmatolapia > Pelmatolapia mariae. The sequence goes on from NC_086242.1 coordinate 12,201,612, forward strand.
AAAAATGTGCACACAGGAAGGGTGACAGGACATAATGCAACTAAATAACAATAAAAAGAGAGGGAGAAAAAATGAAGCAAAATATGAGCTGGACATCCAAAGGGAAAACAGTAATCATTTAGGTCATGGCGTAGACCTTAGCAACTCTTTGACTTCGTGGCTCCATGCTTCATGGTGGGATGATAAACTTTCAATGTCCTCAACACAAAAATGTGAAAATAAAAGCCGCTGTGTTTAAAAAGAACTAGGCAGAGTGCCTGCAAAGTGATTGACCAGACTAACAGGTGCAGGCCTGCTGTATGTGGGTTTGTAAGCTAATTGGAATAGCCTCTTGGGTGCAGCTGTTTCTCGAGAGAGCACATACCAAAACTATAATAATAATAATATCCTGCATTCTCTGAGATTTTTCCAGAAATTTGACACTGAAAAGTGGTTAACAGCAATGAAAAAAATGTAACTGTAAACTATATTTCATAAAAATAACTCAAAAAAGGCATTTCGTTTGTTCTGCACTCAATGTCTGTGTCAGTACACTGCCTGCATGTTCACACCACGTGAGGCAAAAACACACTATCACCTCAGCTTCCTGCAACAGCAAACATTACTCATTCATTTGTCCTTGTAGATAACACTCCTCTGTTTAGGTATATGTCTGCATACACACACAGAGGTCTTTCAAAGCTTTCACAGTATTGTCGAATATGCATTTCCTATTCATGAAATCCTTGATTTGTGTGCATATATGTGGAGTCCTCAGGAAAAGACTGAAAGCTTAGTGAGTCGATATGAACAATATGCTATATCTGTATTTGAATGCGGTTGTGTGTCATCGCGCTCGAAATGGATGTTTGTCTTTGCATCAACTCCATCTACTCGTACATCCTCTCGATAAATGCTGTAAAATGAGAAAGTGATGACTGTTCGGCAAAAGAGTAGACAACAGGTAGAAAACAAAACAAAACAAAACAAAAAAAAAAACACACGTAGCCAAGGTTGGGCAACAGCCAGGCATGCTGGGATTGATGACTCTGTGGGCAAACAGATGTCCTTCCAGAAGAACTGAGGCGAGGAATATAGTGCTTAGAGAAGAGAAATGTGTGAAAGAAAGTGAGAAAAGGAGGGAGGAAGTGATAAAAAATACACACGGGAGTTTGCGATAGCAATGTGTTTAACACTGAAAATTTGTTTCTGTGGAATGATATGAGGGAGGAGGCATTCGGGTCATCTTTGTTATGTGTTTTGGTATTATGTTTTACACATAGACCAACATATAACCCCCAGTAAAATGACCAGCTGTCATTTGTACGCATATATAAAGATGAAACAAGACAATGTTTTGATTATGTGCCTCATATTTTCTGTCATACTTACTCTTCCACAGTGGTAGATACTCATTTTAAATATGGTCAAAGTTTAAATAATGAGGTCAGTGTATATGGAAGTAATCCCTGTCAGGGAAAAATTCAGGCTTCAGACTGCACTCACTGCAGCATTTCAGACACTTGTTTGATCTGTATGATATCACTGAGAAGGGATGCACTTAATATGGTCATCTTTGGTGCCCAGCTCTGAGTGTGAGCAGGGGGGTAAAATGGCTTTCAGAGAGTGTATGAACTAAGAGCCTGTACCAGGGCTCCGTATTATTTTAAAGTGCAGCTCTAACAGAATCCAAAAATTGTTGCTTGATGATTGAGGGGCATTTTTGCTGAAGATATTGTCATATTGACAACAGCCAACCATATTTTTCCAAACACACAAGGCAAGCTAAAGGAGCCTCAATAAGCAGTTAGCATGAAATTAGCTAGCCATGACTAAAGCCTTAGCCACACATACCTAGAGACCGGTCAGTGGTCCCATCACAACTTCCAGTTGCTAGGGAAAATTGTGTATTCCCTGACTGGATAGTGAGTGATTGCTGGAGGTTGTTGGCTGTTGCTAGGTGAAATTGATCACACAGAATGAGCTGCACCAAAAATCTATTTACTTTGGTTACTAGCAGGTAGCGTGAAGTTTTTCAAGGAAAACTTGGTTGATTACCCACTGCAATGACCACTTTTCATTTCAGCGTTAGGCTACATCTGCATCTTCCTGCATATCTGCATAATGGGATTTGATTGGTGCTTGGAACAGCTAACTTTACTCCACCTTTAACTGCAAGTAATACCCACATTTTGTGAGAGGTAATAGCTTTTAAGCCTGAAATGCAAACATGTAAGTGGTGCCCAAGTGTACCTTTGAAATATATAAATGTGAGAAAGCTGCAAGACATTGCAAAATGTTCAGATGCTTGTTTGCTCAATTTTCAACTGAAAACCCAAGAGAGATTAACTTTTAAATGAAAAAAAAACCTGTCTACTAATTTTCTGTTCTCCTTTAAGAGCAGTAATGCATTTACTGCTTTAATTGTCACCTATTGTACTTTCACCATTTCATTTGGTAAGTCAATTTTCTCTCGTGTTGACTCTAACAAAGGCCTCACAAGTTCGATTTCAGTTATGCAGTTTTTGTTGTTTGCTCCCTGGAACTTTTACTGATTTAGTTTGAAAAGTTCAAGCGTAGCAGTCTCTGCAGGGACCCGATTTACACAAACAGAGGAGAAAAAAAAGTGGATAAGGAAAAACTGCAGAGGATTTTAGATTCAATTTGGGTGGCAGATCTGTGTAGATGCAGCCCATGGCTATGTCCTGTGGGCCTCCCACACAGCCAGAAGCCAACTTGCTGTGTAGGAGTGAGACAGACTGATTGAAATTCGCCTCAAAGCGTCACTCTGCCCTCTGTCTGACATGCTGAGGGTAGATTCGTCCGGTTACTTTATTAGGTGAAAGAGAACAGGCTGCGCAGACTTTAATTGGACTGTTATGTACTGTTTTTCTTTGTTTTTTTTTTTACTTACTGCATCTGCCTTTATATGTGGGATGCAATGCAAGTTTGTGTGGTAGGAAGGTGAGAAACATGCAGGAACACACAGGAAAAAAGGATATTAAAGTGCATATTTACCAATCCTAAAAAAAAACTTAAAAAAAAATTTTGCTGGTAAATTTTGTAGCTGGGCTTGACTTCACATTTTGAAATTTAAAACAGTCCATCTTTAGCTGCTGATTGTCAAGACAGTGATTCATGCTTACTCACAGAAAGGATTTTGCAACAGTTTTGTTGTAGGAAATAGTGACAGATGCTATTGTATTTTTGCAAAAAGTACCCTCAGTTATGGTGGTCATATTGCTGTACATTGGAGCAAAGCAGAAAACCTTTTATGACTTAAAAAACAAAACTTCTGGAGCTTTTCCCCCTACAATTAGGAAGTGTAAAAAAGAAAAAATGACCCTGAGGACCTCATTTACTGTGTACCTGCTCATGCAGTGACTGGATGAAAGGCACAGTTCCTATCCCACATTCAGTCTGGTCCTTCATTTCACCAGTTGGGAATAATCTACTTTCATCCGTGCAGTTTATTTATTTTCCCTCAAATGGAGAGCATAAACACCTTTTATTGAGTCGAGGGAGTTCATAGACGGCTCCTCATAAAAGTATGGTTTATATTAGAGGAGTGAGTGTGAATATAAGAGAGAAAGAGAGAGAACCATGGTGCAGACAGGGGTGCCACAGCTGATTCTGTCATAGGGTCTACTTCCTCTCCACAGGATTTCTGCTTCCTGTTGTGTTGCCATGGTGCTGCACACAAAAGAGGACAAGCTACTCTTCTCCAGGAAGCCATAAATAATTGATTGGCAAGTGGCTTAATCAGCCCTGCGGCTGCCTGGCAATTCCACAGCTAATTCCACAGCTGGCTATAAATAACTCATTACGCTAATTATGGTATGTGAGCACACAGCTAGCCTGCGAGCACAAACACAGTCAAGCGTGAGCACTGTGGGTTCAAACATGGTGTCCGTATGGCAAGTTATAAACCTCCGTCGGCAGCCGCTGCTGCTCTCGTACTGAGATGGAGGAGGAGTTGCATGGAAACTTTTTTGTCTTCCTTATGATCCCATATGAGTGAATCCTGGTCGATTGTGTTTTCTAAAGATAAACCACTCAGATCCCCCTATGCTTGACAAGGACAGTGAGTGTGATTACCTGTGACGTTGGCCTATGAGAACTCTGTAGCTCTGACAGGCATCTCCTGCTGTGACTTTGACATATCTCAATACAACTCTTATTTTGATGGAGCCTGTCTCTCAGACAGCTAGCACTGACAAGACAATTTTGATGAGGGTAAAATAGAACAGGCGCTTAAGAGACCCGGAGAGAGGTCTCGTTCCTCTGGGCAAAGCATTAATGATCCTACTGTCTCTGTCTATGTCAATAGTTCTCCAGCGTCCATCTGTTTCAGTCACATACAGACTTCCCGCTAATGACAGGAAGTGTTGATACTGCACAGGAACGAACCAGTCACTGTGGTATTAAGGGCGTCATTTGAGGAAAGACTCCCAACTTCGGATGCTATTTTCCACCGAAAACTTGAGGAGAGATGCAGGACAAAAACACGCTGGGACCAACAACCATGGCGATAGGCGGATAAGGCTGAGGAGATCAAATCAAAGGGCAGCACATGCAAACACACATGCACAACCTTTTAGTACAGCTAGCTCCTGGGGGCAAAGTTGTTCTTCTTGGGAAGAGATTGAATGTTTGAAGACCCTCTATTATAACGTGCAACCACTAATGCACTAGTGTTCTTCAACAGAGTAATGAGTTCACCTACTCTCCACTATTCATCCTGCCTGTTTCTGTTCACTTACAAACTTGTTCCAAAACTGGTACAATTTCAGGATCTCGAGGCGGAATCAGGCAGACAGTGTGCTGTGTAGTTGAGTGGTCTCATTAGGTTATAGATGGAGGTGGTGAGTGACAGGAGAATGGCGGCTAAGCTGTCATCCCTGTTGGACAACATCTCCCACCCCATGCATGAGACTGTGACAGCACTGAGCAGCTCCTTCAGTGGGAGACTGCGGCATCCACGGTGTGGGACGGAGAGATTTCGCAGGTCTTTCCTCCCCACTGCTGTCAGACTCTACAATAAAGACTTTAACTGATCAAACACACACATCCACACATGTGCAATAACACTAATGTGCAATAATCTTTTCTGGCATCGTTGTATTTTTACTGAGTTGTATATATCATTTGTATTCTATTTTTATCTTATTGTATATTTTATTCTATTTTATCCTACTGTATATAGTATTTTATTTTATTCTATTCTGTACAGTTGTGTACTGTATTTATTCTTATTTTATTTTATTCTAATTTTTGCTGCATAACTTTTGCACTGTCCACTTCCTGCTGTGACAAAACAAATTTCCCACGTGTGGGACTAATAAAGGTTATCTTATCTTATCTTATCTTATCTTATCTTATCTTATCTTATCTTATCTTATAGCTTTGCATTTGGCCGTGAAACACGAATGGATTCACTGAGAATGTAGAAAAGATTACATTAAAGTGGAGACTCGGCCACTAGATGACTTAACTGCTCAGTTAACACACTGATACTGTGACTTTATTGCCTGTCTGCTGACCCACTACTTTGATTCAAACTGAAACTGCTATATTACTTGTACAAACATTTGTAGTGCCAAGTGGAAGAATCCTGATAAATGCATGATATAACAGTTTATGATTATAAGCTGGTAATTATGGTTAACATTTCACTAAAAAAAGCCTTTATAAAAATGTCTGTGCCAGCAAGTATCTGTTTTAATACAGTACTATACAAAAGTCTTGAGCCACCCCTTTTTTCCTTATATTTTTCAAGGAAAACAGGAAATAGGTGTAGTTATTTGTTAAAAGATATGCAAACATGAAAATAGAGTATACAAGGGGAAACAGTTCTTGCAATTCTAACATGCTTGAAAGCATGACCAACTTTGTTCTTCAACACAGCCTGAACTCTCTTAGGCAAGTTTTGTTGTGATTTCTTTAAGAAGACTTCAGGATTAGTTCTCCAGGCTTGGACATTCGATACTCAGTTGTGGATGCTGGCTGCCTTTTGCTCTATTCTCTGCCAAGATGGTCCCCCACTGGCTTCAGTAATGTTGAGGTCCAGGCTCAGAGGAGGCCAATCCATGACTGATTGTGTGCTTTTAATTTTTCTTCAGTGTCATGCTAAAAAATTATGTTGTTGCCAATCAGTGTTGACCTCCTCTGTACACATTGACAACAATTTGCAACAAAAATTAAAAATTTTGTTTGCCACTGTCTTTCAGTCCAGTTCTTATGTAATTTGGCATATTCATTCTATCTATCTGTCTATGAATACAATGCAAAACATCTTTTTATGCCTCTTGCACATAACTATAGTAATATTTTGTGGTCTCTGGGGACTATTGTATGACATGCAGCTCACTACCGACTCTGAGTGTGCCCTGTGTCCTCTGCTAAACAGTCAGCTGGGGGTATAGCTTCCACTGCAGACCCAACTTTGGCAACCATTACCGTAGTTTCAAACTGAAAATCAATTTGCAGTAAGTACACCTCAACAGGTCAACAGGTCCTCTGTTGTAATAATTTAAATTGCAAAGTATCCCAAAGCTGGGGCCATCACCAGAGTCGCTGATACCGTGACCAGAATCAGGATTGCTTTTATCTGAAACGTGTTAATGATATGTGAGAAACGACAGCCATGTGCCCATCATTTAGTGCAAGAAAGAAAAATGACCCTGAATATTTTCAAAAACATCTATCGCAAGGCCTCTTTTTAAATGATCAAACTATTCTCCTATTGTCAGTCCTTATAAATGACACCAGGAGTATTGAGACAGTACAAATAAATCAGGGTGACACATAATGCGCGTCAGGAAATATAAATGTGTTCTATAAATAGACTTGTGCTCAATATGCGGTGCATGCAAATAATTATGCAAGACTTTATTTTGTTAGAACCCCAAGGCGAAACATGCCCCTGATGTAACATGTGAGTAAAAATAAACTATCGAGGCACAAGCCAGCCTAAAGGGTTAACCACTGGGGATACATTAATGTACATGACTGCACTCATCTCAGAAGTCTCTCCTGCTTGGACTCTTCGGACCATAAAAGTCATTTTGTAAGGAGTTTTTTTTCTTTTAAAAAGGCCATTTGATGTTTATCAAAAGGAGTACAAAAGAGCTTGAGGGTTAAGGGAGCTATAAGGGGGATGGTCAAAAATAACCAGCAAAGAAGGGAGGGTGACATGGGTAGCATTATTTCCTTTTCCTGAGGTCAGTGCCAAATATGGTCATGGAGCTAGAAATAGGCATCTTCCAGCTCTTTGGAGAGACTGTACCATCAGTCATTTGGGTTGAGGTGCATTAGAAACATACTGTATTCCAGTCCAAGAGAGAGTCATTTCAACCCTGGGCAAATTGCTGCAAGAGAGAGGGGTCCAAACTGCGGCTCAAAGCACGAGGTTGTGCATCTTCACCTGGCATCACTGAGTCCTTCCCCTGGGTGCATATCAGCAGAGAAGAAGAAGAAGAAAAAGTAGTAGAAGAAGAAAAAGGTAGGGGATGGTTCAGAAGCAAAACCTCAATATTTACTAATATCAGGTAGTAAAAACATTAATGCAGGGACAAGAAACTGCTCACACAGCATGTACACACACATGTGCATTAACCCTCCTGACCTTTCTCCCAAGTAACAGTTGTGTTCCTTCAGGACTCACGACAGGCTACGTGTGCATTTGTGTGCTTTTCTGCATGTGTGTGCGTGGGTTTGTATGACGTAACATAAGCCCTCGCTATGCCCAGATTCTGCACAGCTGGGCTTCTCGGTATTCCAGATTACAATACGTCACTACTTTGCTCTGAGCCCTCCCCTCCTGCCCAGCGCACGCTCCAGTACACTCACATCTACTTTCAACACATGCATGCTGACAAAAACCAACTCCAATGATGTCAGTGAATTCGCTCCTCTTTTTGCCTCTCACTCTCTCTCTTCCTCCATCTGCCTCCCCATCTCGGCCTCCCTATCATGCATACAAATTTGTTTACCCTTACTCTTGTTAGTTAGGCTCTGCATATTTACCCAATTTCCCCTTTTCCCTTTTTTATTTCATCTCAGATTTTTTTTTAAATATTTTTTTAAACAGGCCCTCTGTCTCTTTTTCACTCACCCACACAGACTGCATCAAGGCTTGCCAGGAGGCAGCAAAACCACTGACCAGATGTGTAAGTTATTTACAACAAAGCACATCTTGGGAAGGAAAAATACTTAAAATCCAACTAAATTCTTTATTTTAGGAAAAAGAAATAAAAAAAAAATCCCCACACATTTTCCTCTCAGGAATTTTCCAAAATAAATCAGTGAGCAACCTTGATTTTTCCATCAACATCGAAGACTGTATTTATATTCAGTATGAGGCATATTGATGAGCATGAAGCCCAAAATAGCCCTTATCATTCTCTAAATGCATGAGACTAGAGATCATAAGAATTGCAAGGTCTTGAAGAATTTTAGAGATAATTGCGCATCGTGTGCATGACCTACACTGCATGTGCATGCCAGTGCAGTAATTGCTATGATTTCTTCAGAAAGTGAGTGGTTATCTCAACATCAATGTCAATATCAACTTCGGTCAATGGGAAATCGGCAAGTTTAGAGCTCTGTGTCTAACATGTATGGTGGTTAACTGTGTTGGTTTTATTAGCCCATTTTCAGTTTTTATTGGCAAAAAAGTCAAATTTGAAATACATTATATACTCGTTTTTAATCTATAAAGCATAATATTTGCAGACATATATTTTTCATAGGATTAAATTGCATTTGCAACAATTAGTAACAAAAGCATTGAAATACAGTGTGTATTATGTGCACCCTGTATTCTGCAGGTGTAGCTGCCATCAGCCTGCAGCAAAGTTTACAACAAGTTGCCAAATTTGAAGAGCAAACTATGTCAGCAGTAAATGTGCACACAGAAAGCTTTGGTTTGTTCTTAATTATAGTGCGCAGTTGCTGTGTGAAACAAACTAGAATGGGGCTGCAGGTGAACAGATCAGTTTTCTTCTTGTATAAGCTTTTTGAACAGGTGGTTTGAGGAGGCCCCAGATATACAGGGATAGACACTAGCAAGACCACCATTTGCTAGTGAAAAATGTGTATTCCCTGGCCAGCTGGTGAGTGGTTGCTGGAGGTTGCCTGCTGTTGCTGGGTGAAACTGGCCACAAAAAGGTATAGGGTGCTGCACTCTAAACATCCTTGCAATTGTTTGGTTGCTAGCAAACAATCTAGCCATGCTAGCCATGGTTGTCCACATACACACTCATAAACTACTTTCTAAACCATAGTGAAACTGAGAAAAGTGTGACATAAACCAAAAAGAGAGACTGTTCACCAGCTGCGAATAGCTGCAACACTTTCAAAATGTGTTAGCACAGCATTTACTTTGCAGGCAAGCGTTCTCCATCTCTGGTTTGTGTTACACTATTTCGAAGTTTCAACTAATCCTGCTCAGTGGTTAGTTAGCAAACATTTGCAGATAAGTCAGCATCTTGAACGCAAACTTCGGCAATTTTTCAGCAAATGGAGGACCCTCTTAGCTTTGCTTAGCAACTGCCAGCAACCACTCTGATGACTGGATTGAAACTTACAACTGATTTTATTCACACAAGCTGCTAATTGATTTTAACTCTTCACTCAGTTAAATAAGTGAAATGCCTGCACTGTCGAGCCCTGCCCTGCCATCACTGCCTTCCTGCATTGTTTTCCCTGTCACTAAGAACTTTAAGAATGCCCTTCTTTCTGTTCTCATACTTTTCAGTTTCATGTAAGAACGGGCCCGAAGCTGGAAATTCCACATGCCTAGCAGAGTTTTTTTTTATTGCCCCCATGACACCAACTAACTTTACTTTCATTGACACTTTGGGCTAAGTTCATTTTCACCTGGGTCCTTTCCTATTACATGCATCCACCTTTCAGAGTTGTGTTACAAGGCATAATTAGCTATTAAACCTGGATTTTTTAGTAGCTTTGTAAAAAAAAAAAAAAACTACAAAAATAAAAAATAAAACCTGAACCTCCTCCCATGATGAACCCAACCTGTTACTCTGGTACCACCAAGAAAGGGACTTAAATGAATGACTTGAGGCTCAAAATGCAGAAAAACAAGTTCAATTGCTTCATGTTCTTTTTCTTTCTCCCGTTTGGTCCACGTTAGAGTTGGAATCACGATTTAAAGTTTGACTGATTTAGAAACAAAAACCCATCTTTGTGATGAAGATTGAAGGTTTACTGATTTCACTTTACTGTCTACACACCTTGATCACACACTATTTGGCCCTATGCTAGTTACACCAACTCAAATGCACTGTGATATATTTACAACCGCAGCCTCAAGGGAAAATTTTTGACACATTTATTTAACAAATGTGTACTTGCGAGTGTTACAGTAACTAGCCTTATCACCCCACTGACGTGCACACAATCATCCACTCAACCAAGGAGCTTTTAGAAATGATGATGTGGCTGAAGGGTTCTGCTTCTCAGATGGTTCATGTTTGTTGAGTTTGCTTTTCATTTTCACATGAATCATCACCTGAGAGCAACAATCATGTTGCCAAATATAAAAAACAGGACCACAAAAAACACATTTACTGGCCTTCAAATGGCCCAAACTGCTTTTCTTTTGCACTGCAACATAAATAACAGCATTTAATCACAATTATGTTATTTCTTTCACACTTTCTTTCCCTCAACTAAATCCTGTGAGATTAGACCAATTTTCATAGAGGAGTGAATCAATTTAGCACTGCTATCATGCTGTCTCTCTTCTCTTAGCTTGACAAACCATCACTTTGCCTGCAAGGTCACTTTCTACTTCATGTGCCTTGTTATTAAAGAAAACAGACACTGTAGGAGAGGAAGAGGAGGAAAAGGGGGAGAAGGCGCAGGGAGGTGAGAAAAGTGGAACAAAACAAAAAGGAAGGTGATGAAAGAAAAGGTGGGGTGAGCAACATGTGAGAAGCACTCATATTAAAAAAAAAGACACTGACAGGAACATACCCACAAACACAAGCGGACTTGTTGGCTAAGCTGTGCAGCAAGCCAGGGAATGGGATGATAGTGGACTGCAGAGGGTTTGATAGAGGCATTTGGCTGGTTTGATCCTCGCGTGTGTGCTTGTGTGCTAGAGCCTTTGTGGGAGTCGCACACAGATGAGGACATGCATTGCACTCAGTCATGGTATGGAATGCTACAGACTGGCAGAAAAACACACAAGTGCACCCCCCCCCCACACACACACACACACACACGCACGCACGCACGCACGCACACACACACACACACACAAACACACTCACTCACACAGAAAGATCCTACACCATCAGACACAGCAGGATTAGACCCTCCCCTCTCTCTCTTTCACAAACACACACAGACACAGTGCAATTATTACAGTGCCAAAAGGGCTCTACAAGCTTCTAACAGTTTTCAATGCATCGTGAGATTCATGAGCATCAGAGCATGATGTCATCTTTTTTTTAATACCACAGTACATAAAGCAAGAAGACACACATACACACAGAGATTCACACACTGTCAAACTAAGACTATTAATAACGCACCGCGTTTAATCTGGACTCGATTTAAACAAGTGAGGCAGTAATCAAAACTAAATAATTCTTCACATTTGTGATCAAAGGCAAGCCAATCAACATTTTTAATCTTATAACACCTCCATATTTTAACACCAAAGCCAAACTATTTTTTTAAATTAACTAATTTAAAACCTTTTCTTTCAACTACATCTCAAACTAACATGAATATCATCGCTCAATTGGCACCACATCATTCACACTCCACATAATGAACCTTATTACTCCAAAATTATATTGTGGAAAAAATGTAAAAGTAAATAAAGGAGCAGAAAGCAAATGACATTAGACATATGCTCATTACTCTGCTGCGAAAAGGCATTCTGGGGAATTTTCCACATGATCCATTAGAAAATGGTAAAATGAAATCATGAAAGATGTTCGTTGTTGAAGTTTTCTACCTTTGGACTGGTACTTATTTAACTTTTCTACTCTAGCACTCAAATCCTTATTCATCCATTCACATGCTATGGTTTAGTCTATGCTTTTAAACACTTTCTATCTTTCACACACACTCATGGTGCCATTGGGGTCAATTTTGAGTTCAGCGTCTTGCCAAACGACACTTTGACCATTGTTAAACTTTCTGACCATGTGTCACCTCCTAAATGATGGACAACCAGTCTACCTTTTGAGCCAAACTAAGGCTTTAAAACATTTCTTGATTTTTGTTCAAAAATGAATTCAAATGCGTACAGGTATACTGGCGCAATATTCCAAATACTTGTTTGTGCCTTCCCAGAAGAGGAAAAAAACATTCAACACAGACAAAAGACACATTTTGAGAGCTGATCTCTGTCTCTGAAGCCATTACCAACTTCACTGGTACCTGCCTGATAAACAGCAGTGAGATTGGGAATTACATTGCTCATGATCAAAAATATGTTTTGCAGTCTAACACAGGGCACCTTCATGTGATTCTGTGCTGTTAACAGTGAGCTCCTTTTTTAATTTAACCCCACTTTTATGCTATATCCTGTACACTGGAATTTTTATTGGAAGGGTGGTCTTGCATTTGGTATACAGACCACTTAACAGTTTATATGCAAAAGTCCATGTAAGATACTGACAGGCAGAGATCTGCAACCTCAGTTTTCATCCACTGCTGTTTGTCACGTTCACAGGCACCAAAAATTGTTGTTCCTCCAATGGCCACTTGAGGCTGTCTCCATAATTAAGTCAATCCCCATAATAGTGTTAAAATGTTAAATTTTCGAGGAAAAATAAATATGTTTACAGTCTAGTACATGGTCGCTATAGCTAATTTTGACTTTTTGTGGATGATTTTGTAAAACTATGCTTTTCAAATTGTATAAGGGACTTAAAGTTGGACTTTGCAAGCCATGCTGTGATTTTTGCCCCAGTGGGCATGTCTCTCTCTGTCCTGCCTTGAGTAGGCCAGGAGTACTTAAGTCCAGAAGAGCTCCAGGGACTGAAAGCTTTTGCTTTACAGCTTGTGACCTCTGTTTAAGCGCTTACCTCTGCTCTGTGGAGAGGAAGATGTTTTGATTATTTAGCATTTCTAATGTACTCTTTATGTTTAGTGACCAACATCTAGGTTTTGTCGTTGTTTCTTTTAGATGGAGACAGCAGATAAAAATCTTTACTTTATCGCCAGTATTGCCTCTTTTTTCAACCTCGACACTTTTTTTTAGTTTCCTACATCCTCTGTACTCTTATGGGGACATAACAAAGTTTTGCATAACTAAGAACACTTTAGCTCAGATTTCAGTTGTACCAAGAGTGCTAGGTTCAATTTCTCCTGGAAATAAAGAAATTTGGATGCCATTTAATCTCATAGCGCAGCATGGATGAACTTGACACACTACACTAGTGTGTAAATATGTTCTTGTCCTATTTAAAGAAAAAAATCAAGATGGGCAAAATGTCAAACACCTGGTTTCAAAACAGTAGTCCACAAACCAGTGGGTGTAGTCTCAGTCGATCATTTGTCTAAAGTCCGTTATCCACGCCTAAGTACTGCCAAGAACCTGAAGCACCCTGAGCAGGGCTGCGTGTCCACAGCCATTTTTCCACCAGCAGCTTTTATTTCCTCCACAAATCCTGCACTTACTTTTAGTTGAAAACAGTTCAAACTAGTTTTTAACATTGCTATGCTCATTAATGCCATTTCTTATCAACTAATCCAAATCAAAGAGAGGCAGGACGTATGACAACTACTTTCAACCCCTGTGACAAAGAAACGATCATCGCTGTAATTGAGAAGCCAGTTATTTATGATCTAACAATTAAGAAGGATGTTTGTACCTAGGAGTGATTGAGAGAAGCCTTTCAAGTGGCAGTTGTGACCTGTCAGGATTAGCTATTTTAAATTGGAGTAAAACATTTTAATAATTTTAATGATGTATGCTGCACAAGAAAATAGCACATTACTTTTAATAATGAGACTTTACAGCTGTGATATTTGGGCAGAGTCAGAGAAACTGTAAATATATTAAACTCAGTGAACTGTTGCTAGAGCAATACTGCCTCATACACTTTTCCTTAAAATTAGAACCAAATTTTATTTTGAGTTGAACACCTAACCAAAAATACCAAGATGGAAAATTATATCAAAACAAGCTGTGGCTGGAACGACCGCAAGAAGGCTTGCATCATTACCTGTCTCAGTGCCATGGCTCATTGTGCTGTGCTTGTAGGAGCAGCAAAAGTGTTAATGTGTTGCCATGAAGCGGTGTCGCTGTCTGGACATACGGGGTGGTGAGCCTGTCATGCCCTGACACAGGCGAGCAGCTAAACTTAAAGTGTAGAGTGAGAGGAATGCCAAGGTCCAGTAAGCCCCTCGGGGCAATTAGGAAGGGAAGAGGAGATTCTACTGGGGAACAAGTGTGTGTTTTCATGTGTGTGTGTGTGTGTGTGTGTGTGTGTGTGTGTGTGAGTGAGAGAGAGACAGAGATAGAGTTGAGAGACTCAGTTGGAGTTCATGAGCTCATTTTCAGCCAGAGAAGTAACCAGTGAGCAAAGGAGTTCATGTGCAGTCAAGAGAACGAGAAGGGTAAGACAGCAAAGTTTAATCTGCCTTCCTCTTACAATATCACCACTACATCCACACACACTCAGTTACTGCACCAACCAGCACACATGCGTGCCTAACCCTATCCTCAGGGACAAAGCTGGACATACCAGATCTGAATTACCCAAACAGAAAGCAGCTTTTTAAATCTCTTTATCTGTTTAAGTTGTCTGATGGTCAGTGACTTTAAAAATTTCATCCAAACTGAAATGTCTGAACTGAGGAAAGAACTGGTACAAAAGTCTGTGCATTCTTAGTCACTTAGTCATTATGAAAGATTTCACCAAAAATTATTGCTCTGATGCATATGACATTTTGGATCCTTTTAGTGTCAAACAGTTATCCAGTGAAACAGCTTAACACCTGCAGTTCTAGAAACAAGTCCATGACCATCTGGCAACCACCGGTCATTAGGAAAAAATTTAGTATTCCCCAACTGGTTGTGAGTGGTTGCTGGAGGTTGATGGCACTGACTGGGAAATGATGAAGTCCCAGTCACACAGACCTACAGACCAGTCAGAAACCCACTTGCAACCACATGTCGCTAAGGAAAAATGTTGCCAAGGAAAAATATATATTCCCCAACTAGTTGGGAAATGCCTCCTTGTGATTGATTGATCGCTATCATATTGTTGGGTCAGCGTTTGAAGTTACAGACCTGTCTGCAAACACTGTCTAGGTACGCTCGTAATTATAATGAAACTGTGAAAAATGCAACAGAAATGGAAAATACAGAAAGCAAGAATTTGAATTATGAAACATGTTGGCTCCAGGATTGAGTCACAGCTTTTAAGATGAAGGTGAAGATTCTTCATTTCTGGTTTGCATTACACTTTTTCAAGTTGCATTACCACTTGGCTAGTAATTAACAAATATTTGTAAGCTATCATAAAAAACTACAGGCAACTGTGAAAATCTGCTAGCAACCAAAGCAATCACTGGAAGGCCTTTGGTGCAGCACCTTCTTTGCAACCGATTTCACCCATCGACAGCTAGCAATGTCAAAGAATCAGTCAGGTAATACACACGTTTCCCTAGCAACTGGTGGTTTCCAGATGGTTGTGGACTGGTCTCCAATGTGGTGGACAACTCGTGAGCCATGTGCACATGATGTCACATGAGAAACCTCAACAGCCAACACTGCATTTTTAATCTAAAGCAAAAATGTTACATTCCTATGTTTAACATCAAAGTTCTTAGGTAAGTTTCAAAGTAAAGCATCCCAAAAAATAGCTTTTCACTTTCATGAAACTTGTCTCACCTCCAAAGTTAAATGAGGTTTGGGATGTTAAATGGGTTCATGGTGTTCAGTCACAGCTTCTCGCTGGCCTCACATACAGGAGACACCGTCATCCTGCTATGAGTCAACAGCAATTGGAGCAGAGGGATATTATGCACATGGTTAACTAGGTCAGCCTAGGACATACTGTGGCTGTCTAGTCAATTCAACATAGAATTATTTCCATACTGATTGGGTTTAACCTTTTGCAGACTCCAGCACACCCACTCACAGATTAAAACTTAACTAACACTTACTTGCTGCAGCAGACAAATCTTTTGCTTATTGTAGATTTTTAATGCTTCGTAAGTTATGAAGATTAACGTTTGAGCTTTTAAAGGCTTATCGGCATACTGTATTAGCACAACAAGGTTATTTAGCTCTCTTAGGCTTAGAGCTGGACTTGCATCCCATCCCCCCCAGTATGCTCAAAGTTCAAAAGACTCATACCGGCTATCTTCAATAAACCACCTCCAGATAGATTTTTCACCCATAACTAAAGATTTGAGAGGTGCAGTCAACTTTCAGAAGCAGACATGCTCAAACAGACTACTATTTGAAATGAGATTGTGAGGAAGATGCATTTAATATATATTTAACTAAAAGGAAAAACAATAAAATAATATTTAAAAAAATACATATACATACACACATATATATTATATATAAAAATCTTCAGCACAGACAAGAAAAACATGTTAGCAAAGGCCAGCCTTGCTCTGCCTGAAGCTAAAGAAACTTTGACCAAAGCCACAGTCACTGCACTGCAACCTTTGGTCTTTCAAGCTGTATATCCACAGACAAGTTGGAACAGCGTCATGCTTAGTTGGCAATTTAGCAGTCCTTTGATTAAAACCTGATGGTGCAATTTGGAAACATAATGACCTGTTTATTACAAAGAAAGAAACTAATTGAATAAGTGGAAAATGAGTAAAGAGGATTAGAGATAGTGGAGCCCTATTTGTCTTTTGACTGAGGCCCAGGAATTCTTTACTTTGGCATTGTTGAGCAATAAAAAGAAGCTGTATTGTTTAGGAAACCAACTGAGAAACCAGGAAATGCTGTAGTGAGTCTGCTCATTGAGGGCTCCTGTCTTTTGGGCATGAGGAACTAAAATATGGACGCATCTCTTTCAGAGTTCCCTTTCTGCTAAAAGATTTGCCTGAAGTGTAACACAGAAGTTGTCACCTACTGAAAACTAAATCAACACGGAAGGCTGTTCAAATTAACAATTTCAAATTAATGGTTTTCAGAAGAATATATATATTGTTCTAGTGTTTTTCGACCTCACACCACTATTGACAGCACAAAGTTTTTCACTGGCATTATGGAAAAATCATGCTATGGCCTAAAAAAACGTCAAAATTGGTTTTCCTCCAACGATTATTTGAACGTCACACTAGAAGCAAGTGATTCTTCTTATTGAGTTTTTGCAGACATGTGACTTCCAACCTCATCATGTAAAGCAGTTGGGATGTTTGACACAGTGACATTGTAGGGTCAACTGAATAAGGTCCCAGTCACGCAGCCTACAAACTGGCCTACAACCATCTGGCAACCAGTGGTCGTGAGGGGAAAGATATGTATTCCCTGACTGGTTGGAAAAAAACCTCTTTACAATTGCTTTGGCTCCTAGCATCTTGCTGTAGTTGACCATAGTTTGAATGTTAAATGCCAATTTTTTAACAAACACTCACTGAGCATGAGTGAAACTGTGAAAAGTGTGAGAAAACCAGAAAAACAGGGAATACTTGCCTTCAAAATAAAGGCATTGCCTTCTGAAATGCCTTCAGTTTTCGTTTTGCATTTCATATTTTCAAGTTTTACTGCAGCTTGTTGAGTAGTTGGCAAGTGTTTGCAGACAAACTGACAACTGCCGAGCAAACAGCCGTGGGACTCTGCTAGCAATCAAAGCAACTGCAAGGAAACATTTGGAGCAGCATTTTTTTGCGATTAATATAATATATTTAATATGTTCACAAGTTGGGGTTCGGGTTCATTGCTTCTTGTTGGATGGTTTTAATCTGTATTCCCATACATCATTTCTCTTTCCTCCACCCCACACTTCAAAATACTGTTTAGTAAAGCTATTGTGGTAATGATTAAATTTATTAAACAAATTCATATTAAACTGCTAACTGTAAATTAATTAATTTGTTATCCATTCATCCATTTGTATTGCTCTTGTATAACAATGTCACATCAACTACCTTTGCCCCCAGGTGCAAGAGGCCTTATTATGCTGCTTAAATGACAGATGTGCTTGCTTTTTTAGGACATTTGCCAACAAACAGTACATAGCAATGTCCAATCCTGACTTAATATTCATCACATCAGCATCTTTGCTAATGATCTTCACATTAATGTTTAAACTGCTGCCCTGAACTGTTTCCATTTTAGGATCAAGCTTGGAGCGTCAAACAGGTTATGCCCTGTTTTGTGATTAACCCTGGCAGCCATACACTACAGCTGGAAACGCAACACAACATCCAGCACCGTGAAGCTCCAAGGCTGTAGACATGACAAGGACAGAGCAGGTAATCAATTATGCCCTCTATGGTATCCTTTCTGTCAGACTGAAGGGAACACAAATTATGAAATGGCTATTGAGAGCAGAATCTTTCGCCAGCTACAGTTTGGACAGGTTTGCAGCCAGACCTTGAAATCAATCATCATGGTCGAGCGAGGAAGGGAAGTTAATTCCAGTTGAGGCACAAGTGGTAAAGCCTGCTGAAGGATTCACAGTGAGCTGCAAATTGTTCACCGAGGTTTGTCAGAACCTTGGATTCTGCTACTGTAAGGACATTTTTTTAGAGTCAGTCCCAAAAGCTCAGCAGCATTTCTGTCTGACAAAGCTCTTTTTGCCTTTCAGTGTGGTTGTTGGTTGAATTAAGTGAAAAGAGAAAAAAAACAAAAAAACAAAAAACAAACAACAACTGCAAATAGCTTTTTTATTCAGATAGACATCTGGTCGCAGAGGCTTTATTACCAATCTGCAAGGTCCCTCCAGATTTATCTTTCTGTTCTCTCCCTGCTGTGCCTTCATTCTCCCTCTCTTCCCATTCTCTCTTTCTGCCTGCCATCCTATATCAGACCCACTGCTTCTGCAGTGCCCTCAAGCACATTCACAAATTGACATGCTGAATTCTCAGCTGGGACATTAAACCCTGGGGATCAAGCATACAGAGAAAGCTCAAGGGAGATTGTTTATGTTCATCACAAGGTGTACTAGTTGGATTTCCTTGTGAAAGGACCACAGTCCCTCATCTCTAATCTGCAGCTAGGCTTTGAGTGAGAAAAAAAGCTGCAAATAATCTTTTTATAAGTTAAAACCAATCACTAAAACCACAGGCTGAACTGATGCAATGTCCTGCTAGGAATTCTTGCATTAATGTTAATATTGGTTTGACACATAACACACTTAAACAGTGCTGCAGGCCAAGTACACACCACCATCTGATGGTAACACTTCCTGATGGCAGTTCAGCACACTGCAAAACAGCTCAAACTCCTCAGATCACAATCAAATGGAGCATCGGTGGAACACGTTGGAACAAGCCAGCTAGGCCTATACCACGACACACCACCCACAGGACCCAAAGCGCTCTGTTGCCAACATCCTTGTGCCAATAATCACAGGACACCTCCAGAGCTCCCATGCCCATGTCCTGCCAGGTCAGAGCTGTTTTGGCAGCAAGAAAGCTACCAACGCATTATTTGCAAGGTGTATTTTAATGCTGTGGACGATCCATGTACATCCTTTTAAGTGGAGTAATGGACAGATGGAATAGAAGAAAATATCTCCTCAATTATGAAAAATTGTATCACTTTGATGCTTTCATTTGTTAGTGGATGATGCTTGCAGGAATGTACTGGGATTGCGCTGCTTCAGTAGAATGATTGCTCTTATTCTTGCAAATGAGGACATATGATTAAATTTACAGTGCCACACACACATTAGCGTTTGTTCTACACACTTCCACACGGAGTTGCGCAGGAGTATGAGCACACTGGGTTCGAAAAGGTACCACATTAATACTATATGTGCATTTTCTCGAACCCGCGCCTACGCACACACTTCTTGTCTTTTCAGGTCAGCTCAGTAGAGAGCACTCTGTGGTAATGAGCTGCTCCACTTTCATGACAGATGGAAAATGTGCAGCATGCCGCGCTCTTCTCCTCCCTTCCCTTCTCCACTCCACTTCGCCCAGTTCGCCCGACCATCCATCCACCCAACGGCGCCGACACTTTAATGTATCAAATGAACGGGACGTGGCAACGAGAGGAGGAGCCACTTGGAGTTGAGGCAGTGGAAAGAACGCCTCACCCTGTTCATCAATATTGCAGCTTTACCTGGTGAAAGCTAACACTGCCCAACATATTCCATCGTGTCATTGGAAGAAAGGATCAGATACCTTGGCTTGACATGCCAACATTGTTACCTGTACAAATGATGACGCAAAGCTTACTTAATTTTTCATGGTCTCTTTGAAGGAGGAGAAGAAGTTTGGAGGCACTGGAAAACAGAACGTGTTCAAGAGTGCTATTATCAACAAGGAGGTCATGTTTGTTCTCAGCTGACAAGGTGAGAAGCGAAAGAAACCTGAAGAACACGAGCTCCTCCTGGTGCAACCGGCTCATAAGAGAAGCCTGATCTTCAGGTGTACCTAAAAAGGATATGCATCATTTTATTCTCAGCTAATATGGGAATATTAGGAAGCCACAAAAATAAAGAGCAAACCTGCAGCTTCTCAATGTCAAAAATACATATGCACAACATTCTTCTACTGACTACATTTACCTGTCTACCTCTTGAAACAATTACAAGAATGATCTGAAAAAAAAATGCAATACTTACTCCACAAATAGGTGGCTAATTAGTTTAGTGGGTTATCCATTGGATTGGTAAGCTAGAAGGTTGGTGGTTCAAGGGGGACACAGGGGACACAAACCCCCCTTTGAGTTGGGTCAGGAAGGGCATCCAACATAAAACCCAGCCAAAGCAAACACCAAAGCAAACATGTGAAGCTAACTGCTGTGACAAGGGACAGCTTTTTTTTTTTACTCTACATATCAAACATAAGAAACTTTGGTAAGGGCTTGTCTTTATGCCCTCTTTATCTTTCCCTCTATAATAGCACTTGTCTGTACAAGAAACCTGAACCAGCTGGCTTAACAAGTACATCAAGCATTGCAGATTTATTTTGGTCTCTATTAATCATCCAGCACACTACAGCATAGATGTTTTAGGATTTGCTTCTAATTTAATTTAGTAAAGGTGAAAAAATGGAATGAAGGCAGTGCAATCATAAATAAAAGAGCAGCTACAGATTTGTGATAAATAAATAAAGCTTATACTAGTTCGTACAGTAGCTAGCAAACAGACGACCCCTCACTAATGAACCACCTGCACCAGCTTAGCTCCTGCGTGAATGAACGTAACTTGAGTGAAGCGTAAAAGTGACTCAAATTCATATTCTGTCATGACGCCGCTCGTCTGAGCTGTGGTAACTGCTGCATATCTCATTGGTCAGAGGGAGAGTGCTGTCATGATAGCAGACTGCGTGCGTGGGATTGTGTGTGCCTGATCGTGTGTGGGTGTGTAACACGGTCTGACTGAGGTCAGGGTTGGTGCACATTTAATCTGCTCTCTGTTTCCAGGCCACTCCAAGGACTTTGACACATCACTTCTGTATCTATTATTCATAACTGTGGTATTAGACTGTGTGTCTGTGTGCACAGATGCATGTGCGTGCATGTGTGGGCACAACACACCGTCCTTCTGAAGCACAATGTGGCTCAAAATTCGCCAGAATTTTTTTGCAGCTATAATATCAACCTTGTTGCATAATCACAAAATTTCTACCACATACAAACTTACACTCACGCACGGGCACACTGTGCTCCCACTCCAGTTGCACAACCCCTGAATTTTAGGGATAGAATGGCCTTGTTTCATAAGCAGTCTGCTGCCTACTGGCAGCTGTGCTGTCAGATGAGGTCATTACTTGGGGCGGGTCACAAGCACAGTCTGGGCATAATGTTGGACACCATTGTGAAAACCCACCGTGTGTGAATGAGAATGACAGCCAAGGGCGACCCTAGAGCTGTGACAATCCTGTTGTGGGGAGGCTGCAGGGCATTTGTATTGTTTCTGTTTTGAGTCGTGTTACCTCGCTGGTTTGCGCAGCGATGCGTCGAGGAAAACAGGGAACAGAGGAGTTGAATGATGCCTGTGTGTGTCGGTGTGTGAGTGCAGGCTGGTATTATTATCAGCTCAATGCCAGGGTGGGGTGAATGGCCTCAGTGTTATCTCTGGAGCACAGCTTGTTTACGCTAATAAACACAACTCTAACTCCACTCCAGCCAATTGTAAAGCGTGCATTTGCCTATTGATGCCACTCCAAAGCAAGAAATCATCTGGGATATGAATATACACGAGAACAATGTTGGTGCCTCACATTGTTGTACGCTGAACAATTTCTCTGGATGCTCACATGCCAGCAATAAGCAGACACTGACGCCTCTTTTGAATTCAGTGATCCCCATTGTTGAGTTTGTGTCGACACATTTTTCTGCCTTTCAGAAAACTTCTTCGTGCTGCAGATCAGGCCGCAAAGACACGCAAAGTTCAGATGAACCACTTATTTGGGCATCTGTACCAGGAAATTGTTTCAGCTCTTTCCATGAAAGTAAAGACCTCATTTAATGTCAATGGTCAACATGTTCCTGAAGAAGACTTGTGCTAATACTGCATGGGGGAGTGGAGCACTCAAATCATTTCATCCAGTAGCTAAAGCTTCTTTAAATCCCTCCAAACATGAATTTTTTGACCAATAGGAAAATAGTTAATATGATGGGAGTAAAACACCATTCCATCCAATAGTCAAGCACCTCAGTTGTTTACCCAAATCTCTGCAATCCCTCCGTGAATATTTATTCAGCCAATGCGAGGGCAGTAGCCCCAGTGCACAAGGACAAATGTCTGACGATTTCCTGCTGGCATCTAGCGTGAGTGTGTCTTAATCCCTCTGTGCAGTAGGCTATTTTGAAGAAGTGACTACAGAGTGTGATGGATATGTGCACATGCTTCACTGCCTGTGCTCACATATGTTAATGTGGCCGTCTACATATGACCGTCTTCATCTTTCTTCATGTAGCGGATTGTTTTCTGTGTCACCTCTTTAACCTCTAGCTTACCCATGCCC
Source organism: Pelmatolapia mariae (assembly GCF_036321145.2). Taxonomy (NCBI): domain Eukaryota; kingdom Metazoa; phylum Chordata; class Actinopteri; order Cichliformes; family Cichlidae; genus Pelmatolapia; species Pelmatolapia mariae. The sequence goes on from NC_086242.1 coordinate 12,224,706, forward strand.
ACCCCCCGCCGCCCCCTCTGCACCCCACCAAAGCCGCTTTGAGCTCTTTGCTCTGACATCACGGTAGTCATCATCAGTAGGCATGGAAGAGACCATTAGGTGAGAAAGCGGGGGGAGATTACTCGCGAATCAGAACACTTTAGCTTTAGCACTAAACAGAGTCTGAAAATCCACCTCGGGATGTAACAATGAGAAATTCTTGGCTTTCTTTTTTTGTTGTTGTTGTTTTTTTTTGTTAGAGCATCTTTGATTACAACATACATCTGATGCTCTAGCAAACAAAAAAGTATGCTATAGCATCCCTTCGGCACAGAAGGAATGCTCCAAATATCTTTGCATCAGCAGAATAAAACTACCAGTCTCTCTCCGGTTCACTCTTCACATTGTTGTTTTAAACATTACTAGTGAGAGGTCATGACTTATGGATATGTGCTGAATAAGAGATTAAAAAGGAGTCAAGAACAAACGAGAGACGATGTCTGCAAGTTAAACTGTTTGCCTCTATGAGAGTGCAGTGACGTGTCAGTCCGGCAGGTCTTAGGCAGTCCTAGTCCGTGCTCCATGACACTGTGGGGAAAAGTCAGACACCAGAAGTTTCCATGAGCTCTACAAGCCAATCCTCTGTAAGGCTGCTAGCATGACTAAGGTGTCACAGTGACCTCCTGGACGTCTGTTTCAAGTTCACCGATGTGATGTAACACAGGCATCTCTTGACTCCATTAGTGGATCCGCCAGGCTAATGAGATGTTATTTTAAGAACAAACTGCACAATAAACTGAGGTATTCTGTGATCTGCATTTGTTTTAAATTCAATTTGGGGAATTCTTTATTAAATCTGCCTAATGTACAAGTTCTGAAAGCAACATGTGAGCAGAATAGTAGGTACTGCAGGTTATCTGTGTTTGGGCACACAATTGTATGAATATCCGTTACATGCCTCCTACCTCTGTCTCTCACCACATTATTCGTCTGCTTGTTTACTGTGATCAGTTTGATAAAATGTGAAAAACAGCTCCCAAGCGCTTTAAAGAAGAAAGATAATGGCATAATTTCTCTATAGCTTAAAGAAAACCTAAAAAATAGCTTTCAAATCAGCAAATCCTTATTTGATGTATGATCAAAATCAACAGCATTTCATTTTCACAGCATAAAATCTTACTTGATTTTAAATTTCAAAATCAACTCTTTGTGAAATTCTAACACAAGTCTTCTACTCTTTCTACGTTTAAGTCCTGTTTTAAGCTTTTTACATTTTACATTTTCACTTTTTAATGTTTTCTAAAAGCTTCAAAGCTCACATACACCTATACATTTCATACATTTATCTTCACTTTTGTAATAAATTTTAAACTTGAAGATGTCAAACTGCGTCTGTTCTTTCATTTGCAAACGGATAAATATTCACTTGTAGCACGTTTGTAAAAGACTACAGAAATGGCTGCAGAAATGGCTGATCAGTCACACACAACTTTATGGCCACAGTCTAATCACAGTAAAGTTGCCAGGCTCAATAAGGGGGCAAATTTCGCTAGCCGCCTGGCCAGATTGCACATATATTTTTCCCCCCTCATAATTAAGAGGTTTGTGTTGTTTATTTCAGAAACTTTTAAAAAGCTACATTTTTCTGGCACAGTTTTTAGAGATATTTGCAGACAGTAAAGTTCAGATGACAAACAGGAAATATAAGAAAGTCCAGATGTTCTTGAATGTGTCATTGCTTGGCTGTTTTTGTGGGCAACCAGGATTCATGGCATGTCATCTCCAATGTTGATGAAGATTGGTCAGTTTGACAGACGAGATGTTTGCTGTCTTTACAAGATTGTACTATTTGCGGAAGATCACAAATGTTCCAGTGCAAGTGGTCACAAAGTTACTACTGTGGAGTGAGCTATTCATAGCAAAAGCAGAGATTTTAAGGAGAAGACCTCGAAGGGGACAGTTCAACTAAAATCAAGTGTTATTTTTGTTTATTACGTGCAGATTTTATCCCACCTTGCCACTGTTTTGGATTACATGACAGTCAGTTCTGAACTGTCAACTTAGCGCACTGAAAGGGCAACAGGAAAATGTAAAATCCAGAAGTGAAAAATGGAAAGAAGTTCAACTTTAACAGCTGAAGTGAAACCTCAAAGGCAAAGGTTAAACTGAGGAGAAACTGAAAAGCATATATAAGGCAATGGAAAATGATTTACTTGGACATGAACTTGGACTGTTTTTTACCCTCAGATGCCTTATGTTTTCTAGCTGCTGCATGGAAAGCCAAACTCATCTGACATCTTATCAAGACACAACCTATGGTTGACCAAAATATTTCCAAGTCCTACTTTACCATCTAGTGGTATAACAGTACAAATATTACTTGAAATAAATGTCACGAATGCAGGTGTTGATGAATCATGTACACAACAGCTGCCAAGGACACAAACATGACAAGATAGCAATGTTTCACTTCCTTTTTCAGTCTTGGCCACAAGAGATAGGAACCGATAAACAAAAAAACTCAAAGTTTCCACTGGGGCAGGCACTTTCTCACACTAAGCATATAATAAATATCAGACTAACACGCTGGAGAATAATATCTGAGCTAATGATGTCACATGGGTTTCCAAAAAGCGTGTATTCTGGAAACCCATGATGCACGGAAACTATTTACTTACTCTGAACTAAGAGCACTCAATGAAAACAACGCATAAACTTCTGCAAACAGGCGCTCACAAACATATACACACTCTCCACAATCCAAATTCAGGTTTTGCCCCTGCAGTCCTGCAGCAGACGGATCCGGTAACACTGTAGCCTTAATATTAACACCTGCTTTATAAAAAGAAATGGAACCACATCCACAAGCTAAACCAACTGGACACCGGGAGCATTTTTAGCTATCTGAAATCCCCCATCTCCAGTTGTTCGGCCTACTTGCTGAAGGACTTTCCAGGTTCCAGTAGTATTTAATGTTGGCTGACATAATGTTGTATTAACAGCTCATGTGGATGGATGACTCAAATTCCTGTTAGGACACCCTTGGCATAATATCACTACAGCTGGGAAGCCCCACTCTGGAAGCCCCTAAATGTCCCCAGAACCTCCCCCAACAGCTTGACTTTAGCCCCCATTTCAGCCCAGTAAGCTGGCTGCAGCCGTGCAGTTAAAAATAAACCGCCAAGATGCCACGTTGGTCCTGAGGACATGTGTCCCCATAGCAACCCGAGATGACAGGTTACTGGAGGTCAAAGGTCGGATCTTAAGAGAATCATGTGACCTTGGGGACGTGGAGGGGTGTAAAGACGAGAGTGGTCAGTCAGTCAGAAAAGTAGCAGCTGCAGCAACCACAAAGAAAATCCCTTCAGTGAGAGGAAGAGCGCATGGCATTTCTGCCCTCCACTGTCGCTCAGTGGAAAATATAAACATGCCCTTTGCAACTGAGCGAAAGTCATTATGTAATTTAGCCAACAACGGTTTTCAGCAGCACATTTTCAGTTATCTACAATACAAAACGAAGGCCATTTACGCTTTTTCCCAGGGGAAAAATGCAAGAGATTTTTCTTGTGGAAAATTAACCAGAAAGTAACTATGCAAAATCAATACAGCAACAGAGTGCTAGAGATTTCACTCCCTTGCTGTTGGACGCTATCATTGCTCAATTTTAACTTTTAATTTTAGGACTATTCTCCACAGGTCTGCGCTGCTGATGCTTAACAGAAAGGTTTCTGTTTTTTTTTATTTTATTTTTTTTATCTATTATAGAAATTACTGGGTGATGTTTTAAAACAGGCAATAAATAAAATAAATAAATAAAAAGCTTTCAGTTTTATAATTACAGGCCAGTCTGGGCAACAAGCTACCAGAACTTTTTGTGTAATATTACACATTTATTTCTCACAATTAAGCTGACGGGTTTCTATCATGTACAAAAACAACACGCTGATATAACTGCACTTCTTTTTATTATATTAAGATATCTCAAGCATTAAATGTGCAAATAAACTTCTTTACACTAACATAAAGGGGAATTTCACTGGTCTGGTCCACTTAAGTGGTCCGTTTTTTTTTAAGAGGCTAAAAACATCCTTTAAACAATAAATAGAACATCACATGAGATTTAAGAAAATAAGAACGAACACATAATGAGCTGGTTTATGTTACTGGACTTCATAAATGTCAGCGTCACTCTGAGTCTCCCTACTTGTGAGGCACATCCTGGGAAATCCCCCGTCTTACTTTTCGTGATCAGAAGCTGGGGGAAAAAACCCCATGCAGAAGAGGTGAAGACCATCTAATGACCGTGTGATGGAAAAAAAAACCTAAAAGGAGAAGAGAAGAAGGTAAGAAGGAGAAATTACAGTGCATGTAAGGCTGGCTGCAAGTGTGACCCAAGGGGAAGCCCTAGCAATAAATGTCTTTTAGTTGTAACTCCACCAGCCTCTCATATCTCATTCCTCTCATGCCGTCATTCACCAGCCGGTGGATATTTTGAACTTGTGTGGGTGACCCCAACACTGCTGTAAAAAGAAAAAGGCATCACATGGCCAAGTTGTGTAACACTTTCAACCTTGTGGGTGCAGCCAAAATCTCCAACTTGTTACTTCCACAGTTTTAGCCACATATGCATACAGACTGATTCCATTCTTTGCTACGAGTATGTTGATAAATGGATGTGATAGCTGTTAAACTATCAATTGTAGCACTTAGTTGGCTTTGCAGTGCACTACATCAATATTTCTCCCTATTTTACTTTCTGGCTACTAAAAAGAAGGAAATATTTGTAGGTATTTATGGTGGGATTTTTTTACAATGTGTATTCTAAGAGTTAGAAAAGGGAAGAGGGCAAAGACAGAGGGAGAAAGAGAAAGCATATAATAAGCTTGTATTAACGCCCCATTCGAATGACTTTGTTGGTCACATTGAAACTATACAGCTGTCACGTATCATCCATCTTTTATGCACATGCACACATATGTACATAAATATGAGAATTTTTTTCACTCATTAACTATTGGTCTACCCAAAAGGTCTACCCAAAAGGTTGCATCTATTTTCCTTGAATTTAACAGCCTTGTGTTTTTTTTCTTATAAAACTGCCACCTTGCCAGAGCACAGTTTGTGTTATGTGAAAATTATGAAAACTAAAAAAACATATTAAAAAATGATGGACCCTTGGGAAATATAGTAAGAAACAGTATGATACTGCCACTAGTGGTTAAAATGAAACACATTCTTCTAAGATATGCTATATGGGTTAAAATAAATGCCTCTTCATCCGCTTCATCTCACAAATCCAGCACAAGCTCAACCCTCCCACCCCCCTGTCCTCATCAGTACTCCTAAACTCTTAATAACCACCGGCCTGCATTTTTGAAGTCATGCAAGAGGAGGACAGAAGCTCAAACTGGGTCACGCTGTGAGCAATGTTACTCCTCAGTAAAAAAATAACAGCCAGGTTGCAGTACTTCAGCAGGACTCATGTTAATACTTCAAAGAAGATGGCAGTAAATAGAAAGAAGAAATCTTTGGGGTGCAAGTGGCCAGAGGTGCGAATGGCTGTGGAGGTCACGAGTCCTTTAACACAGCTCAGAGCCCACAGATGCAGACACGCTTTAGCTTTTCCACTATTGTGCAAATACATTTCTGTGTGGCGCTTGCTAAATGGAAGCTTGCCAAAATGCATAAATATGCAAATTCGAGTCACTATAAATATCTACACACAGGATCACAGAAACAGCACAGAGAATTAATATACACAATGCACGCAAAGGTAAGCATGCCTTATATTTATTCATGCGATCATTAGGAACCAACATATAATCTAAAAAGAATGATTTAGACAGTATAAGAGAGTCCCCCAGAGGCAATTTCCCCTATCCAATTTACAGCCCATAACAGCTCAAGTGAAAGCTGGGTAGGTAATTTCTTGCTGTTGTCAGTGCCACAGGCAATTATCTCCCAGGCTATAGGATAAGATTGCATAGGCCTGCAGAATGTAATGCGCACAGACTCCTGTATCTAGAGCCAACTTGATGAAATTTAGAGCCACCTGAAGATAGTTTTGGAATAATTAAAAAAAAAAAAGTTTTTAGTTCAAAGAGGTAAATAGATTGTCTGAATTTGTTTGACAAAACTGCTGATTTATTGACTCTGAAAGACAAATGTGAGGAATTTTTTTGAACAATTTATAGAGATGAGCACAATAAAATGAGAGTGAATATTGCACACTGTACACTTTAGGACCAGTCACATAGGTCCAGAGATTATTGGTGACTACTTAGGAAACAGTGGTTGCTAAGAAAAATGTATATTTCCAGAAGGGTTGACAAGCCATTGCTGGAGAGTTGCTAGGTGAAGTTGATGACAATTAAGGTATACGTTGCTGCACTTAAAACCTCCTTGTGATTCGGTCATTAAGACTGGCACCACTTGCTTGTAGTTTCTTTCTAATATTCCAACTTCTCTGCAAAGGCTTGCCAAGTACTTGCTAAGTGGTAAAGAAACTTTTAAAAGGGAGACCTCCTTTTAAAATGTCTTGGCTTCAGGTTAAGGCACAACTTTTGATATTCCAGATTTCGTCCATGATAATACCCGAATTTATGAATTTTCACCTGTCATGTTATAATTATGAAATAGTGACGTTCCCTTGTGTGCACAACAATGAGACATGTCAGAGAGCAACATGCCAGTACCGAATTTAGTTTAATTTTATTTATTTATGATTTAGTACCGAATAATGAAGCGAATTCAACACAAGCAGGCACGATAGTTGCAAAATAAACAAGAAAACTGTTTTTGCTAAAGGTGGAAACAACAACCAAGTGAAGCAAAACCACACTGTCAAGTTCAGCCAAGCTATGAAGGCAGACGAGGAGGAGATACGAGGAGTTTATGATGTGCGACCCAAAAGTAAACAACTGAGTATCGCTGGAGCACTTGTTAGTTTTACTCTATATGTCAGGAAGCACAAAGAGGGTGGAAATTACTGAATGGGTTACGTGGTGGTAAAGGGCATGGTGGAAGAGCTGAAGCAACTAGTTAAAATATTTTTCTGTTTCAGCTTTATCAGGTGACAGTATTGGTGACAACAGGGTACGGAAGACTTACAAGTCATTTTATTTATAATAATGTTAAAGAGTTATTTAAATTTGCTTACATTAAGGTTGTTGTGACGCTATTATTGCATAATAATGCTGCTGGCACCTTGTAAACAGCAGATTCACAGTTCGAATTCTGTAGAAAGTTATCAATGACAGCTACTCATTGGGAAAAAAAAAGGATGAAAAATGCACTTCATTTTGTTTGCATTATAAACATTGCTGCCTGCAAGCTGCAATCGCTGAAATGTTATTACATTATAGTTTTTGTATCATCAATATCAATACTGGAAATTTCCTAACATAATTTGGAGGCTGTATTGCCCACTCCTTGTTGCCAACTAGTCTCCCACCAGTATTTGTGACTGAGGCATTACAAAACTTGAGCAAACTCGGGTGTGATAAAGAAATCACTCAGTACTGTCAGTCTAAAGATGTCCATCCCTGGTTGCAGTGCTGTTGGACAAAAAGGTTTTCTCCACAGATCATAATTGTCATGTTTACTGCAGGTAACTTTGTTTTAGGAAATACTTTAAAAACAACCTTTTTGAACTGCTTAGTCCAGGTCAATGACATAGGAGCTAAACATAGATTCTTTTTCGACCTTTAATTGAATTGAGAATCCTTTAGAGACTTAACAATAAATTCTGAATCAAATTTAAAAATTACTAACGACCACAAGGATGTGTTGTGTTTCCTTAATGAGACCTGAAATCTAATGATGTGTCATGTTCAGAAAAAGTAATTGTGTGCATTCCTACAGCAGAGACGCTAACATCCGTCTCCTTATGCTTAATACCTCACGCAAGCAGATCAAGATTGCTAAAAAAAGCACCACCCAAGTCACCTAAAACCAAACAGACTTAAGTGATGGGGGTATATATTTAATAAACAGGGATTCCAGGAGGTAAAGGTTTAACAGGAGATAAACCATTGCCCCTTACACTCCTTTTCTGACCTACATTAAGGATCTGAAGTTCCTTATCTCTCAGTGTCGCAATAGTTAGACCTGAGGATGTGCAGACCTTCACATTTCAGTGTTTAGAAAGTGAAAAACACAGTCAGCAGAAATCAATCAAAAGCATGATAGACCTGTTAATGATTTCATGAAGTACAAAGTGCAATCTAAGTCTCCTAGATTCTGTTGTGGGGCAAGATTTTTCTGTAAAGTACAATCCAATACCCGGATGCCAGATGCATAATTGCTATTTTTTTTTTAAATGATGTTGTCGATAAAAGAAAGACAAAGAAGCACACACGGACAAAAGACAAATCATCATCACTGTCTGCTCACATGGACTTGGTAAATCACTGTTTTCTGGAATTGGCACGGTGACCTTTTAGGATGGCTGGATGCCATGTCCACAAGCTTTATATGAAAAGGTTCATGTCAGTATATCAAAAGGAGGTATTACAATGTTTGGTAGCTGATAAATGATAATGACATGGGAGTGTAGCAATTTTTAGAGCTCTTCTTAGTATTGCCAAAGGATGTCTGCCATATCACTAGCAACTTTGCCACAGTATTTCAATAACTGAATGACTTGCAATGAACATACTAATTGATTGAAGCCTGGTGACTAAAATGGTGCAAGCTATTATTGAGACCCATGGGTGTATTTTAGAGTGAAAAGTAAAATTTGTGCTCCTCACCTTAATGCTAGAGTCTGTGGGAAAACAGTGGTTATGAAATAGACAAAATAGCTGTGACTGATGAACCTCCAAACTTGTTGCCTCTGAAATTGCTGCTTTAAAGACAGTCAGTTGCTATTCAAATTGAATTTGGTACATCAAGACAGTGTTGGTCTGCTATCAGTTTGCAATTGAATGGGGTCAAGTTGGCAGTTGCACGCAATGTGTTTGTGATAATACTGAGATTAACTGTGATAAATACGAAAAAAATTGCAAATCTGTTGCTGTCTAAATAAAAAGCAAATCACATTAACAACTTCCATTCAGAGTTGTCGAGAGAGGTAGGATGGAAAGAGATCTGAGAAACGGTAAAAGGTCTTAACATCCAGCCTAATCATCCAGCAAAGGGCAATTAGTTGGTTGCCACAACTGCTGGCAGCAGCAACAGTTGCTGAATGAAAATACAATCAACATCATCAATACAATCAATAAAATCCCCAGCCAAGCACTTATTTCTTCACAAAGAGGTTTCTGTCCTATTTTTAAGTTAGTGTGACTGAGCCATTAGGAGGTGAATTCGACACCGGTATCTCACCATGGAAAAAGTAGGTTGGAAAAACCTAGTTTTAAACCAAATCATGATCATTTCCCAAACGTAACCTAACTAAGCAGTTTTGGGTGTTAACCAAATCAAATAGAAAATGAAAGTGAAAGAAAACAGGAAATGAAAGCAAAAGTTAATAGCTGTCTTTGAGCAAAGATAAAGTTCAGTCCCCTGGTCTGATGTTTGGTATGCTTTTATGATTGTGCAAGATGCTTCTTGCACCTGAAGAACATCTATCACCTGTTTTATTTATGCTACAATGCTGCAGAGAACTGACAGGGACTAGAAAGACAGATTATGTTTCTTCCACAGTAGCCTCTCTTCAGTGACTGCCTGTCAAATTCAAAGGCCTTCTAATCACAAGATCTTAAGTAACCATATCTTAAAGATCTCATAGTATCATGTTTTCCCAATAGAGCCCTTCACGCTCATACTACTTACTTGGGGTTCCGCTGGAGGTTTCTTCCTGTTAAAATTGAGTTTTTGCTTCCCACTGTCGCCAAGTGCTTGCGCTCAAAGGAAGGGACAGCTCATGAGGTGGAGCAGGTGTGGAACATTGCCTACCCCTTAATTTGATGTGGCTGCCATCCAACATTTTGCTCTCCTGGTTCCATTTTAGCCATAAGCCACATATTTAGTTTTGCCAGCGTGTGGCCTGCTTCCTTCAGTGCACATTTGCTTTATTGCTGCTGCTTTTAATTTCCACAATATTTATCGATAATCTGCCTTTAATTTTCTTTTTTTTTTCTTTACATGAATGTTTAGCCCACATTCATTTCATACCTTACTGTGGACTCTGGTTCCCTCCAAATTTATATTTTCCTACTTCTTTTAAAAATGGTGGTGACAAGAGGCAAAAAGTCAGACTCAGCAGAAGCAGAGCCTGTCTCAGAGTATCTCAGTGTCAAACTTTGTTCTTCAGCTAGTTCTTGGCACAGCAAAAACACAGTGGGAGTTGCTTATTCCTTGCTGCATTGCGTTTATTCTGGGGTTACACTGTGCCATTTTTGCAACTCCAATGAAATTAACTAAACTGTATTATTTGTGCTGGTATTTTTGAAACCCTGGAAACACCCTCTTTCTTTTGTTGAACTTTGGACTTCCCTGAAAAGAGCATTTTCTTTGGTTTCATTGATTTACACTGTATTTGCAATATAACGTCTGTGCTTTAGGCCCTTAGCTCCATTTTAGGTTTAGTGGTTTTAAATATATGGTTTCATGGTAATGTGAACTTCAAGACATGTAACCATGTGGGTGACTGACACTATAAAATAAGTTTAAAGTTGGTGGAAATTAACTCCAGCTGGCAAAGAAGCAGAGAAACATACAAGCTGCTGTTATTTCAAGTTCAAGGAATTCCACTGGTGCAAAGAGAAGTCTCTCCTTTTTTTAAAGTTCACAAAATGCATGACATCTCCAAACTCAATTTATAATCATATTAAATAATCGTGATCTCAGATTTTACAAAACTTACTGTTATTAATATTTGCCAGTGCTTTATGCACGTGAGTGTCAAGGTAGGGAGAATAAATCATCCGGGTTTAAGGGAGATTAAACTGCATTAGGAGACAATGGGATAGAAAAGGACACATGCACAGGCACATTTACTGTCACACACACAGAGCCTAGTGAGGTAGCTCCTCTCTCACTTCATATTCAAAGACTATTAAATTCACATAAAGTGCACACACACACACACACACACAAACATGTCCATTTCCTAGACTGAAACCATTTCTCTGCTGGCGACAGCACAGCACCGGCCTTTTGGTCATTGTGGCATCTCTCGCTGATTGGTCGGTCCTGCACCAGCCTCTGGGGACCTGCGGGGTTGTGAAGATGAGGTGGCTGCTAAGAGACTGAGTCACAACATGCAATGCTGTGTGCTCGAAAACATCTCCCATGCACACCAGTGACAGTTACATAAAGACAGGAAGACAGACTCAAGACAAACGCTGCACTCAGAGCTACACTTTAAAGTTGCTTTAAGTTGCTTTTTGGTTTACTGTTTCATGCTTTAGGAAAATGTACTTCATGTCAATTATTACAGTCTTTTTAAAATATGCACTTACACAGTGTAACTGGACTGTGTGACAAAGAACACATTTATGATCAACAGTAGGTAAATAGTTGACAACATGGTCTCATTTGACACAAAAACCTACAACAGTCTGACTTACAGGTCAAAGTTCATTTATACTTTTCTGCTCAATCTGTGTAGAGCCTTCAATGTGACGTATGCAAGTGCCTTACACTATTGCCAGCATTTATACCTCTGCAGGGTTTACTTCTGTTGCTCTGGAATTTTGCAGGCAAAACACTAGTTGACTGCGTATCTTGATTAAAATAAATGGTTGCAGAAGAAACGGTACTGAAAGACCCAACTTTTTTTTGTGAGCTGCAACAACATGATGAGTACTTACATTTCTGGAGATGTACTCTAGGTTACAGCGGAAGGCACATCATAAGTTTTCAGAAGGGTTTGCAGTTACAACATACCTATGCCATAGATTTAACGAAGCTAAACCATGAAATAATTACCAGAAACTTTTAATTCTTTGAAAATGAAGCATTTATTGAACCTTTGGACAAATGTAAAGAAAATGATTAAATATTAATTTGCATCTATGAGATTTTTTGTATAATAGAAAAAATACAATTGTTTTTTTTTTTTTTTTTTTTTTTTTTTTTTGCAATTTATTGCTTGTAGAAGTCTAAAAACTCCATAAAAATTGTTATGGGGTTAACATCCACTGGTACCACCCATCCATAACATGGAGCCAATACCAAAACACACACTCATAAAAAAATACAGCAATAATTTAGGTTTTTACAGGAAAGAAGAAATAATTTCATTGTATGTAATTTTAAGTTTTGCATAACTTTCAAGTATTTTAGTAGAAAAACAAATCAAATTGAAACTGGAATTGAAACTAAATTCAGTTTTATAAAATAAATCAAGAGAGCTGTAAGTTTTTTCTCTCTGATTTCTACAGAATCAGGCATCTTACATTTTTAAAAATAGGCATTTTTGACTCTACTTGCTGTGGTAGAGTCAGCTTTCCTGGTAGCTTTCCTGCTACCAGAGTGGTAGCAGGAAAGCCAAACACATTTTCCAAAGCAGGAAATCTGCATGTATACAAGTTGTTTAAAGTAAGTAGGACAGAACCAATGCATCAACCCGAGTTTTCACTGAATACATTTTTTAAACTTAGCTTATAACACACAAAAAATGTATATTAGTCAGTGTGCATATTCTTAACTGTTTTATCTAAGGTAATTTTGGAGTCTGTTTGTCGTAAATGGGATTCTGTCAGACTTCAGCAATCTCTACCGATCTCCTTGATTGTGTTGTAATGAGAAAGAGTCAAATGAGGATATAAACATACACTCAGACACACACAAATTGGACAGACACACAACCACAGATAGAGAGAAGACGGCACACTCTTTCTTTCTCTCTATGGCATTTCCTATTCCTCCCTCCATCCAAACAAGCCTGTTGGAGCTGCAATTATGGGAAGGAAACCATGTATTTATAGCCAGGCGAGGATCAACGGCAGAACAACTAGTTGTGTGTGGCACGGGAGGCGGTTATATTTAACATGCTGTGATGTCAACATGCGGCTGGTACGTTTCCATGGTTTCTCCTCTGAGACAGGGCGGGCACCTTCTTATCAGTCCAGCACAGAGACAGATGAGGCAGTAAGGGAGAGACAGACGAGACACAGACAGACAGACAGACAGACAGCCAGCCAGGCTGAAAGGCCAAGAACGGACGAAAATAAAGATAGTGGTGTGAGGGTTTAAAACAGGAAACACAACATTTCAACGTCATGGACAGGCTGTATAAAGAGGCTTTCACCACACACTATAGGCTATTCACTGACTTTGTACCAACTACCTATTTAACCCTTTATGCTTTATTGTCAAGCACTTCATGACCTCTTATCTAGGAAGTCGCTTTATAAATAAACTTTTCATCACCTTTGGAGGAAACAACTAACTGTATACTACTTCTTTTCTTTCCTTATTCTCCTCTCAAAGTCCTCACTTCATTCCTCCCACTCACTCACTCTCCTTCCCTCCTTCTGTCTTTTAAGGTTATCTCAGATGCTATCTGGAGTCTGATAAAGGTTAAAGAGTCTAGCTGGCAGCACCTTCCAGCTTGCTCAGAAACTCAGCCTCCCCAGATTTTAATCCCTCACCTCATCACAGCAGAAGTAGAAGCTAAGAAATAAAAAGAAAACAAATAGTTCTTAATATGGAAGTTCTACAAATTCAGGGGATTGATGCAGTATGATGCACCATTTGAGAATTATAAGAGAAATTAAAACTTCAAAAGCGTATGCCAGCTGCTCATAAATAAAACAAAACTATGATGAAAACAAACTCCCCATGGGTGTTAAGTCATGGAAATGCAGAAAAACTTGATGATGTCTGCCGCTTCTTTTATTTACTATGTTCAAAAGGCTTAAACACACACCATTTCTGCAGAGTAAATAGTGGTGATGAGAGTGGACAGTGTTGATATGAGTCTACTCAAAGCCTGACTACGGTAATGAACCCAAGCTATTATGTGCCTTTAGCCAAATTCAGCTAACAACCCGTATAATATATTTGCCCCACAAGAAATGACTGTACCTCACACTCCACATTAAATAGGCCTACAGTAGGTGTCAAGGCTCATGTCATGGTTGCACGTTCTGTAGTCGGTAATGCCGCAATGACAGATCCCCGAGACTCCAAGCCAAGGCTGTGTTATCTACAATAGCACAGAGCGCTGTATGGATTTAGCCGAAATGGGCAATAAACTGAGTAAAGAGAATCAGAGCGAAAGTGAAGGAGAGAGGGATTCAGGAAGTCAGAGAGGGGAATAAAACCTAGAAAAATGCAGTGATTAGCTAAAGCTCCTTAACCTAACCGATTTCATTAACAATATACTACAGAGGATGTGAAGTGTCATAGCCGAAGATGCTCAGGCTAAAAGTCATGCTACAGTAGCCGGCAGACAAGATGCAACAGTTTAGGAATAACTGGAAGCCATGAGTAAGAGAAAAACAGGATAGCAGACACAAGCAAGACAGTCTCAATTTATATTTTCTGTCTTTATGCTGAAACTCCCACATGGTTTCTTACTGCCATATGACATGAGACCTTTTATTATCAGCTTTAATAATATGTCAAAGGTACAGATTTGTGAAAACATTCTGTGAGCTATTTATTGCTCAACCTTTGTCCTCTGTGCATTATACCCAGTATGTTTTGATCCAGTCATTAAGTCACATACAGTGGCTTGCAAAAGTATTCGGCCCCCTTGAACTTTTCCACATTTTGTCACATTACAGCCACAAACATGAATCAATTTTATTGGAATTCCACGTGAAAGACCAATACAAAGTGGTGTACACGTGAGAAGTGGAACGAAAATCATACATGATTCCAAACATTTTTTTTTTTACAAATAAATAACTGCAAAGTGGGGTGTGCGTAATTATTCAGCCCCCTGAGTCAATACTTTGTAGAACCACCTTTTGCTGCAATTGCAGCTGCCAGTCTTTTAGGGTATGTCTCTACCAGCTTTGCACATCTAGAGACTGAAATCCTTGCCCATTCTTCTTTGCAAAACAGCTCCAGCTCAGTCAGATTAGATGGACAGCGTTTGTGAACAGCAGTTTTCATATCTTGCCACAGATTCTCGATTGGATTTAGACACCAGACAGGTCAGGGATAAAGTTATTGAGAAATCTAAAGCAGGCTTAGGCTACAAAAAGATTTCCCAAGCCTTGAACATCCCATGGAGCACTGTTCAAGCGATCATTCAGAAATGGAAGGAGTATGGCACAACTGTAAACCTACCAAGACAAGGCCGTCCACCTAAACTCACAGGCCGAACAAGGAGAGCGCTGATCAGAAATGCAGCCAAGAGGCCCATGGTGACTCTGGACGAGCTGCAGAGATCTACAGCTCAGGTGGGGGAATCTGTCCATAGGACAACTATTAGTCGTGCACTGCACAAAGTTGGCCTTTATGGAAGAGTGGCAAGAAGAAAGCCATTGTTAAAAGAAAACCATTAGAAGTCCCGTTTGCAGTTTGCCACAAGCCATGTGGGGGACACAGCAAACATGTGGAAGAAGGTGCTCTGGTCAAAAGAGACCAAAATGGAACTTTTTGGCCAAAATGCAAAACGCTATGTATGGCGGAAAACTAATACTTCACATCACTCTGAACACACCATCCCCACTGTCAAATATGGTGGTGGCAGCATCATGCTCTGGGGGTGCTTCTCTTCAGCAGGGACAGGGAAGCTGGTCAGAGTTGATGGGAAGATGGATGGAGCCAAATACAGGGCAGTCTTGGAAGAAAACCTCTTGGAGTCTGCAAAAGACTTGAGACTGGGGCGGAGGTTCACCTTCCAGCAGGACAACGACCCCAAACATAAAGCCAGGGCAACAATGGAATGGTTTAAAACAAAACATATCTATGTGTTAGAATGGCCCAGCCAAAGTCCAGATCTAAATCCAATCGAGAATCTGTGGCAAGATCTGAAAACTGCTGTTCACAAAGCTGTCCATCTAATCTGACTGAGCTGGAGCTGTTTTGCAAAGAAGAATGGGCAAGGATTTCAGTCTCTAGATACCCTAAAAGACTGGCAGCTGTAATTGCAGCAAAAGGTGGTTCTACAAAGTATTGACTCAGGGGGCTGAATAATTACGCACACCCCACTTTTCAGTTATTTATTTGTAAAAAAAATGTTTGGAATCATGTATGATTTTCGTTCCACTTCTCACGTGTACACCACTTTGTATTGGTCTTTCACGTGGAATTCCAATAAAATTGATTCATGTTTGTGGCTGTAATGTGACAAAATGTGGAAACGTTCAAGGGGGCCGAATACTTTTGCAAGCCACTGTATGTGACTTTGTACTAACTAAAATAGTTTCTAGGTGTGGCTTTCTATTTAGAATGCAACCAAAAGTCTGGTATTGATCCTAACTAACACAGACCTGGAGACCAGTTGGCGACCATCTGCATATGTGTTCTCTGACTGGTTGGGGAGTGGTTATTGGAGGTTGCCGTCGGTTGCAAGGTGAAATTGGTTGCAGATATGTATACAGTGCCTGGTGGTTTGTTAGCAAACTTTTAAAGATGTTGGTGTCTTCCATACAATCTTTAGGTGCAACAATCTAGTACCGAACAAAGCAATCACAAGAAGGTTTTTGGAGCAGCACTCTCACTCTTGCCCAGTGACTGCCAACAACCTCTAGAAGCCACTTACCCACCAGTTGCCTTACAAAACTTTAACAACACAGACATGAAAACACAGGCATAAAGATAGCTGGTGAATCCCTAGCAACCTCTTATTGCTAGGAAAAAATGTGAAAATGTGTACTGGCTATTGTTTTATATAGACTGCTGGGAGTCACTAGGTGAAATTTGTCACAAAGCAGTATACAGTGCTACACTGAAAATGTCCTTGTAACTCACTAGCATGTTTCCGAGGTCGCCCACAGTCTGCATGGAAGTCTTCAAACACTTGCTATTGGCCATGGAGTAGTGAAACTATGTTAGCAAGTGGCACCAGCCAGCAACCACTCTCCAATCGTTTGGGGAATACATATTTTTCAATTGATGGTATTGACTGACAATACCATCATAACAAGGAGAAACTCAGCATGGTCAGGAGGTTAGCTTAGCAAACTATGCACAAAGCTAAATACTCCAAGAACATCTTATAGACTAAATGGGACAAAACCACAAAGGCATGTCAGAGGCTCAAAGCCCCCCTCATCAATGGTCATGAACAAGTATGTTCACTTAAACTCATTTGAAACTACATTTCGATTACTAGCTTATTAGTTAGTCTTATTGCTTACCATTCAACAGCCATGGTCTCAAACCTTTAATCTTAACTATTGGATAACTATTTTAATATTTATCTAATTTTCTTGGTTTTGACTCTCTTTACTGACTCTCATGTTTATTTTACCACTTTCAAACTGTAATCCATTCTCCATCCATCCATCCATTCGCTTCCGCTTATCCTTTTCAGGGTCGCGGGGGGCGCTGGAGCCTATCCCAGCTGTCATAGGGCGAGAGGCGGGGTACACCCTGGACAGGTCGCCAGTCTGTCACAGGGCTAACACACAGGGACAGACAACCATTCACACTCACATTCACTCGCACATTCACACCTAGTGGCAATTTGGATTATCCAATTAACCTATCCCCACAAGCTGCATGTCTTTGCACGGTGGGAGGAAGCCGGAGTACCCGGAGGGAACCCACGCAAACACGGGGAGAACATGCAAACTCCACACAGAAAGACCCCGGACTGATGTTGGAATTGAACTCAGGACCTTCTTGCTGTGCGGCAACAGTGCTAACCACCGTGCCACCGTGCTGCCCTCTGTAATCCATTCTGTTTAGTTTTTGTATAAACATACTTTGTCAGCTATTTCAACTGAGAACAATTTAAAGTGCTACCAATAAGTTTTGTTTTTAATCTCCACTACAACAGAACATTTCCCTGGGAATTATTGGACCAGTCTATGGCACAGATATGTTTGTGTTTTTGATGCCGGAGTACGGAGAAAAAGGGCAACATTTGACAGAAATGACAGGGTAAAATTAGGACATGAGAACAGAAAGCAAAGGAGGCATAACGTCAGAGTGACAGTAAATCATGACAGAAGAATGGCACACAAAGGGAGTGAATGGATGCTGGAGAGCCGCCATAGTGAATGATTCACATCTATTTTCCACCAGCAGGCAAATGAATCGCACAGTCAAACGAAAAAAAAAAAAAAATCTCAAAATAGTCCCCCCCACCATTATGTATGCATGTGCGGCTTTTTCTCCCTCTGTGAGACAAAGGGCACACATCAAGGGCGTTATATTACCATGCACGTGAGTCCCATGTGTTATTGCACAAAAATAGATCATAAGTCTTCTGCGGTGAAGCGTTGCCTTATCAAAGTGAATCTGTTCTCCATAAATGCTGATCCATAAATAAAATCCTATGCTCACTGGAGAAATGGAAATAAAATGAGTGGGGTGGAAATGTGAATGAAAATGGATGAGTGACAGGACCATGATGGATCTATATAAGGAAGTTCACAAATAAGCCAATTATGTATTCACAGCAATGACTCAGTTACTCAACTCAGTTACGACCTTTGGACTGACAGGGAGACAGCAACATAAGCAAACATAAAGCAAACAGGCTACAGATTTGCTTTATAGCAAGAATCTAAAGATTCTTCAAGATGCACTAAAAGTATTATATATGAGTAAAATGTATGTAATTAATATAATACAGTCAATTAAAATGGCTCAGCTTGCAGGTGAGAAAACATACAAACAACAATTTGGGTGCTGCAACAGCAGTGGTAGTTTGCCATCTCGAGGCTCTCAGACATCAGAGAACAGAATAGGTTATGTAAGGATGTTGTTTAAGACGGTGGATAATTGAGCTGATGAGACTGACATTTGGAGCCTGGAGATGAGGGCGTGGTGTGTTCAAGGGACCGGCAGGGTAGTGGAAAGAGATGTAATTACTTTATGTTACAGAGGAAGAGAAGCCAGGGTGAGTGAGTTAGGTCCTAGTGTTAACACTGGCGTCATCTCACATTGACTTATTATAGGAGAGCACGAACAATAAGGCAGAGAAAAAAATAGACCTAATTTTATAGACGTTCCAAATAGTACATTCTGAATGTGTTTGAACTTTCTCCGGCTACCAAGTGCTTTCAAATAGTTATGAGCAAGACTGCAATTTAAAAATATTTCTATTATCATTGATGACTTTTTTATCCACCAAATGTGAAGGAGCTTTTTAATAGCAGTCATGGCTATAGTCCATCCATTTTCATAACCCTCCAAAGTCCAAGTCAACATAGATGATAATCCTACTCAAACCTATAATTTGAAAATTTTTCAAAGTGACTTAGCTGGAAAAAACTGTAATGGAAATTTTTGTTGTGTGTCAGAAAAATTATTATTAAGTTTTGAATGAATTCTGCTAAAACCTTGCTGAGGTGTAGAGTGGGGTCATGCTGAGAATCCATTAAAATTTGCCTGAAACTGGTTGAAAATGAACAAAAACCTTTACATCTTGGAAACTGTGATTCCAATAAGTGTGGTGGTATTGTCAGTGTGTAGACATATTTGACCTCTGACCTCTCCTTTAAGGTCAACAGATTGATCTGAAGGTCAAAGTGATAATAATAGTGCCACTTTCAGACTGACAAAAACATGTTAGCATGGTATACTTTTTAAATATAGTTGATTAATTTTATTATGACTGTCTTATTTCTTATTACAATATCAAGTTATAATTGTTTGAATACATAACAATTTGAAAACATGACGGTCATGAAGCATTTTCTTTTTGGAAAACAAAATAAACTTGTGATCAAAAACTTCTTTCACTTGATATTTATTCCAAAACATTGAAACAAATTTACTGAATTATGAAGAAGAATGTTTCACGTGTACTAAAGCCACATACATAAAAATAATAAAGAATAATTACACTCAAATTATGTACGTTTTTACCGTGATGCAAACTTCTTAAAGTACATATAAATAGAACAACAAAACAAAATGAATATATACAAAACTGCCTTTTCTTTGTTCCCTGAATTCCAAGACTTGGGAGAACTTGGGTTAGAGGTGAGGTTGTCAGTTGTGATATCTGCCATGGACATCACATGACAGACAACCACACACCATCACACTGACCCAACTCTAATTGTATGCAATCAAAATTCTCCTAAGGCTTTGCAATCAATCAGCAATAAAACTAATATTCAAAGATTTATAACATTTTTCCCTAAAACTCTGAATTTATGTTACTTTTACTTTTGGACTCATTAACTGGCTGCCATTTAAAGATTAGCTGAGACATTTCCAATATATTATTCCATGACAATTGTGTATCAGTGACCCGAGGTTACTTTGAATATTTGATTATCTGCATTAGAAGTCAAAAGAAAATGTTAAACGATCATTCATACATACTTAGTTGCATCAAAAATCGTCTTGTATAACGATTAGGGATGGATATTTACAAGATTACGTTAATACAAATGCCATTACCAACTCTGCTTATAAAGCTTAGTCCTCTATGAGTTCACTTACAAAATTGTGATTAACTATTTTTTATGTGGCAGAAAAGTAGGGCTGCACAGATTCTGTCAGTGAAAGTGTTTTATAATCCCCGTGTCTGAACACAGTGTACAAAGAGAGTAGAAAAAGGCTTGTGTTTGGTGTTCAGAAGCCGCGCTGACGTGAGTCTGACATCAGCGTTTACAATGCCAACATTAAAAGGAATTCATTCACAATTGGAGGGTGATGATTCCAACTGATTGGACAATTTGGGACCTGCTCTCAACTGGAACTGGTTCGTTACACTCACCCCTGATTATGAGTATGCTTAAGTGCCCTCTAAATCCTAACGAGCACTTTTGTAATGAACTGCAGCCTGTTTATTATTTACTGACGCTCTACTATCTCTACTCCTTTATTATTCTCTTAAACTCTCACTATTAATCATCTAGAGTTGATTCAATATCAGGTTTTGGAAACCACTGTGTTTAAAATTAGAACCCAACATGCAAATCAGGGAAACAAATGACCTCTTGACTTCAAGTGCTATCTCAACTCTTGCTGTGCAACTTAAGCAACTGAACAGCATTGTAATGAATTTCACTTAACTCACTGTCACTAATGTTCAGGTTCTTCGTGATCTATGAGGGGTGACAATACATTATCATGAAAATTAAATTACAGCTGTGCAGCATTTCCATTTCTTTGACTGAGGACAGCAATAAAGATGCTCTAAAACGCTGTGACAGGTGTCCTTGATGGCTCTAAGGATGACGCAAAATGGGATTCTTCTTGCTCAACTGACCCTGCACGCGATGCAACACGAAGGATGCGGCACATCTGATATTCATGGAGCCAGAGAGATGTGCAATATGCAAAATAATCTACATGTGCACAAAATGTTTGCACATATGATTATTATTATACACCACCACCGGGGCATGTGAATATGCTCGTACATCTCTGTTTGTATAACCTCCACAAGCACACAAACTCGAAAACCTACATTTCTTTTTCTCATCACCCTCGAACGAGGTTTATCTGATTGATGTTCTGTCAAGTGTGAGCTCAATCAGGCCAATACAGCCATCGACCACACACAGTCTCACACTCAAACACATGTATGGTTGTACGAATGAACCCCATCTTAGAGAAATTTTAGAGTAACATCTTTTGTCTAGCTTTTGCTCATCTTCTTCAGCTAATACCCCATATAACCAACTGCAAAGTAAGACAGAATGAGCCAAGAGTTAAAAATGAATTTATCCAAAAAAATGCATGCTATAGATGGCATCTTCAACAGCCATAAGTATCTTAAAAAAGATACAGCATTATTCACCAGTCAGTATTAATTCCACACCTGATGGAGCTGATGTAACTTTTATTGTTTATTGTTTCCAAAGGCTGTGCTCTTAAGAAAAAGCACTTAGTATACACAAAAATTGTTTTCTAAATGTGAGTAGGAGTAACAGAGGTAAAACTGTTTGCATTTGGAGTTTGCATTCAAATGAGGAATGATTGTTGTATTAAGCTGACTGTACAGTATGAACATAGGCAGGTGTATATAAAGGCATCTTTGGAAGTTACACCTTGCTACAGTACCACTGGGTTGAAACCCCCTTTTGCCTTAATTCTTCATGGCATAAATTCGTCAAGCCGCTGGAAACATTTCTCAGAGATTTTCATCCATATTGACATGATAGCATCGCACAGTTGCTGCAGATCTCTCAGCAGCACATTCATAATGCAAATTTCCCATTCCATCACATCTCAGGGGTGCTCTATTAGACTGGGATCTGGTGACTACAGAGGCTATTTCAGTACAGTGAACTCATTGTCATGTTCAAGAAACCAATTTTAGATGATCTGAGCTTTGTCACATGGTGTGATATCCTGCTGGTCATAAAGGAAATTGACATGGTCAGCAATAATACTCAGGAGGGAAGGTATACAGCGGTTAAAGGGTACGTTTGGGTGACCGGCCAAGAAAGTATCCTTCACCCATTATACCATTATACCATTCTGTCTTGTATCAGCAGACAAGACAGAATGGTTCCATGCTTTCCTGTCAAATTCTGACTGTGTGATCTGAATGCATCAAAAATCTAAACTAATCAGAACGGGCAATATTTTTCTATTTTTGAATTTTGGTGCCTCAGTTTTCTGTTCTTAGCCAACAGAATGGGCTCTCAGTGCGGTCTTTGGCTTTTGTAGCTCATCTGCTTCAAGGTATGACTTGTTGTGTGTTCAGAGGGGCTCTTTTGCATACCTTGGTTATTTGAGTTGCTGTCACCTTCCTATCAGTAGTCTGGTTATTCTCCTCTGACCTCTGGCATCAGCAAGGCATTTTTATCCAGAGAACTGCTGATTACTGGATGTTTTCTCTTTTCTGGATCATTCTCTATAAACCTCAGAGATGGCTGTGTGCAAGAATCCCAGCAGATCAGCAGTTAAAGAACCACAGTACATTTAAAATCACTTGAAACACATTTGTTCCTCATACTGATGCTGAGTTTGAACCTTAGTAGGCTGTCTTTAATGAAGAAGCTGGTCACAGTATCTATTTATTTGTTATATTCACACCATTTATACCATTTGTATTTATCAGTATCACACACATACACATATTTTCTGTCAATATTAAGTAATATACTGTATCTGTTATATTAAATGTTAATTATAACAATGGGAGTCTTTAATATTATATCTCATAAAAAATCATTTTGTTAAGTAAGAATGAAGACTCCACCACCACAAAATAGTGGTGCCAAAATAAAACGAGACACCATCAATCACTTGTTTCACATGTTTTTGAAACAATCTAAAATCAACAAAGACGAGCATGTCACAAGAATTCAAACTGTAAAATATTTCATTGATGCATAAATCATCATAGCAAAGATGCACAGACAAACAGCAGCATCAGGAGCCTTTGAAACTCTTGCAGCAGCTGTCAGTTACAACTCTCTCTGTTGTCTAAAACACAGAAAGATTAGATGCTTCTATCTGTCAGAAACCACAGTGCGTACATGCCCAGAATCCCTCCACTATCAACCAAGAAGCTGAAGATAAAAGGTCAAAAAAAGACTTCAGACAGTTACCAGATGTTTGCAATCAAGAGAGATTCACACCCTTTTTGCTCATTTGTTTCCCATTTTGTTTCTAACTTTATTTTCTTATGTACCTGCTTTTTACTAATAAGAGTTCCCATGTTTTACTATACTTTGTCTTACTGCATGAGTACACTATAATAAACTATATAGCTTAGTGAACTTACACTACATCTGTATATGCATGTTTGCACATGTGTGAGCGTGTGTGTGTGCGTGTCACAGAGAGTGCAAAGTATTATCCCCAAAGACGCAGTGTGATGTGACTGTAATCAAATGTGAAAACCATATTAAGTCACACACCGCCCACTATCTTTGCAAACTTGCATTAACATCATGAGAGTGAACCACACAAACACAACACAAGGGCATATATGCATGAGCAAACCCACAGATCCATTCAGACAAGCTGCACTTTGCCTGCTTTAGTTTACACATAGCAGCATTTCAGAACTGTGCGTGCCCGCTGAAATTAATGGTGAAATGTTGCTAACAAAATGTCTTGCTGTAACAAAAGTCTGAAAAACAACATTACAGTTTCTTCTGTGTGCTGTCTGACGCACTGCTTATACCTGGAGGATATGCATAAACACATGTATATGCTTAATTTGCTTCTATTGCTGTGTGTAGTGTCAAGCTGGGAGGTAGTGTGGCCTCATTTTCATGATCTCCACAGAGTCTTTTCATTGTTACAGACTGTAATAAGTTGATACAACACTGTTTGTGTTAGTTCCATTATGTTTAATGCCATGGTGCCCTTGAAACAAACATGGTTGAGGCAAAAGTCCTTACACTTCGCTCAAAGAAAGCTGATGGACAAAACACTGCAACTTCCCCGAAAGCACCGATTGTATTCTACTCAAATGTAAGCATGAGAAATAATCACAGTGGTAAATAATAAGTAATTCAGTAGGGTCTGCCTTTGTTCTCCTCCGCTTGGTGCAATGCTGGATTTGGGAAGTTACTAAAATCTGCAGAAAGAATTGAAGAGTTTCAGACAAATGTGGTTGAAAGTCAGTGTTCTGAATGCATGCTACTGCCTAAAAATATCTCACAACTTGGAGTTATCTGTGAGGAAAAAAGTGTGAAAATTCCTAAATCAAGAACAGAGAGACACTGAGCTGGCAACAAAGAAGTGTTTACAAGCTGTGATATCTGACAAAGGGGGTTATACATATTATGCCTGTTTCTGCTTACTGCAAGGGTGGTAGAAAATATTTATATATTATATTTCTTTGCATTAACTTGTAAATAGATGTATGAGGCTTTTACTGCAGTGCTGTGCAAAAGTCTCATTAATTAATTAATTATATTTTGATCCCAAGGAGCCATACTTTCTTGTCATTTTAATGTTTTTTTGTTTGTTAAAGTATTTAACACTGACCTATTAACCATTTAAGCATAAAAAAGGGCCCTAACTCAAGGGAGGAACCAGTGTTGTGTCTATACATAACAGACAACTTAGTAAAGAACCAATTTTAAATTGTATCTTTAGGCACTTTGTTACTAGCAGACTTTTGCTAGTAACAAAAAAACAAAAAACAAATATTGATCCCACTTTTTTGTTGAATGTGTGAAAAATATAAAAGATGACAACTGCCATTTAAAAAGAAATTGAAAAAACTGGACAACTAGGGAACAACAGAAGAAGTGACAGGCCTAAAAAAAACTATCTACAGCAGATAAATAGTATGTGAAAGTCAAGTCCTTAAGAAATAGGAAAGAAATGAGCAAAGACCTGACACAGGACATGAGAGACGCAGCTGATCCCTTCAGTTGATCCATCTACTGGTCACTGAAGCCTCATCAGAAATATTCAGTGGAAGGATGGCTGTCGAGAAGCCATTCTTCAGAAGGGGAAACAGTGAGAAAAGGCTTAGGCGTATTTTGCTCCACCATGTAGTAGCATACTGCTAAAGAGATAAAAAGCATACCTGGATAGAAAAATACACAATGGAACATCAGTGATGGACTGGCCTTCGCAGATCCTGGACTTTAACATTATTGAAGCAGTGTGGGATCATATTGACAGAGAAGAAGAAACAAAAGGCAGCCAGTAGTCAAAGAAGAGCCCTAAAGGTCCTTCAGGAAGCCTGGAGAACTATTTCTCAAGATGACCTAAAGAAATCACAAGAACAATTTAAACAATAAAGGTGTCTATTTGGAAGCAATAGGTTAATTGAAGTGATTTCCATAGATCACTACACAAATATCCCACTTTTCTATCAAGATATAGAGAAATGAGGGGTGGCTCAAGACTTTGCACAGCACTGCATATAAAGTACGACCTAACTTTCAGAAAATGAGGTCTCCATATTTACAAGTAACACCCATGAGTCAAAGGCTTAGATGACGGACAGCTTTTTCTACTCTTGGCTTTGTATGATGTCACTGAGAGTTCATGTCCTAATATAGTAATCACATAGCTCTATGTTCAAATGTTCTGTTTGGGAGGGGCAGCCAATCAGAAGACATTTGGGATCAAGGATGGGCATTCTTAAAAATACAGGAGTTAAACATATTGTGGATTAACTGAGGGACTACACAAAGGCTCAGCATACAATAAATAAGCATTGTGTGATTCACAGAACTATGAATCATGCAAAGCCACTCTTGCAGAGATCAGGAATACAAATATTGAGTGGGAAATGAGCATAATGGGTCCCCTTTAAGCTCAAATTTTGACAGCCAATTAACTGATATTTACAATACATAATATAAAACCTAAAAGAACAAGTAATTTGGATAATTGTGATGTTTTAGCCACATTTAGGAAATATTTAGCCACATTAATTGCGGCTAATTGAAAAAAATAACTGGTAATGTTAATAACTGATTTTCATCACAAATCAAATTAACCGTTTGACAGCTGCTCAGCCTCGTAAGGGAGAGGATTGCTTTTTAACACACTACAAAATATGATTCAACAAATGTAAATGAAGATTAAATTAATATGAAAACCATCACTAAATGTCTGCAAACAGGTCTGTGCACTGCATATATCCTTTCCTATCTTCTTCTGACTCATGATTTTTCTTTCTAACACTCCGGTTGCTCCCCCATTGCTCACTCTGTGTTGTTCCCGCTGCGTCCTACCTGTACACTCATAATGGTCAAGTAGATGCAGACGCTGGGTGGGAGGTGGATGTGAGAACTGAGCACGGTCAGAACCAATTTTTATCATCTTCTCCTGCAGCTCTACTGACAGCCCTCTCATTTCCAAAACTGTTTCCAATCTCCACCACACGTCCATCCACGCGTGGTGCAGGCTCCTTTTAAAATGTAATCTGTTACGGATTACTGGGCACCCGCTTGAGATTTGACCCAGCAATATAATCCTTTGTGTTGATCTAACATAATTTGATTTCTCTCAATTACTTTGTCTCCAAAATACATGAAATATAATACTAAATGAACAATGTACTCATCTTATACACTCATTTACATAACACTGGTATTCAAAATTAATGCAAACTTTGCACAACAAAGCAAAAAGATAAGACGTAATCTCCCAGTCAAATGTGTCTCTTTGATCCAATATTATTTTTGCACTTTTACACTAACATATCAAAGTGACCAATTTAATATACTCACATTACTGTCATCCTAGTGCATATTTTGTGTTATTCACCTCACCTGCACACACACACACACACACACACACGCACACACTTACACCACTACCACCCACTGTTTCTTCCCTGCAGTGATGTTTTTATCATCCCTCCTGCACACCAGGAGTTGTCTTGAATTCGTTCTCCACTATAGCGTCTATCTGACAGCCTGATGATCTGAAGCGTTGCTCTTTATCTCCCTAGGTTGGAGCTGAATCAGAGAACGACAGAGCACTTCTAATCTTATCGGGATCGTTTTGGAGACTTGCACAAAACTCAAGGACGTTAAAGATTTTTCCAGAGAGAGATTCAAGCGAGTAAATGTCATCTGGTTTTATCTGAGAAAATCATGGTATAAATGACATGAGATGTAATACACTATTAAAATACAAATTTTTGTATCCAACACGGCTACAAGTTTGTTCTAAAGTCACTCCACGTCAGCAGATGCATGCAGATGTTAGTGTGGTAAAACATCAAACCAGTTTTATATTATCATAAGCCTGCGGGGAACACAGCCCGTGTTTTCACTGATACTGTCACACAGGAAAATGAATTACGACAGCTGTGCAA
The DNA here is from genome assembly GCF_036321145.2 of Pelmatolapia mariae. Taxonomy (NCBI): domain Eukaryota; kingdom Metazoa; phylum Chordata; class Actinopteri; order Cichliformes; family Cichlidae; genus Pelmatolapia; species Pelmatolapia mariae. The sequence continues at coordinate 12,252,430 of NC_086242.1, forward strand.
CCACCACAAAAACCACTCCTGACTATTAGGTAGAAATATTTGACAAATCGTGAACTTTCTGTTTACATAATAGCTTAAAAACTGAATTAGAGGCTCTTATGGAACTTAAGTTTAGAATTCAGGATGCGGTGCTGATGCAGCTGTGATAGTGATACACACATAACGGTCAAGCCACACTGACAGTTTCAGATTGACAAAGAGATGCTGACAGAGGCTGACAGACGGCTAATAGTTTTCTATTTTTAAAGCATTAACAAATGTGTGTTGCACAGGAGGTGGTGCCTTGGCTGGCTAACCGTTTACCAAGCCAGTTTTTTATGAAACTTGGAGAAGACCGTGGAGCATGGGCAAATGAGGAACCTATTAAATCCTGATTTGGATCCAAACTGCTTTGGAAAACTGTTCAGATATTCCTCTGACTTTGTGGTTGTTTCTGCATGCTGTATGCATAAGACTCTCCACCAAAAATAAATACAAAAACAAAAGTGAAAAATTAAAACGGATCATTGATATTTCTAAATCCACTTAATAGTAGTTATAATTTTAAGTTATTGTAATGCGCTGTGCTGTTTCCTAGAGTTTGCTCTTTCAATCGATTGATTCCTAGTGCTCACTCTTCTCTTGGTAACTGGCTGACAGCTAGGGTTTGTGCTGCCAATAAGTGATATCCAGTGACATATATCTGAAATAAAGATCTGTACTAAAGGACCTCTTGGCTATTTGTCACTGTCAACCCAGTGTGAGTTGTTGTCAGGCCTTAGTGCTAGTATTGTTTAGATTTTGCAGTATGGCTGCTAATTTTAATTTCTTCTCTGGCTACCTTAAACCTAATGACCTAACGATCTCCTTAAATTCTTATCTAAGACTACAGTGCTTTACAACATTTATTAGATCACCTATCATAAAAACAAGAAAGCAAATATTTGTTTAAAATTAAAAATAAATAAATCTGTTGTTATTTATTTCAAATCGCAAATGTTTCCGTTCAGGAAGGCAAATAAATATCTGTAATTTGGAATCTTCTATCAAAATATAATTTTGATTAAAACGCTTGCACATACTGGTGGATTAACCATCATGTAAATGTAAAAAAATACAAATACTGTTAATTTAGAGAATCTGTGGAGACTTTATATTGCTTGTGGTCTAATACATTTTTCAAGCACTGTATGTCACATGTCTTACCTTTAAAAATATCTTGGAAAATAATAAATAATCATTTCTTTTATCCACATCTAATCAGTTGTAACAAAAAAGAGTAAAAGCCTAAGTACCCTTAGGAAAATGTAGTCACTCAAATAACATACTTAAATATAATTTTGCAGTATCTTATTAGATTACATCTATTGAACTTTACTGTCCTAAAATGAAAAATGAAAACAAAATAAAAAAAAAAACATGATATTTATTAATATTACATTATTAATACTATTGTTAGTTCATCATCATAAAACATTCATCAGCCACTTCATTATGAATACCTGTTTAATTGCTCATTAAAGAAAATGTTTAATGAGCCAGTCAAGTAGGAAATTGATGAATTTCGTAACAGGAGAGTGAAAAAAATGTGATATAAGTGGCCTTGAACATGTTATAGTTGTTAGTATTAGATGAGCTGGTTTAAGGATTACAAAAATTGCCAATCTACTGGAATTTAAATGCACAACTCATACAACCTCCAGAATTTTGAGAGCATTATCTGTAATTGCTCAAAGAACAATGAAAGAGAGTGATCCAAATCTGCAACAAAAATGAATTAAATTAAATTCCACTATTTTAAGTTAAGCCCATATTTTCTTTCAACTTTGGTTTAATCTTGTAGAAAAAGAGCCAAACAGAGAGCAGTAAAAACAAACCACCCCTTCCTTTGTAGCTGTATCACCCAACGTATGCAGAAAAGCATCTCTAAATGCACTTATAGGTACAGCAGCAGAAGGCAAGACCAGGTACCACTATGTGTCAGGAAAAAGCAGAAGCAAAAGGTACAGCGAGCATGGGTTCACCAAAAACTAGTCAGTGGAAGAATGAAAAACTATTTCTGCATCTCACGTCATAGTTAAATGTAAATGCATTCTCCACCTCTGTTGTACACTTAAAACACACTGTGCTGATGAATAGATACAGAGAGAGATTGTCTTGCACAAGTCCCCTAAGGTTCAGAACAGACATTAAGAACGCAGCTGCCAAAATAACAATAATAAAAAAAAAACCCCAACATTTGGCTGGATGTGCATTCATTCTCTAGCCTGAAGGTAGGGGGGATGGGGGGATATTAGGAGATTATTTATAGCCTTCAAAACACTAGAAATAATATGACACACTCACATTAACACAAACGCACGCAAATCGTGACTGCAATATGTGTCTTGTTGCCTGAGGCAGATCTTTAGCTGTGAATAAGCTGACCTAAATATGACATCAAATCATGTTTTAAATATTGTTTTAAAGCAGTCTCACTTTCTCCCTTTCTCTCATATATATATATGTATATATATATATATACATATATATATATATATATATATATATACATATACATAAAGAACAGAAACAGAGTTACAGTGGACAACAAGAAGAGCAAAAATTACATCAGCAGTCGTGATGCAGTTAAATCCCGTCGGATACTGGATCTACAGCAAATATCTGAAAATGACTAATGACCCATCTTTTATAGCATCATCATTGCTTGAAGATATTGATGACCTTTCCCTGTCTGGGATCTATTGATCTGATCTTCAACCAATTTCAGGGCAGATAGGAATCTATAACAGTGCCCTTGTAATGCAATATGAAATGCATGTCCCTCATTTGTCATGGTAACCAGACTTAGATGAGTTAAATATAGAAGCTTCCGGTTTAGCAGAGGAGGGTTTTAAGGGCTATTCTTAGATTTCAGAATTGGTTTATGCACAGCCGCATGCAGCAAGCTGCCCGTTATATCACAGCAAAGATGACACTTCAGCATGTTTCGATGTTATATATAACTGATCTGACTTTTCTTCATTTTAATGCCCAGAAATGACTGTTAAGCTTTAATAGTCTTTAAAGACAATCATTTTAACATCAGTGCTATAATTATTCATAAATGTGTAAAATGATCATGTCAGTCACGTGTAGGAAGGAGCTAGAATTACTATGATAACATCAAATGTGATGTGAATATGCATGAGGTTTGGCATTAAATATGGCACCTCAGAAAAATATCAGATTTCATATTTTCTATCACAGACTTAGAGTCAGTATAAATATTTATTAGCTTTTGTTACTGTTTGTTATCTTACTATACTTTGCTGACAGAAAATTGCTCTAGGGAGTATACAGAATGTATATTATACAGATATAAAACAAGGTATTGACACACTAGGGGCAAAACACCAGTACACAAAGTACACAAAAAAGTAATTACATGTTTGTTTAATTTAATTTAATGTACAGTATATACAACCAGTTCAACTACAGCTTTCTGAAGACACTGCACAATATATTGTAAGGTCTTTAACTATGTATTAAAGAGCACTTCCTAATAATCAGAGCATCTCTTGTGTACAAGTACTTGGTGAAAAGGAAGTAAGGATGCCACTAGAACCAAAATACTTCCTGATACCAAAATTCTGAAAATGATTGATTTTACTTTTTTTCTTTATTTTGTAGGTATTGTAGGTAGTGCAGGGGAAGAAAAACTACAAATATCACACCAAAAACTACATGTAGAAAATATATTTTGTATATATTTTGTTTGAGATAGCTGGCATCGCCATTGTGAGATCAACACAGTTCAATAAGTTAAAATATTTGCAATTGCTAACATTAAATACTTATGCCAATGTAACAATGTAACATTTACATGCAATTTGGCAACCTTCCCAAAATTTCAGTCTGTTAAGATTGTAAATAAAAGATCAGCTACGGCATCAGGGTTTTTTTTTTTTTAAAGAGGTTATATTTAAGTACACAGGGAACTCATCTTCTTTTGATATTTACTTGGGCATTGAGAACTGTGTAATTCTACTGACATTGGTACCAGCTACTAAATTTCTGGTATTGTGACGTCACTACAACAAAGAACTCCTTTAAACCAAGAAGTCATCAGCACCACAAACGTACGATGAACTATTACTGTGCACATACAGTCACGGAATTAGCATGGGTGATTACAGGTGATCACAGGTGACTATAGGTTAAGGGTATGAATAGCTTTTTTATAAATTCTGTTATAAAATTTTGGGGGAAAAAGTTCTAGTGCTTCAGGGCAGAATAATTAGCCAGGTGAGAAAATGTTTTTTTTGCCCCTTGTTTCGATTTGCTCAATGTTAAATGTACAGTATAAGAATTTAAACAAACCGTAGTCTTTTAAGAACCAGAGAAATTACAAGTTTGTTGCTGAGCTCAAGATAAAGGCCAAGTGTAATCTAATGCCCGAGTATTGAGTATCTGCCTTCTAAGAAAGGGAATGGAGTGAGTCTTACCACTCTATATCGCTGTCCTATAGTCTTTCCAGATGACATACTTTCCTGACACACAATATTTTTCAAGATTTGTCTGGTTTCTAGATGCTATTTGCATTCTATAGACATTCATGATTCACTGGCATGTGAGGAATGCTATTAAGAATGACAACAGCCTGTCACTGCAGGCAAAACCTGACTGTGTGAGAGAATGCTATCCATAATCTCCACCTTTGTTAAGCACTGACTTTTACGCCACAAATGGATTCGTTCACAGCTCGCCTCAAACAATGCGGAAACTATTTCCAACAGGATAAGCAAATAACTGAGAAAGTTAGTGGATGCTGCAAAGAATTGTGAGAAATGCAGATCTGAAGCTTAAAGAAATAAATGGACAATGTGCCAGCAAAACCTGCAAACAGGCAGATTTCTAAAGAGTTCCTACTTCCAAAAGGATTTCCAATACTGACTGGGCACTAATGACCAATTAGAGTGATGCTAGTAAGAATAGCAGCATTCGCCATCAACACTCAGTGACAGGTGCTGTGGTGAGGCGATCACCTCTCAACATGGGAACCCACCTACACGCGCACATACACACAAACACATATACACAAACACTGGGGCTCAGGTGTTTCTGGGACTTGCTTACACACTTGCCATGTGCCATGCGTCTGGCTGTCTCCCCTGCCAACAGCATACAACTCACACAAAGAGGAGCACAAAAGCACACACTCATACAGCCTAGAGGCAGGGTAAGAGTGCGCACGAACCCATGCATGCAAACCTTACACACAGTGACACTATTATCCCCTGGCCTTGAATGCCAAAATGAGTACAGAGAAGCGGTACACGTGTGTGTGTGTGTGTGTGCTTATTTGTATGTGTGTATATGCATGTGTGTTTGCAGCATGTTGACAGATGATATGCTTAAAGCTGACACCACCCACACTCTCCCAGTGACAGCAGGTTTCATCACAAGGCCCAGACCTTTGTGAACTTAGATGGTACACAGTAGGTTAGGAACAAAACAGTTTGTCATGGTCACCTTTTCACACATAAAGCATCTGTAGTGGAAAATTACCTTTTCCATGTCATTCACAATTTATCAACTGTACAATTATGTTTACATTATGTTATGCAGGAAGTTTTGAGATTTGTATATGAAATTTTAATGACATTTGGAAAGGGAAAAAAAAGTTTCCAAGCTGGTCTGTGTAAATTCAAAATACGAAGGAGGTAAAGATGAAAGTACTATCGGATTTCCCTGTTGTTCTCAAAACTAGTTGCAAACTAGTTAAAACAATTCTTGGCATATGAATAAATTATGGAAAATATTATTTTCAAACTGTATTTTTATATGAAAAATGATTATATATCATCAAATATTAATGGGCGCTAGCAAAGCTACTACCTGTCTGATGGCCCATTTGACTAAATTATATATATTCATTATACACTTTATTCTTCATGGCACTAATTCAACAATGTGCTGGAAATATTACTGTAATATTACAGTGATTTTGTCCATACTAACATGACAGCATCACACATTTGTTGCAGATCTGTCAGCTGTACATCTATGATCCCAATCTCCCATTCTACCACATCCCAAAGGTGCTCTGCTGGAATGAGATCTGGAAACTGCGGAAACCTTTTAAGTACAGTGAACTCACTGTCATGTTCAAGAAACCAGTTTGAGACAATTTGGGCTTGTGTCATCCTGCCAGAAATACCCATCAGAAGATGGGTACACTGTGGTCATAAAGAGATGGACAGGATCAGCAGCAATACTCAGGTAGGCTGTGGTGGTGTTTAAGCAATGCTCAAAGTATACACTATTACATCAACACTAGCCTGAACATTTGATACAACGGAGGGTGGATCCATGCTTTCATGCTGTTTACCCCAAACTCTGAGCCTACTATCTGAATGCTATAGAATAAATCATCAGGCAAGCCAATGGTTTAATCTTCTATTGCCAAAATTGGGTAAGCCATGTGAACTGTAGCCTTCCAGAGAACTGGCACTCACTGGATATTTTCTCTTTGTTGAACCATTCTCTGTAAACTCCAGAGAATCCCAGTTGATCAGCAGCTTCTGAAATACTCAGCCCATCTGCCACAGCAGGTGTGCCTTCTAAAGTGTCCGATGAGTGTATAAACAACTATTGGACAGCTATAAATAGGATTTTTTTTTAACCTTTTCCTTTACCCTATCATTTTATTGTAAATGTTGATGGTTCTAGCCATCATTGTTTAGAGTAGCTGTCCCAAGATTGCCTCCTGGTAAGAAATCACCCAGGAAATTAAAGCCACAACCACAACTCATGAGGTGCTTTTCTTTTCCTTTATAGCTAAAAGATAACGCCCAGTAGTTGAAACGGTGGATGCTTTCATCAGTCGGAGTGACTAAGGAACCAAACAAGAGGAAAAGAGTAACAGATTGTAAAACAAGAAAAAAAAACATGGCCTAATGGAGACAGCCAGATGGATGTTGAGATGGTTAAAAAGCAAAACGTCACTTCGTATTAGTTCCATTAGATGCTTTTCTTATAAGCCTAATTGAAACTGTGGGGCATGAAACCACTGCAGGTGTGATGTGAGTGATAAAAGGGGAAAAATGGAGTTAACTATGCTGAATATGATTTTTCTAGGTTAAATGGATATACAAAAAAGAGTTTGATGATGTTTTCACGACATTTTGTTTTGATTCTGCTTGGAAACCTTTTAGATTGCAACTTTTTTTTAAATTGTGGTTTGTGGACCATTAAATTTGTTGGGAAGGCTTGTGTTTTGTCCGTTTAATGACAAAATTCCCATTAGTCTGAGCTGTAAATTTGTTTTGTCCTAATGCATCAGCTAAAGGTAGAATATTAAGTATGAATAACTTGGGTGAAGCCAAACAGAGTAATGTCTTTTTTTTAGTTTAGCTTTTTTTTTTTACTCCAGATATATCATTTTGCCTGTGAAGAGTATTTACACAGTGGCCTTCGCTGTAGATTAAATAATTTAGTGAATCAAAGCAGCATTATGAGTATCCCCAGTTTTATTTGATGAAATTGCATTTCATAATCATGGTTGGTGACATAGTAAATTTAACCTCAAAGCAGCAACGTGAGTCAGCGACCCCTTTTACCTTGGCATTTCATCTGCCAGAGAAAAAGAGAGAAAGAGACAGAGCGACTGATACTTGCTTTGCACGCATCCATTTCAGCATTACATAAGACAATCTCTCCACTCTCTACTTTCAGGATGTCAGTCAGGAATTGCAGTGAACAAAAGGGTGAGCGCACATGTTTTGACTCAATTAAATGTCACGCAATAAACGAATTTCTCTCCAAACTGCGGCGGAATGAGCGTGACAGGCAATGCTTTCCTTTCACACATGTATGATGTCAGGAAGTGACACGTCTTCTTACATCGTTCTGCAATACAGACAGGGTGTTACATTAGCTAAGGCAGGAGCTGCAGATAGCTGGAGATCTGACGTGTTGGTAATTAGTTTTCCCGGACGAAGTGGGGGTGTATGGAAGCGGTGTTTAAAAGCTGGCAATACCCAGTGCCAGAGCTTCGAGCACTTCAGCTTCAGCTCGGTCTCCATCTTTTAGGATTTTATGCCTCTCTATTGAAACACTTTCTTCTTTCATCCGCTGTCATATTCTTTCATGTTCTCTCTACTCTTCTTGAGCTGGCTATAAGGGGATGCCCATTTCACATCCCGAGATGGGTTGAATTAAATCAAATATAAGATCCAGGGACCAGAATCAGTCCTGACAAAGACTCCAATCCAGCCAATTTACAGCTTTTCCTGCTAATAAAGAGCTCCCCAGTGGCCATTAAGAACACAAGAAAGTAATTAAATTATAGATTTCTGTAATTTTACACATTTACTTCTTACGATAGGACAACAGAGTTTCACAAGTTCAGTTGACGTAAAATAAAAGTGCACGTATGTGGCCCACAATTGAAAATCACTTTGAATTGGTAGAATGCTATTGTAGATGCACTAAATAATGGAGTAATAATTCAACATTTTATAGGAAAGAAAGAATTAATAGTTATAAAGAAATAATTATACTGTAATTATTTAAGCAGTGTGATTTTTGTGAAAGCTTACATTATTATCCCCTTATTCAAGGGTATCTACCAGGAAGCACTTGGAAATAAATATAGTTAGAAAGTAGTTGAAATGATCTTTAATTCTAGGATAATTACATCCTTAGTTATGACCATATTATAAAGTGCTACCAAAAGGTTTTATAGATGTTTGTCCAATCACACATATTTGTAAATCTATCATATCTATATTTTGATAAGCTCAAAAGGACAGAGTAGTTGTTATCAACGTAGCTGTTTCCTGAAACCCTCTTTGCCCCATTATTATATATTATTATTATTATTGTATAGCAGCTTCAAATTTATGGAAAATGTAAAGAAAAATGAAAGTGCAACTGTTTTATGTTTTTGCTGATTACATGAAACAATGATTCACAAAATTAAATAATTAACTTTGCTTTTAATTACAGTTTGCACTGCTGTGCAGCTTGATTAACAAGCCCAAGCAAGAGACTCAGTTTACAATGAAGTTACAGTTGCTAAGGCACCCATCCAAGATTTTACTGTTCCCGTAAGAAACCAATATCTTGGCTTTGGGTAAATGCCAATATATGCCATATAGAGTAGTAGTCCTAAACCATTACTAAGTTAATGAGCCACATTCCTCACTCTGAATAAGAGAGAAGGAATCTTTCAGCTAATTTATCTACATTAGTCTCATTATAGCTCAGAGACTACTGAGTAATGCTTTCATTTAAAGTTGCAATACTTTCTCCTTTTCCTGCTTTCATTGTGAGTACACACACACACACACACACACACACACACGCACACACACAGCACTTGTAGCGTGGAGTTGACAGGTGAAGTGATATATTAAGTTACTTAAGTTCCCATAAGGGCAATAAAAACTTCTCAACGAGTGTTACTGAAAATAATGAGAGGAAGAGTGTGCGAGCGAGAGGAGAAGCTGACAAGGAAAGCATCGTCAGAGCTTTTCAGTCGCGTCATCTCACTTGATGACACTTTACACTTTACCAAAAAACTTTGTCAAACAATGAAATGCTGTCATACCAGGCATAAAATGGCTCCAAAATGCTGACTGTTTGCTGTTCGCTACCTGCATGAAACCTTATCTCTCCTGCTGATGCATAACGATGTACTAGAAGTCAGAATTTTTTTGAACCACAAAGGTGGCTCTCTTTTTTACCTTGATAAATTGCTATGGTAACTTCTACTGAACACATAACCTAGTCAGGAGCAGGTTATATTCAGAGTTTTGGTTTAAAATTGGTTGGAAGTACCATGTTTCTGCAAATTCCTTTATTTAGAGTTTGTTTTAAAAGCAAGACAGACTCACTGTTGAGGGAATACTCTTTAAATGTGCAGCTGGCTAAAATCACAAATGATGCTTAGCTGTAAATTAGCAGCACAAATTACCTATTGCATTCTCACTGGAATTTACCTGCATTTCAGTGTTGATGCAGAAAATGTCTAAATGCTTTTTAAATACTTTTCTCTAATCCATAATAAGTTTCGTTTTCGCTGCTAGAAGTGCAGCCACTAGAATACAAAAACACACCAAGAATTTCTGTTCAATCATTGAAATTAATTTAACTTTGATCCACTGACAAACGAAAGCGATTTCCAGGTTTCCTTTATTAGCTATGGGACAGTAACCTTTAATGAAAATAAATAAAAGAGCAGCACTGAGAGCACGCTCAGCATTAAAATAATTAACTCAAATTAAAATATTTATTTTAAAGCTCTGTATGCTAAATTCCAAGATTAGCAGTTTTCTGCACAATTAATCCTGCGTCTTATTTGACACATCTGATAATGTTTGTGATTTGAGTAGGCGGCACTCACAGGGATCATTTTGTGCTGCAGAAAATTAACATGAACGATGTCTGAAACATCTCTTTTTATGTGATGGCGCAGAGAGCCTGAATCAGAAAACCTTGTTTAACATATAACCGGCATTGTATACTCTAGTATACTCCTCTGATCTACCATATGACAAGGCTGTTGCACAATTTTTGGGAATTTTGTCTAAATCAGCAACACTAAATTGCTGCAGTGATAATGAGTAAAGTACAGAAAGAAATAGAAATCTATCTCAAATAAGACCTTGTGTTAAAGATATATATAGCCATTTTCACATTTTTTAGGCACTACTCAGTTTGATTGGGTGTTAAATGATCTGTACCCTAGTACAAAGTCAGTGATGTGCAGATTTAAGAACAGACCAGGTAGCAGTACTTTGAATTTACAGACAGTAATTAGTTATCCTGTTTCCTGCCTCCTGCATGCTTTCCCTAAACCAAATGATAAAGGAAGTAACCCCCCCCCCCCAAAAAAAAAAAAAAACAGCCAACGGTTAGCGATCTGTTGCTTTGCGCTACATGTAAGAAAGAACAAATTTAGATAATGTCCCAACTGGATTCTCTCGACATTTTCCCGAGCTGATGTGTGAAAATAGTTAAAGAGGCTTCTACAAGCATGGGGTCTCTGTGGATCAAATGTAAAAGGACAGCCTGGGTCAAATTTACAGTGCTGTTGCTTTTAACGGACGCAGTGTTGCCCCACAGACCTTTGATACTCCATTTAATCCTTGAAGACATAAGACAGCTGACCTTTGATACAAATCCATAATTCCACACAATCTCATCCAGCATTGATGTAATCCATCTTATTTGATAGGGAAAACACAGTGTGGCACTCAGATAGAGAGATGGATAAGGTTGACAAATTGGAATGGAGGGGTAACAGAGGAGAGAAAGACAAAAAGGTTGATCTATTTCAGGACTGGTAATCTGTCTAGAACAACGTCAGCCACGCCACATGTGTCTTTACATGTCACCACGACACTGTGAGGGAAATAGTGGTGCACTCCGTGGTGGGGATGAGCTAGAAAGAGAAATGGATCGCTGAAATCAATGGATGCAGGAGATTTCTTGGCATGGACTCACTTCACAGGCCTGCAGCACACGTCAGGGGGTGAATCAAGTATGAGTGCATTTCTTTATGTAAGAAAGATGTAGGTGGAGTTTAGCCGTATGCAGCACAGGATCTAGGCATGCATGGCTATGACGTACATGGGAAACTACTACAGATTTCTATGTAATGGGGAATTTCGAGTCTAAAGACATTAAAGGACAGGTGGGGTATAGATGGTGGGTGGTCTGCGATCGATGTGTGTGTGTGGTGGATGAACCATGAACCTTTGGTATTCTCACATCAAGAGCATCATTGGTGGGGCCTGCAGAGAATAAATACTAAGAATAAAATATGGAGCAACTCCCTTGATGGATAGTGGAAAATAGAGCAAACGAACGCAGACACTGACATTCAACAGAGTGCAACTATGACAGGGTTATGATCTCCACTGCTCACCAGTCTTTAGACACTCCTCTCTCACTGACACTTAAGTCTGAGAATTTTTTTTTAATATTAGGTTTTGCTACCAATAGAAAGGGTTTACCCTGAACTACCAGGCTACAGCAGAGTGGGCAGAAACTTCTGGTTACAGGTTAATCTGTCTTAATGCATAAGTCACAGAAGACTTTGGAGATTAGATCAGCATGGGGAGACACTTAACACGAGCTTCATTGGTTTGAATAGACTCATCTATATTGCCTGCACTCAGACATGCAAATTTTAGTGTGTGGATTCACAAAAAAGAGCAGCTACACCTTTAGAGCCCTTAAGCGGCTTTCATATATCTGGCAGAAATGCAAAGTAGATCAACAATAGATGTTTTGAATGGTGCTCAAGTGCTGAATTTTCATTTAAGGATTTTAATGCTACACAAGACTCGGATACCCCATCCAAACACCCCAGCCCTGAAATGAATGGAGAGAAATTTAAAATAAAGTATATCAAATGCTCTCAGCAGTAAAATGAACAACAATGCACTGATGCTAAAATGTTTAGTCAATTTATTGATCAGTAAATTGTTGCGCAGTCAACGGATTACAGCTTAATGGCATTAAGCCCCTACTTCATATCTAAAATGCATCATGTAGAAAATCTGAAGAATAGTTTTTGTGTGTAAAAAAATAATTATTGTATGAATCTCTCATATTTAAATAAAATTGCAGAACTTTTACTGAAGTTCTGTTGACTAAAAGGCATCTGCTAGGTTGAGGTTGAAACAGCTAACTTATGTTAAGCATTTTTCTCTAATCACTCTACATTTTTTCTTAGAATTGAGTTGGGCACTTGTTGATAAATTAACATCAAAGTGATACTGCAGTGGAAACAGATATGCACTGAATAGTGACTGACATACATTTTTCTGTAATATGAAGATAAAAAAAAATGTGAACATTTTGGGAATTGTCACATCACTAAAGTGAAGCGCATAAATGCCTAGAAAAATGGCTATAGTTAATGCATTTCAGTCTGGATCAACAGCACCAACAGACCGGCACTGTCACCCAGAGCAGTGAAAGAGTAGAGTACCTGCAGGTTACTTTATGTTGCATTAAGCTGGGATGTGTTAAATACACATGCATTATCTGTATGGGATGTGTTTAACCCTGCCCAATAGATTTTACACATAAACATTTCAACGCTTACAAAGTATATAAAAGGCATGTTGTTTTGCTTTTCTTTTTCTCTCATTTAAATGACTCATATATTTGTTAGTTGTGTTTGTGTAAGGAAAACTCAAATATATCTTATAAATAAGTCTTGTGTAAATCAAAAAATTTCTAAACTCACTGAACTGAATTCACCTTTTTATCCACAAAGTTGGGCCACACTGGACTTGAAGCATCAACCAAGCATGACATTCAACCACTAAAACTAATTTTATCTGTTTAGGAATGCAAGTAAATAACTGTAATTTGGCATCTTAGTCATAAGCAGTATACTCATTGTCAGTCAGATCTGCGAAACTCAATCGAGGGTGCTTCACAGTGCCAAGTGGACCTAAAGCATAGTGCAAAAGAAACCCAGGAGTTTCTCAAAGCAAAAACAAAAAAACACTAACTGGGACATTCTTCACTGGTTCTGTCACCTGATCTAAACCAAACAGAACCCCCCAAAACTGTCACTACCTAGAAACTAAAGGACAATTCTATATGACAACACTCATCAATCATTTTTTAGGGGAAGGAAAAAAAAAGAAGGAAATGGGGCTTAAAACCAAGGATTTATTGATTTATTTATCCAGATCTGTTTAAGATGATCCACTCCTTACTGGCTTTCATTGAGGACAAGTGCACGATATGATTCTATCCTTCACTTCACAGTAATTCACTGCGATATCTCTCTAAGCAGTATGAGAAAATAATCATGCTTGTCAAAAAACTGTAATCCATCTTTTCCAACAATACTCCCCATGGACTCAGCTGACTGTCCCACAGAACCCCGAGCAAGCGAAGCGCTGTGAGTTCAATCCAAACCAATCTTTCTAAGCAGCCCAGTCATTAGCCACCGCAGATGTTAATACATGCTGCTTATTTGCATATGGTAATGAGGAAGATGATTAAAAAGTGAAATTGGGGGTAAGTGCTTGTTGCTGTGTGAATGTTCATGTCTGTAGTGAGATTTTGTCATCTCCCTCTGAGATGAAACTATTCTCTTTTCTGTTCTTTAATAAGTGTGGAGCTCTCTTGGGAGGCAAGCCTCCAGACTACACTTGCAATCTTGAAAGATTAATTGCAGTTGTGCAAGTGTGTGTGTCTAGTATACATACCCAAATGTATTTGTAACTGCACTTGAGATAATGCCTTTAGAGACAAAGGGGGATGCTTCCTCAGAGGGGCACTTTGTTTCCCACGGATAGCACACAATATTCAGTGAAGCCAGCACTGAATCACATGTAAGACAGCATTAAATTGATTTGGGAGCTGAATGATGAGCAGAAAGCTGGTTTTGTTATATCAGCACTGGCTTTTACGCCAATCAAGGAAAATGTCCATTGATTTTGCCTTTTGATTTAAAAGTCACAAAGAAAGAAAGGGACACTTTGAAAGTGATGCTGTTTTTGTGAGGCGCATTCAGGAGAGTTGGAAAGGTTTATAATTACATTCCTTAGGGAGGCCAAAGACTTCCTGCAGCATAAGGCATTGTATGCCTTTTTAAAGTGCCATATGCCTGAATTTAGGACAGTAAATCAGGCTTCTTGCATTTATTCAAACCACGCTTTATCATGACCCTGGCATTCAGAGAATGAGTGAAAGCTATTTTCCTAATAAAGATTGAGCAGCATATTAGTCCTGACCCTCTGGAGGGCATACTGCTTCTCTTCCACGATGAAAAGATGCTACCTTGGCAAATAATAAAGCGAGCTTCTTTTTTAGGCTCTGCTGCCGTCACTCGATTATGCACTGCCTTTTCAACAGAGGTCTTTGTAAAGCTTTAGCCTTAATGCAACATATTCAGTCTCCTTTAAAGGGAATGCAGCAATTGTGTGTTCATGTTTTTTTTTTTTTTTTTAATAATCCACCTGGGTTAATCCAGGTGAATATCCCATATGTGAATACAAACCAGTGTTGACTTCTTTCTGTTTCAAGGGCATTTAGTCAGCTTACAACGTCGAGTTTCAGCAAACAAGTCTCCCTTGGGGAGGTTTTTCACAAAGTGTCTGTCATCTGCATGGAAATTCATAAGTGGATATGCTGAAGGACATGACGCGCATGACAGATTAAAAAAAAAAGATGGAAAAAAACCCAACAGAGTTTTGTGATCCTGCTTTATTAGTGCTGTACATTGATACACTGGTGTGCGTATCTTTGCAAATGAAGACAAAATAAACCGTTGTTACTCAGAAACCAGTATGGAGCAGTCCTTTACAGTATGCTTTAGGCTAACATATATTAGATTTAACTACTGCTGCCTGTTTTTTCCCTTCGAAAGAGAACAAACAACAGCATATCAAGTGACATAAATAGGACATGTATTTAGATACAGAAAAACTTTGTGTTGGTCAAGAGAAGGCTTAACCACAAGCATTTCAGTTTTCTTCTAGAGAGAAGAAAACTGAAATGCTTAGAGTAGAGACTCTAAAGTCGTGTTTTTTATAATCGTGGGTTGTTGTCTCGTCTGTAATTACTATGGAAAAATTGTCTGGAAGTGAATTTGGTGACATCAAAATTCTGACGCTGAAAATTGCAGATGCCAGGCAACAAAATAAAAATAGAAGTATTGCCTTACAAGAAAATGATGGAATGGGCTATTCAAAATAAGTGTGCTGTCGCCATGGTAACAGCACCACTCTCGGCTACATGGCAGTGATTGACAGGTGCTCACACCGGGTATGTGACAAATTTTAAGAAGCTGTATTTTCGTCCTCCGTCCTACTTTCTAGTAAACACAAATTGATCCATGATTACATGCTGCCATTGTTTTCTGTCATCAAGTGAACAATGACTCACAAGAGCCTTGTTTGCCTATTTGTTTGTCTCAGTAGGCAGTTGAGTGTTTTTGATTCTATCAACAGCACAGAACGCCATCCTTCCACATCGAAACACTCATTTAGACATTGAGCCTTCTGTTACGGGAGACTCTGTCCCAAACAGTCAGACGGACCATCACATCCCCTGGCAGGCAAATAGTCCTTTCAAACTGAGGAACTATTATAACCCACAGCCTGTAAATAAAAGATGCAGCCACTGTAACAGAAGCTTGAGCTGAGCATTTTTTAGGATGTTGTAAAGATGGTACAGAAGGCTGTGTCTGATCATACGGAAAAACAAACTTGGAAGAGTGGATTGTACAAAAGGAAATGATTTGATATGGAAAGAGGCAAGGTTATCGATGGTTACAGCCTTGTGCAGTTAGGAGGATGTATGTTGTATCACAAGACGGCTGATCAATCAGTTTCACTAACTCTTCTAAACAAAGCATTTTGTACTTTAATCTCAAAATTCCGACTTTAAATATTTTGTTTCCGTAGTGTGGTCCAAATACTCCTTTGTATA
This sequence comes from Pelmatolapia mariae, assembly GCF_036321145.2. NCBI lineage: Eukaryota > Metazoa > Chordata > Actinopteri > Cichliformes > Cichlidae > Pelmatolapia > Pelmatolapia mariae. The sequence continues at coordinate 12,268,867 of NC_086242.1, forward strand.
TTTTGTACAGTACCCTCGGTAAGGTACCCTCAGCAGCTCAGTCTTGAAAATGTAAAAGTAATCTGTTATGCAGCTGTAAGAAAATATGCTAATGAATGCCTATGACGGCAAACACAAACATTTGTCACTCACAACAAATTGTAGTACAGTAAATAAAAAAGTGTTAGTGTTCAGTGTGGAGTCCTAAAACTTCCCAAATGAAATAACTAAAGCAAAAAACAATTTTTTTTTAAAACAGGATAAAATAAATAAATTACTTTTCAAATACGTAACTAAGTAATGCATTTCGCATTAGTTATTTTAGTACATGATGACACCAATTCTGGGCCATGTGTACTTTAGTGATTTTTAACCCTCATAATTATTATTTACAATGAAAATAGCACATAACAGACCTAATTACATGTATTCTTTTAAATGCATAAATTTGCATAGTGGCGAGATACTTGACAAGAAACATTGTATCACAATATACTGAGTTAAATATTACTGATTAATCAAAAAATGTTCAGTAGATCTCTCTTAAAAATGTGATATATGTATAAATGCTCATTAAAGAAAAACAAAACAAAACGCCATTTTTTTTTATTCTAGTAGACTTCCAAAACTTATAACAGACAGCTGGTGCTTGGGATAGAGTAGCCAAATCTTGCTTGCAAACAAATAAAACATTGAAATATACCCAAACATGACCAGTGATGGGAATAACGGCGTTACAAGTAACGGCGTTACAAGTAACGGCGTTACTAACGGCGTTACTTTTTTCAGTAACGAGTAATCTAACTAATTACTATTCCTATCGTTACAACGCCGTTACAGTTACTAACAAGGAAACGTGGTCCGTTACTATTTTTCAACAAACAGACAGTTGAAGCTGTGTTCAGCTTACCGCATCTTATATCAGTTGCACGGAAGTAGCTGACTATGTAAGTACAGCTTTAAGCAGCTGCGCGCTCCCGCGGACGGTAATCACGATCACTGTCTAGCACAACACCTGGAGATGAGGGGGCAAAACAATCGCATGAGTGCTGCTGTTTGACTGAGGAAGAATAAAGTAGTCGTGGTAAGCCAATCACATGACCACTTAAAGACAAAGCAACAAGGTGATATATACCAGTTTTAAATTGTGTTGATGGGCCACGTACAACCAGAGTCATGATAAACAATATATACGCGGCGTTTTTTCCTCAATAGTTTCGCCACGTTAGCGCTAGCAAGCACTCTCTGCTATTGAGCAAAAAACAAAACAAAACACAAAGCACAGGGGAAGTTTTAGGAGTGACGGAGAGAGAGAGAGAGAGAGCAGAAAAAGAGAGAGCGAGTTTTGAGATGTGAGAGATTTGTGACGTTTAGTGTGTTTGGAGTGTGTAGTTAGTGTGTAGTGTTGTGTTTTGTGTTGTGTGTCAGAACAATGAGGCGACTGCTGTCTCCAGGTAGAAACAGGAGTGATACACCTGCTGCTGTCAGACCTGCAGGTATCAGGCTGTGATGTTCTCCTTTATAGTGGACAGAAATTATTTTTTTGGAGTGGCACAAATAATTTGTGTGGCATCTTATTGAATGCAGAACAGCTGATTGTTCTGTAAATAGTTTGAAATGGTTATTTAAAAAATCAAGGTAAAAGGTAAATGGATGCAAATAACTTTGTTGTTTGCAAAACTTGTGCATAGGATTTTAAAATTGACAATTTATATTTGCATTCAAAGTTATGAAATATGATTCATTAAATATGTTTGTGGTTGTTACAGTAAAATATATAACTTTTTCTACTCTGATTTTATGGTTTTTGTCTGATTTTAGATCAATTGTGTTAACACAGTATGTCAACATGAAAACATAACTGTAAATTCAGACACATGAGGTTGTGCTGAAAAGAATGATACCAAACAAGGCAAAGTAAATAGTTTTTAAAGGTAAAATGTCGGGGGAAAATCAAAAGTAGTAAAAAATGGCCAATTATACCCGGGACCCCCGGGTATAATTGGCCGTATAAAAACGTATAATAACGTTTTTTTTTTTTTGTTTTTTTTTAAAGTAACGCAATAGTTACTTTTCAAGTAATTAATTACTTTTAGAATATTGTAACTCAGTTACTAACTCAGTAACTAGTAACTATAATTGAATTACTTTTTCAAAGTAACTTGCCCAACACTGAACATGACACACTAGATATCACCTGAATTATATTCCATATTTACCTTCCAAGGAAAGGTAAAGGTCAGTGGGGGTTTTGAAAACAGCTTGCTGCTATCAGGCTGTTCTCAGTGGGTATCGTGAACTCCGACCACCTGGTCAGCTAATAGCTGGTGAAGCAAGCCAACTGGTTCTATCTTGACAAGTCGACCAGATATCTTAAGATTACATCACTATGTTATCAAGTAAAAATAGTGCATTTGATGACACAGAAACAGTATTTAAAACAGTATTAAGTATGATTTTTTTCAAAATATATTCTGTAATACCTGGCTTCCCCAAGTCCACAATACCACCAACTGACTGTGATAATGATCAATCCATTATCTGGAATCGATTTGTCTTGACTTGGTGTGCAGGGTATTAAACCACACATTAGGGCCTGCTGATAAGTTGCAGTGACAATTTAAATTATTTTACAATGGACTGCAGCAGAGGAAGAATGAATTATTTAATTAAATAGTGAAATAATTTACATATTTTTTAAAAAATAAAATTCATTAATATTATAATTAATTAAACTGTACACTTAATTGATTAAGTATGTATTTATTTAGTTATTAATTTATTTCCCATTTTAATAAATTCATTATTTTATTCAGGCACTCTATTTTGATCATATATGACTGTGTTGGGTAATAACATTGCCTATTGATAAGCATAATATTATAACTGTGCTCTAAATATAATTATTAAAATAGCTTTTTAAGAATTCCACTGGCGCTGGCTAATACATTAAAGAACTAACGGCATATTTTTAATTAACATCAGCATTGTGCTAATTAAATAAGATGATGTTTTCATTGAAAAAGTAGGTTCAAACAAGTGCATGAAAAAACCTGGTGTCATGAAAGAATGCAGCACTAAACCAAGAAATAACCAATTAAAAAGAAAAGGAAAAAGATAAGTCAATACAATGTACCCATTATTCTGCGTTGCATATTATAAATTGTCTTGGATTCCCTGACCTCCAGAAAAAGTCTTGTAAAGTGTCAGTTAAAATATATCTTAATATAGTTTTCATTTGTGGGAGTTTGCCCAACTAGTTTACATATGTGACAAGTGCATTCAAACATCTATTAGGATGTGCTTGCAGGGCCTTTAGGGAGTATGGGGTGTCTGGCCCCTTTCGTTCCCTGTACAACTGTGGCCTGCATTGCTGTCAGTAAGTGAGACTCATGCACAGTTAGACTCAGGGATGCCTTTTTGTCGCTGATCTGTTCATTGCTTTCATGGAAAGAATTTATAGTCACTGCCAAAGGGTGGAGAGTCTTGTCTGTGGCCTCATGATCACCTCTTTGCTTTTGCATGAAGTGTATAATATGGCTCTTTTGGCTTCATTAGCCAATGACCTCAAGCTCACATTGGGGCAGTTGTGAGGTGTAAAGTGTGAAGAGCAAGCGTGAAGCTGTGGAAATGAGAATTAGTAACTCCAAGTCTGAGGCCATGGTTCTGAGCCAGAAAGGGGTGTAGAGGTGAGTTGCTGCCCCAAGTGGGGCAGTTTAAGTATCTCAGGATCTTGTGAGGGAAGAGATGAGCAGGAGATTGAAAGATGGATTGGCACAGCTCTGGCAGAAATGGGAACACTTCATCTGTCTGAGCTGAATATGAAAAAAAAAGCTGTCCAATTACTGATCAACATTCCTGTCCTCACCTATGGTTATGAGTGACTGAAAGAAGAAGAAATCGCACATACAAGCAAGATATGAGCTTTCTCTGAGGGGAGGCTGTGCTGTCCCACAGAGTTGGGTTGCAGAGCTCAGTCATCTAGAAAAATCTCAGAGTAGAGCTGCTACGCCTCCACACTGAAAGGAGTCAATTCAGGTGGTTCAGCCATCTAACTAGGATGCTTGCTTTCAGAATTGTAAAGCCGAGAGTCATGGGATGGTGGGCTTATAAAAAATAGAACCTTTACAGAAGAGTTTTATCTAGGATTTTATCTAGTTTAATCTAATGACTTTCTGTTAAATGTCAAGTAACTTTGTAGTTACTTAACATCGTGGAATTTCCTCGATGAACCATATTTACTTATGCAGTATTTTCGAAATCTACAATTGTACATATAATACCAGCAAATCAACTGTGCATAGAGGTTCATTTTTTAGTTAGGTATCACACTGTAAGCACACCTCTTATACAACTCACTCATTACAAATATATAATGAACCTGTAGAGTAAATTATTTTTAATTGTATTTTTCACCTCAAGGCTTAATTGCAGATGCAAAATGCCTGCTATTTGTTATGCATCTATTTTTGTCCATTAGCAATAAACAAACCCTATGAGGTAAGATTATGTGGAGCCAACAAAGTCTAATGATGTTTATCTCCTCACTACTGAGATGAGGGGGAAAAGGGAGAAGCTGAATAAGAATGAATGATGGGAAAGATAGCTGAAATAACACTAGTGGGGATATTTTAGCTGGGTTTGCTGGGCTGCAGATAGAGAGCTGATCCAGTGTGCTCCATGTCTTCTCATGTTTATTAATTTTGGCATTGTGGCTAACAGATCAACAGAGGTGTGTTTACATAAATTCCCAATTCCCATAATGGTATGCAGACAATAAATACTATCATAATACATGGAAGCAGCCAAGTTCAGGCCATTTTAGGTCTCTTAAAGCTAATTTGTCCGAATTAGCATATATTATCATATACATTTTTGTAGTGCCTGTGAAGCACTTTGTTTGTCTAGCTGAAATGCTGTGTTTAAATTCATTGTTTAAGTACTCAACTGACCTTTGGCTGACTGCAAACATGCAGGTTTTAACAAGTACTGATGTGACCTTTGAGCTTTTAGTTGACAAGGGCAGATCTGAAGCAGCATCACCTGGCTACAGTCTCATAGCTACAGGATATAGCACAATAGCCAATGGTTATTTTGGACAAATGTCACCCTCCCTGCAGCCAGCTGTGTCAACCTCACCCCAGATAGTCAGGAAGTCTGAGTTCACTGTAAGGTACTCCCATCCTTCTGATTCTCTTCGGCATCAAACACTGTAAATACAGTAAACTTTCAAATAACACACAGAATACTGTTGTCTCTAGACATTTATGTAGGTAAGAATAAGTGGTGGCAATATCGACAATGATGTAACCCTCGCTCTTGGAGCACCATCTTCAAATGTCATATGTGAAGTGCTTGCGTCCCAGGGACAATGAGGGGTATTGGGTTTCTTGGCACGACTTAGCAGCCCCCAAACTTAGAACTGACTCCCTAAGGATGTTGGTATGCGTGTGTTGGTAAGAGGGCGATATACACTACGTAAAATTAGCTTTCGACTAACAGCATGTAACAGTTGGGGAGTTGTAGGAAACATGCTGATATTACAAAAGCCTTGTGCTTGAAATTTGACTTAAAAGAATTAACCATTAAATCAAAGGAGTTGGTCTAATGTTTGACATTCTAATGAACTGACAAAAAAAGTTACTACCTGATTAATTATCTAAGTACTGTTTGACATTTCACAGTCCAGAACTATAGAGCTAATTCCATCTATGGCTAGCTTGCTTGGTAACATCAACAGTATAAGAGATGGATGTTTCCAGGTCAGAAGAGTGAAACCAGCATAGAAGTATTTTAAACATGCAGTATTTTTAATAGCCACCACGGGGTGATACCTTTGGTTGTGAAAAGAATTCTGTTCCTATACAAGTCTATGGGAAAAAGGCTTCCTGACTGGACCTCTGTAAAACCTTTGCTATTGGATTTATAAGCTTAGTAGATCATTTACGGTCATCCTGAATAAAACATTTTCTATTTTCTGTTTTACTAATATGGTGTTTGAGAAAACCTGGGGTATGCTCTTTGGCTAATGATGATTGATTGGTGAAGCTTTTAAACCTAAGAACACGGTACTAACTGTCAAGCATGGTAGTAGTAGGATGACAATCTTGGACTATTCTATTGCCAGTCATATTGGTACATTAAACAAATTGTACTATCTCTGAATTCTTCAACTTTACTTTAAATCAACAGCAAGACAGTTCAAACTTGGACACAACTGTGGCCCAATGGTCCCAAACACACATCAAAACTGCTGTTGGAATGGATAAAGAAGGCTAACTTTAAGCTTCTGGAATGGCCTTCCCAAAATCCTCACCTCAACCCTATTGAAAATGTTTGGACTGGGACTTCTGGTTGAGCTTTGATGGAGTAGGACGCGAGTCTGGGAGCTCCCGCCGATTTTGATTAAATTGTTATTCATTCGCGCTTTTCGGCCATATTTCCAGTCCTGTTTTGGTTTGTGGATTGTTTTGTTGAGAAGTTTTACTCGGGCCTGCATAAAATGGCAGCAAAAAATGTTAAAACCCGCAGTACTATTCAAACACAACTGAGGCCTAGTTTGCAAACCGCAACCACACCCTCGAGTGAGCCGTCGTCTCCTGCAAAGCCCCCCTCGTACCAAGCTAATCTTGATATTGAGGCTCTCAAGGTCGAGTTGCTGGCTTCGCTGAGGAAAGATATCGCCGACATCTTTAAAAAGGAACTTCAGGACACTCTGGGTGATGCTTTGTCTACCATTAAGTTCGACCTGCAGGCGGTGAAGACGCAGCTGGCGATCGATAAAGCTGCCCATGACTCTACCATGTCCGAACTAAAAGGTACGGTCAAGGAGATGGAGCATGCACTTACTGTCTGCTCTGATGATATAGCTGAGATGAAAAACACTATCAAGGGCCTCACAGCTCATGTAGCCAAGCTGGAAAATAAGTGTGAAGACTTGGAGTCCAGGTCGCGGCGCAACAATGTTAGGATAGTGGGAGTACCGGAGGGCCCTGACATGTGCACCACTGCTGCCGTAGCCTCCTTGCTAAAAGAACCATTTGATCTGGGGAAGGAGCTGCTTTTGGATCGTTCACACAGGACCCTCCATTTCGGCTCTTCATGGCCACTGGCATTTTGGTTTTGTTTTTTTCTTCTTCCTTTTTATGAATGGTTAATGGCAATATAGGCATGCCTCTTAGATTCATTAGTTGGAATATCAGAGGTATGGGTAATCCTGTTACAAGATCTAAGGTTTTTACTCACTTGAAACGTCTAAATTCTGACATAGCATTTTTACAGGAGACTCATCTTTGCATTAAGGATCATTATAGATTATATTGCCCTTAGGTGGGTCAGGTCTTTCACTCAAATTTTAATTCGAAAGCTAGAGGAGTGGCCATTCTCATTAATAAGAAAGTTCAATTCTCTTCGACCAATGTTATCGCTGATAGGAATGGTAGATACATCATTGTTGCTGGTACCCTAATGCAGAAAAAGGTTTTGTTGGTAAATGTATATGCCCCGAATTTTGATGATGCTGAATTCGCTAATAGATTGCTACCCTTCTCCAGAATTACTGAAGCAGCGCCTTGATTTGCAAGCAGAATTTGATCTTAGGTCAACCAAAGAGGCTGAGCACTTATTACTACGCAGTCGTGGCTCATATTATGAATACGGTGACAAGGCTAGTCGCTTGTTGGCACATCAGTTACGATGTCAGGCCTCCTTGCGTGTGATACCCAGTATTAAAAACTCTTATGACATTATCACTACAGATCCCTTGGAAATTAATTCTACCTTTAAAACATTTTACTCTTCGTTGTACAAGTCCGAATTTCCCACGGATAAAGCTAAAATGAATTAATAGTACTAATATTGCCAGGCAATTGGACTCCCCATTATCTGTTGAAGAAGTATTAAAAGCTATTACAGTCTAATAAAGCCCCAGGCCCAGATGGGTTTCCAATTGAATTTTATAAAACATTTATTGGTAAACTGGCACCATTGCTTTTGTCTGTGTTTAATGAATCCTTAGAAACGGGTTCATTACCACCTACTTTCACACAAGCCACCATAGCGCTCCTTCTCAAAAATGACAAGGACCCAACCTCCTGTGGTTCCTACAGGCCATTATCTTTGCTTAATGCCGATGCAAAGGTATTGGCTAAAGTAATTGCATCTCGTCTAGAGGATGTGCTTCCTCGAATTATATCTGAAGAGCAGAATGGTTTTATAAAGGGATGGCAATTGTTTTTTAATACCCGTACACTCTTTAATGTTATTTACTCAAAGCATCTATCTGAATTTCCTGAACTTGTGATTTCTTTAGATGCTGAAAAGGCTTTCGATAGGGTGGAGTGGGAGTACTTGTTTGCAGTTTTAGAGAAATTTGGTTTTGGCGATAAATTTATTTCCTGGATTCGGCTTCTTTATTCGTCCCCTAAAGGCAGTGTTCATACTAATGATGTTTACTTACTTATTTTGCGCTGGGTCGTGGTTGTCGTCAAGGTTGCCCTCTGTCACCTTTACTCTTTGCCATTGCCATCGAGCCTATGTCTATTACATTGAGATCTCCTTCTGTATTCAGGGGAATCATCCATAATGGAATTGCACATAAAGTATCATTGTATGCGGATGACTTGATATTATATATGACTGACCCTGCACGCTCCATCCCTGCTGTTTTAAGTATTCTGGAGAACTTCAGTTCGTTTTCAGGTTATAAATTAAATTTAGGGAAAAGTGAGTGTTTTCCTGTTAATACGGCAGCACGTCAACTTCAACAGTCCGATCTACCCTTTCGTCTCAGTCCATCTGGGTTTAAGTACTTAGGGATTAACGTGACTCGCTCTCTATCTGGCCTTAAATCAGCAAATTTGTCTCCTCTTATATCAAGGATTACATCTGATATTCAAACATGGGGTAATCTCCCCCTTTCTTTAATCGGTAAGATTAATGTTGTTAAAATGAACATCTTACCAAAATTTTTATTTTTATTTCAGTCAATTCCCTTATTTTTGCCGAATTATTTTTTTGTTTCACTGGACAAGATTATTGGTTCTTTCATTTGGGGAGGGAAGCCACCTAGGGTTTCTAAAACTTTACTGCAGCGATGCAGATTTAGTGGAGGACTTGCATTACCTAATTTTCTAGCCTACTACTGGGCCGCTCACATCCATAAACTTTGCTACTGGCTAAAATCTTCTGGTTCCTCGTGGTGTAAATTGGAGCTATCATCATGTAAGGGCTCTTCTTTACCAGCCTTGCTCTATTCCTCTTTACCCATAAAACCCTCTCTGTATACTGATAATCAGGTGGTTCTTAACACACTCAAAATCTGGTTTCAGTTTAGACGTCACTTTAATTTTGTAATGCCATCTTCCTCGAGTCCTCTAAGCGACAACCATTTGTTTCCCCCTTCACTTTTGGACTCGACATTCTCAGTGTGGTGTGACAAGGGTATAAAACAGTTCAAACATTTATATCTGGATGGTGTTTTCGATAGTTTTCCCAATTTGTCTTCTTGTTATGATCTCCCTATTACCCATTTGTTTCGCTATTTTCAAATTCGAAATTTTGTTGCCAAGTGTTTCCCAAATTTCCCCTCTTTACCTCCAGAACAGCAGTGGGAAACTACGTTATCATTTATTCCTCATCACAGAGGAACCATTTCGAAACTCTATGATACTATCCTGTCTTTTAGTAACCACTCTAATGTTAAACTTAAGTGTACATGGGAAGGAGAACTAGGAATTCAAATACACGAGGAGTCTTGGGAACAGGCTATAGCGAGGGTACGATCTTCCACCTCCTGTGCTCGTCTTGGACTTATTCAATTTAAGGTCATACACAGGGTGCATTTCTCTAAGTCTAGACTTTCAGGTTCTTTGTTTTAGAATGCGTTTTTGTTTAGTTGTTTTTTTATATATATATAAGTATATTTACTTAGGAAAATGAAGAAAGGTTAATTGTATTTCGGTAACTGCAAGTACTGTGTTGTTTTCTTTTTTCAATAAAAATATTTGCAAAAAAAAAAGAAAAAAGAAAATGTTTGGACTATGCTAAAGAGCCAGGTCTGTGCAAGGAAACAAACCAATTTAAATGAACAAAATCATAAATGTGATGATGGGTTTTTGCATCCAGAATTGCAGGTCATTCTAGGCAGAAACAGATACAAAAATATTCACAAATTTCAAATACACAATAAATCACAATAAGAAATTATTGTTTAAAATTACGGGCTGATTACAGAATGAAAGCTACATCCTTTCTCTGTGTTTCTATGCTGAGCAGTGAATAGAAAGTAGTGGTCCCTTGCTATAACACGGTTCACTTTTTGCGGCCTCGCTGTTTCGCGGATTTTTTGGGTGCAATTTTGCATGCTGGTTTTTTTTTTTTTTTTTTTGTTTTGTTTTGTTTTTTTACAGCGCATTGTATTCTGCGTCCTGATTGGCTGTAGACCATTGTCAGTCAATCTGTCTGAGAAAAGTGTATAAAGCATGTAGTGAGGGGTTTTACCTTAAAACATCTATAGTAATTGCAAAAAATAAAGTTGGCTACTTCGCGGATTTCACCTATGGTGGATTATTTTTGGAACGTAACTCCCGCGATAAACGAGGGACCACTGTACCACAAAGTGTTAGCCGTGTGCTACTAAGATTGTACCATTCTAGTCTTAATATAAGTGACATTTACATTTTCACACATTATATATTTCTGTTGTATTTTATATGCAATTAAATGCTTTATCTACCTTGCATTCAAACCTACTGGCAATTTAAAATCACCAAATAACCTCACATACATATCTTTGGAAGGAAGCCAGAGAGGAAATCCAGACAATGACAAGAGATTTCAACCTTGGACCTAGTTGCTGTGAGGCTAACCACTGAACCTCTGTACCATTGACATGACATCCCAGTGATAAAGTTTGAAATATATTTTTGCATAAAACAGGATGGTGAATGTATTTTTAAAATATCCCTAATCATTTAAATTAGAAGCACGTTTAAAAAAATTTGTGATATGTAATCCTCAGATTAAACTTGAGTTTGACTTAGTCATCCTAATATCATACTATATTAACACAAAGAATTTAAAATGTGCGAGAGCAAAGAATGAATTTTTCAGATGAATAAATAAAAAGCCAAGATCTCAGTACAAAGAATAAAAATCATTTTTAACCAGAATATGCCCTGACACAGAGATCGCACTTTCTTATATGTAACAATATTCTGACTGACAGCTAGAGTGTATTTTTGTATGCACATCTCTGCTTAAGAGAGGATGCTTAAAAACAGTACAATAACAATATACAAAGAATGGTTTACGGGGTTAATGTGAGGTGAAGGGGTTGCTTGAAAATATGATATCCAGTCGCAGAAAAAAAAAGTTTGATAATTATTTGGAAATACCAGAATTTCTGCTTGATTACACAGACTACAAGGGGGTTGTCTGACCTTCTAGGTAGAGTAGGTTGCGCCCTTATTTCCCAAGGGACAGGTCATCAGGAGCAAGCTAGCTTTCAAACTCTCCCGAATTGAGCTTTCACATGCAAGGCAAATGTATTAACTAGGGCTGGGTATCGTTACTGATTTCTAGAATCAATTCGTTTCCGATTCACAAGGTCCCGAATCGATTTGATTCACGATTCGATTCGATTCGATTCTTGGAAATTTTGACAGTCAGAAATATTATAATTCAGATCAGTACTTTTACATATTTTTGTATCTATTAAAAGGAAGCTGACACACGCAAGACTTTATCAAAGGTGTAAGCTCACAGCAGATGCCTTTGTGTCAAAGTAGCTGAAGATAAAACACAGAAAAACGTGAAGGTGGTTTTCCTGGCCTGGGATTTTATAAAAATATTCTGCAGTACATCAAAAACGAAAGAAAACCATTAATCAACATATGAACGTTACCTCTGACGTTACAGCGGTTTTATTAGAGACACGGCTAAGCGTTTTGCATTTTGCATAATTTTAAAAAGTTTAAATTTGTTCAGTATTGAACGGCAGAAATTAGGTTTTCTTTTCAGAAGTAAGTAAAAGGAAAAAAAAACCAGCCTCCGACAGCGCTGTAAACAACGGTAGACTTGTGCGTAACAAGCAAGTGAATAATGCAGAAAACAGATCTTTAGACGGGAAACTGTTCTTGAAGTACAGAGAGAGAGCTGTGCATGAAGTGTGATTTTATCGTGGTGGAAGCAAAACAGTAAAAGTCAGAGGGAATTCATGACGATGTTTATGTGAAGCGTAGTTTGGAGCTTCTTTTGCTGCTGGTTCGGTCAATATTGTTTGGAGAGAGAAAAAACTAACAGCTTTAGAATCAGCGCAAAAAGGGCGTGAACACAAAGCGCGGACCCGCCGAAACATCAGAATCAGCGAGCTGTCGGCTTTCAGCCCCGACCGTGTCCGTGCAGTTGTTGTGCCAAAAAGTGATTGCTGTCCGCGGGAGCTCAGGTGAGAAAGGCGACATCTCACTGATTCTGATCCGCGGGTCCGTGCTGTATGTTTACGTCCTTGTGCAGAATCCGAGTTCCTGCTCTCATATACTGTCTTAGCTGTTTGGTGGTTGTTGAAATTTTGTGAGGTTTCACGTGAGATTCTGTCGTTTCGGGCAAAATAAATTTATATATAAAAATCGATTCAGGATTTCAATGAATCGATTTCACGTTATCCGAGCCAGAATCGATTTTAATAGATGAATCGATTATTAAAACCCACCCCTAGTATTAACTACACCATGGAGCCACACTAACCAAACAGGTAAGAACTTCTCCAAAAGCTAACTGGAGTCAGGTGTTCATGCTAAAGACATAGGGTTGGGAGAGTACTG